>NC_132846.1:72718148-73020022 GCF_048164855.1 Canis lupus baileyi | reverse complement strand
TCCCCATTTTACAGATGAGCAAAGTGAGGCACAGAAAGTTTGTATAACTTGGCCAAAATATCACTGCAGAACTAAGTAGCAGGTGGGCTAGCTCCACAGTCTAAGTTCACAGGTACCATGTGAAAAATATTTTAACTTCTTGCTACAAAATATCCAATTAATTATTGCAAAAATGGATTCGAAGCTCATAGAACAATGCAGTGTGTGCAGAGTACACAAATTTAAAGTCAGTACTGGGTTTTAATTTTGGCTTTCTGCCTGGGGAGGCCCAGCTCCATGAACTGCTCCACAGACTCTCCAAATCCTGTGGATTTGCCCAGTAAAGTGCCCTGGTAGGAAGAGTTCAGGGAATAGGTCCCAGCTCCTCCCAGTGGGGGGCCTTGGACAGACCTGGTCACTCTCTGTCAAGGTCAGACCTCCCCCTTGGTGACTCTTTGACTAGTGACTCCCCTTCCACCTCCCTGCAGCCCTGGAGGTGGTAACTGACCCCTATGCTGGCCCTGGAGTCCTGCGCTCTCCCTGTGGTTCCCTTACTCCCCCTTCTGTAAGCAGTGCCCCTTAGTAAATAACCCTCCTGGAATTTCCCTAATTTGCGGAAGCCATCTGTTTTCCCACGGGACCCTGACTGATGTGACAGTATCATGAATAATGGTGGAAACTGGAAGCACCTGAAACGTAGGCGGGCATGTGGGGGGGAGCTCTTTAGGACACCCTGCAGCAGCCCGGCGGGAGGTGATGCAGACAGCGGAACAAGGATGTTGGGGGGGGGGGGGTGTTGGAAATCATTATAAGGGAGTGGGGGAAGGGCACGCCCAGGGTAGGATTCTTGGGGAAGAACAAAAGACCCGGGACTAAATTCCGTTTATGGCAAGACCTCCAACAAGCTCCTTGCCGGCAGGGAATGCAGCTTGGTAGTCTCAACTCTATCACTGAGGACCCAGTAAAGGTCAGAAATCAATGAATCAACAGCACAGGCCTCTGTCCTTCCCACAAGGGCCCCAGAGGGATCCCAGGAGGAGGGGAGAATGTGGTTTAGGTGTCAGACCAGGACCAGGGTACGTGTGTGTGTGTGTGTGTGTGTGTGTGTGTGTACATATACCTGGCCTCAGACCAGGACCAGGGTGTGTGGGTTTGTATGTGCATGTGTATGTATGTATGCATGTGCGGGCGTATGTACCTGGCCTCAGACTAGGACCAGGGTGTGTGCATGTGTGTGTCTGCATGCATGTGTGTATGTCTGTGTGTGCGTGTGCGTGTATGTGTACATACCTGGCCTCAGGCCAGGACCGGGGTGCGTGCATGTGTGTATGTCTAAGGTTGCATGCATTTGTGTCTGTATGCACGTGTGTGCACGTACCTGGCCTCACACCACGACCGGGGTGTGTGTGCGTGCACGCGTGTGTGCGCCGCGCACACGCACCGGGCTCAGCCGCGGGGAAGCTGGGTCCCTCGGAGGACGCCCCGCCCACCTGGGGCGGAGCCGGGTGGGGTGGGGCGGGGCGGGGCGGGGCCGGAGCCCGGAGGGGCGGGGCGGGGCGGGGCGGGGCGGGGCGGGGCGCTCCAGGCGCGGCAGCCGGGGCTCGGGGCCCCGCCGGGCGCTCAGTCCTGCCCCGGCTCGTCTAGGTCCCCGCTCGGTGGCCCTGGACAAGGTCAGAGAGCACCTGCCTCACGCGGTCCCCTAGACGAGGCTATACCGGGAGCTGGGCCCTTGCGGTGGCCCCCAGGCGCCCTCCAGCCCGGGGCGGGGGGGCAGTGGCCGGCGCACCCCGACAGCCCAGGGAGACACGGAAGACACAGATCGCGGGCTGTGTTCTTGTCTAACCTGGACGACCTAAGTATTACTCCATGTGCCCCAGGGGCGACCGGAACCCCTACCGGTTCGCTGCCAACACTGTCAACAGGTTTCCCGGGCACCCGAGTGTGAGTGGCACCCGAGCCTCGCCCGCTGTCCCCACCTCCTCGCTGGGCTGGAGGGGAATGGGGACACGCGGGCTGCCTGCGGGCGGGGGTGGGGGTGGGGTGGGGGTAGGATTGGCCTGGGGAGGGTGGAGATGGGGGGAGTGTCTGGCAGGCAAGCCGGACAGGCTGGGGGGGCAGGAACTCCTGAGCCCCAAGGGGTTTAAGTACCGTTGCTGGGTGTGGGAGCCCCGGGGGCTGCGGGGAGCCACTCGGGAAGTGGCCGGTGTGATTTCCACTTTAGAAACTCCCTTCTGGGGGATTCCCGGGTGGCTCAGCGGTTTGGCGCCTGCCTTTGGCCCAGGGTCGATCCTGGAGACCTGGGATTGAATCCCACGTCGGGCTCCCTGCATGGAGCATGCTTCTCTCTCCTCCTGTCTCTGCCTTTCTCTCTCTCTAAAATAAATAAATGAATGAATGAATGAATGAATGAGTAAATCTTTCAAATAAAAAAAAAACAAAGAAACTCCCTTCTGGCCAGAGGGCTGCTCTGGTTTGGGTGCAGAAAACGGTTGGCTGGCAGAGAGGGAGAGAGGCCTGGGCACCGCACTCAACGTCTGGTTGGAGCCGAGTAGATGGTAAGGTGGGGTGGCCCAGGCTGGGCAGAGGAAGGGGGTCCAGACGTGAGGCCCTCCCCAGGAACAGCGTGGCAAAGCAGGACAGCAGCACTGGACCTCCCAGTACCAGTTCCTAGACCTGCAGGGAGCCCTGTGGGCACCGCGCAGGCTGGTTGCAGAAGCCTCAGGGCCATCCCGGGTCCTTTCTTTCTTTCCAGGAAGCCCCCTTCGTGGGGCAGCCCGGGTGGCTCAGAGGTTTAGCCTAGCCTTCGGCCCAGGGCATGATCCTGGAGTCCTGGGATCAAGTCCCACATATGCCTGTGTCTCCACCTCTCTCTGTGTCTCTCATGAATAAATAAATAAAAATCTTAAAAAAAAAAAAAAAAAAAGAAGAATCCCCCTTCAAAGCACATCTGAAAGGAGGCCCCTTCCCCAATCTACCACCTCCACTTCCACCTTAGTCCTCCCTCCCGGTCTTGCCACCCTCCCCATGGTGGCCACTGGGCCTTGGAAAACATAAACCAGGTCCCTCTACTCCCCTGGAAAATCACAATATAAAATCCTGACTCTTCATGGCCCACACACCCAAACTGGACCTCCCCTCCCTTCACTCTCCCTGGCTCTGCCCCTGAACCCCCCACCCCCCACCCTTGCTGTAAGCTCATCCCCTTCTCAGCTGTTCCTTCTCTTCCTCCACTTGGTCCTCTGCAGAGCCCTGCAAGGCTATGTCTGCAGTGTTTTGCTCCCAACACAAATGTCACCTTCTTCTGGAAAAAGCAGCCTCCCTTGTCACATTATCTGGCTTTACTGGTTTTTTAACACACTTAACCGGTGTTCAAAGTTATTTTCTTTGTGTTCTTGTTTATCATCTTTTCTCTTGATCAGAATATAAGCTCCATGAGTATAGGGACCATGTCTGTCTTGCTCAAGGCTGTCACCACAGCCTGGACCAGTACTGGGCACCCAGAAGAAAATCATTCAACATTTGTTACCTGAGGGAACTGATCCCTGGGCCATACAGGTAGGTTGCCAGCTCTAAGGTGGCAGGTTGTGACAGGTGACCCAGACTGAGCAGTCCAGGAGAAGGTGGTAGAGATGAGTTCTCCCCCTGCCCTCCATGGCCCCCCATTATGGGGGGTAGATCTGGAAAAACCTTGAAAAAAGAGGACTTATTTGAATTGTGACAAGAACAGGTAGCACTTCTGGAGGAAATTGGCAGAGTGCTTTTGCAGGCACAGGGAGATGGATAAATGGGGAATTGGAGCAGGGAGTGGCTAGGGTTTGGGATGGCTGGGGTATAAGATTCCCTAGCTGTGAAGTGCTAGGGGCATGGGAGATTAACTTGAACAAGTAGATTGTGGCCAGGCTTTGAGGGGTCTTGTTATGGACTGAATTGTGCTCCTGCCTCCCAAGATTCATAGTTGGTTTTTGTTATTCATGAGAGACACACAGAGAGGCAGAGACACAGGCAGAGGGAGAAACAGGGTTCCTGAGTGGAGCCCGATACGGGACTCCATCCCAGGACCCCCAGGATCATGACCCGAGCCAAAGGCAGACGCTAGACCACTGAGACACCCAGGTGCCCCAACAAGATTCATAGGTTGAAGTCCTAACCCTTTTTATAGCCTCCAGATGTGCCTATTTGAAGATAGGGCCTTTAACGAGGGAATCCAGGTTAAAGAGAGGTCATATGGGTGGGTCCTAATCCAATATGATTTGTGTCCTTATACAAAGAGGGAAAGACATCAGGGATGCATGCACAATGAGAAAAGAGGCAGCATGGGAATGGCCATCTGCAGGCCAAGGAGAGAAACCTCAGAAGAACCCGACCGTGCCCCCACCTTGATATGGGACTTCCAGCCCCAGGACGGTAAGAAAGTAAATTTCTGTGGTTTAAGCCCCCCATTCTGTGATCTTTTGTTTCGGCAGCCCTAGCAAACTAATACAAGTCTTAAGGTTTTTATATTTTAATTTTAAATAGTCATCTGGTTCAAGAATCGCACGTGAAAAGTAATAATGACCAGATGATCAAGGTCATGAACATATCATGAACATGATACGTCATGTTGACAGTGTGTAACCCTTGGTAGGATGTGGTGAAAATGGCACTGTATCTGAGAGGCCTTCCAAAAATCCCCTAAGGTCGGACTAATTATAAGAAAAACATTAGCTAAATCTCAAATGAGGAACGTTCTACAAAACACTTATATTCCTCAAAACTGTCAAGTTCTTCAAAAAACAAGGAAATTCTGGAAAACTGTCACAGCCCAGGGAAGCCTAAGGACACATAACAACCAAGTGTACTGTGATGTCTTGGATGGGGTCCTAGAACAAAGGACATTGGCTAAGACTAAGGAAATCTGATCAAGTATGGACTTTAGCTGTACTATATTGACAGAGGTTTGCTAGTTGTAATCAATGTACCAAGATGTTAATGAGAGGGGAAACCGGGAGGGGAGGGAGACTATGAGAACTGTATATTATCTTTGAAAATTTTCCGTAAATCTAAAATGGTTCTGAAGTTTATTTTTAAAGAAGTAATAGTGAAAAGTCTCTCTCAGATTTCTGTCCCTTGCCTGCACGGCACCCGTTCCCACCCACAGCCATTAGTGTCCTGTGCACCTTTCAAGAATCCTTTATGCAAATATGAGCCTATTTTGATTTTCTCCCAGAATAGCTTTTTTGTTTACTTTAAAGAGCATTTAATAATTTTTATCATAAAATATTTCAGAGACGAGAACAATGCGTCCCATATATCCACCACCCATATTCACCAATTATCAAGAATTTGCCGTGTATGCTTCAGCTACCTCTCCCTGCTTTGCTCTCTTCCTTTTGCTCAACTGTCTTCAAGCAAATTCCAGACCTCCTACACATGCCAGTGTGTATCTCTGGACAATTTCCCCATCTCTATTATACTAAAGTCTATGTCCCACCACCAAGAGTGGTTCCTGAGGGGCCTCTGGGTACTTTAGTCTGGGTGATGAAGAGACACAGAACAGCTTTGCAGGGCAGGTGTGTGTGCGTGTGACCTAATTATGTCTGCGAGTGGTATGATTTGGCCATAGGGGAGGTCAGAGCTGGGAGCCAGACTATCAACACCCTTGGATGCTAAGTGATGGGGCCTGATGCATGGAAGTTGCAAGAGGGTGGAGGGAAGGAGGACCAGCTGGAGAGCCTCTGAGGGACGGGGGCACTAAGCAGCCTGGCCTCCCATGCGTACCTACCTGCCTGGAGGCTAGACGGGGTCTTGGTGCGGGGGCAGGGCAGCTGCTGCTACCTGTACCCAAGGGCCCTACAGGCAAGAATGGGACCCCAATGGCTAGGCTTTCCTTCTCAGAAGAGTTGGGCTCATTTTGATTACCTCAAGGCAGTTGGCACATCTCTGCAGTGCCCTGGCAAAGCCTTGTCCCTTGCCTGGCTTCGTGGGCCAGCACCCACCCTCCGATTCATGAACATTAGCATGTCAGAGCTGGAAGGCCATCGGATATCACAGAGTCTAACCCCTCTCTGGTTACACATAGAAACGGAGACCCAGAGAAAGGGGTGCCAGTTGCCTGGGACCACACAGGGAGCGAGAAGCAGAGCTGGCATTAGAACCCAGGTCTCCGGGATCCCTGGGTGGCGCAGCGGTTTGGTGCCTGCCTTTGGCCCAGGGCACCATCCTGGAGACCCGGGATCGAATCCCACGTCGGGCTCCCGGTGCATGGAGCCTCCCTCCCTCTCTCTCTTTCTCTTTCTGTGACTATCATAAATAAATAAATAATAAATAAATAAATAAATAATAAGAATCCAGGTCTCTGACTTCTTCCCATTACTCAGAGCTTCCTCTTCTCTCCAAATCCTGCTCCCGGAAGAGATGTGTCACTAGCCATTGCTGCTTGTGTGTGTGAGCTTAAAACCTCCTGGGTGATCCCTCTCTCAGGGACATAGGTACCCTAAGCCTGCTTGCTAATGATAGCACATCTACAGGACACTCTTTCTGGAGCCCTCACCATGTACCACGCACTGTGCTAGGAGCCTTCCTTACACCTGTACCTGTCTGAACAGGGGAGATTCGGGGAGCCGAATCCCACGAGGCAGCCACTATTACTTTTGTAATCTCCCATTATAGAGGTAGGCAAATTGAGATAGAGAGAGATGCAGCTTGTCTAGGATCACACAGCGAGGGTGTGGCGAGGCTGTGTTTGTCTAACTGGAAAGTCCACACTCCTAAACACTATAACCCCGTGGCCTCTCAAGAAGAGGGGTGGCTTCCCCCGAAGAGGACAGTGCTTCCTCCCTGGCCTCCTCCTTCCTCGCCCACCGGCCTGGAGCCTCTCGGACGGACCCTGACCCCCCGCTGACGTCTCCAAGAAGCCGGGCCCTTCCCAGGGTGCTTTATGGGCTTTGGTGTTTGGGGGCGTCAGCAGACGTCCGCGTTCAGGATGCTCGTGGGAGTTTCGGCGCTGCCCGCACAGCGCAGCAGACACAACGTCCTCTTGGCCAGGGTGAGCGGCGCACAGGAGGGACGCCGGCCCCTTCGGCGGCCTACACTACCGCGCGGGCCGTGCCCTCCGGTGGGCTGTGGACGCGTGGCCCCGGGGGCCGGCACTCGGGCGCGCAGGCCGGGGCAGCAGGTGTCCTGGGAGACGAGGTGTAAGAAGAGGCCGGGCTGCGGCGGCTGGGGCCTGGGCTCTAACCTGGGTGGTTCGAGCGCCAAGGACGGCGGCACAGGTGGGCGCGGGCCGGGCCGGCAGGGGCTGCAGGAGGCGGCGGAGCAGGGCGCCGCGGGCCGCAGAGGACGCGCCGGCGGACGGCGGGGCAGGTGGCCCGGGCGGGAGCGCCGCGGAGCCGGGGCGCGTGGACGGTTTGGGCGCCCCACGCCCCCCGGGAGCCCGGGGTCAGGCCGCGGTCAGACGCGGGCGCGCGCCGCCTCCGCGGGGTGGCCCCGCCCCCTTGGCGACCGCCCGGCGCCCCGGGTTCGAGTCCCGGCCCGGCTGTGCCTCGCTGCGGAGCGGCGCGCGGGCCCCGCCCTCTTCCGGCCTCAGTTTCCCCCCCCGCGCTCGCGGAGGGCCGCTGCCCCCGGCCGCGCGCGGCCCCGAGCCCGCAGGCCGCCACGCGGGGCGGGGCCGCGGCGAGGCGTCCGCAGCGCGCCCGCCCACGGGAGCGCGGACGCGCACGGGCGCGCTCGCACCTGGCGGCCGCGGGAGCGGCTGTGGGCGGGCGGGGCGGGAGGCCACACCCCCGGGCCCGCCCCCGGCCTCGCCGAGCCAATCGGAGCGGGCGGCTGGCCCCGTGTGGGGCGACGCGCCGGGGGCGGGGCCTGCGGGGGCTGAGGAGCGAGCCCGAGGGCCGGCGGCGCGAGGCGGGCGGGCGGAGGCGGCGGCGGCCGGTCCCGGGACAGCGACGCAGCGCGCCGGCGGCCGCGACAGGGCCCGTCAGGCTCCGCAGCCCGCCGCGGCCGCCGCCTCGCCGCTGAGGGCCCGGGAGCGCGGCGGCGGGGGCGCGGCCTGCGAGGACGGCGGGAGCGGCGGGCGCGGCGCGGCGCCGAGCGTCCTGTCAGGCGGCGGAGGGCGCCGCGGACCCGCGCCGCGATGATGCCGGTGGGTGCGGGCGGCGGCGGCTTCCTCCGCGGGCGGCCGGCCAAGCCGCCTTCCTCGCGCGGCTCCCCGCCCTCGGGGCCCGCGCGGGGCCGGGCGGGGAAGGAAGTGGCCTGGCGGGCGCGCCCGGCCCCGGCGCCCCCCGGGCGGGCAGGTGGGGGCGGCGCCGGCTGTCAGCGCGGCCGGGGCCGGGGCCGGGGTCGCGGCCGGGGTCGGGGTCGGGGTCGGGGTCGCGGCCGGGTCAGGGCCGGGTCAGGGCCGGGTCAGGGCCGGGACGCCCGTCGCCCCCTCCCCCCCGCCGCGGCGCGGCCCTTCCTGCCGACCCTCCCCAGCTGGGGGCCGCCTGGGCGGGGAAGCCGGACACGACGTCGGAGCCGGTCCTGTTTCCCTCCGCCCTGGCGGGCGGGCGGCCCGGGGAGGGGGTGTCGTCCGGCGCCCCCGGGACCCCCCGCCTGCGGCTCGGCCGGGGTCGCGTCGGGAGCGGGCGGCGGGGCGTGGGCGCCGGTGCGGAGCTCGCAGGCCGGGGCCCCACGGATGCCCTCGGCCCGGCCCGGCCCGGCCTCTGAGGTTCTGTTGTCTTTAGGAATTGACGTAGGGAGCGGACCGAGAGAGCCATCTTAGGGGTTCCCTCGGAGCGCGCCTCGGGGAGCTGTGCGGACCGTGTGCCGGGACCGGCCTGTGGTCACTGTGATCTGGAGGTGGAACGAGGTTCGCTCGCGGCGGCGCCGCCTTTGTCCTGTCCTCCAGGATGCGTTCTGCGAGAAAGCTTGGCCGTTTCCTTTACCTACGCTCTAGATCGCAGTGCGTGCTCCATGAGGATTTTTCTAGTCTTTTTTTTTTTTTTTTTTTTTTTTGTGAGGTGGATGTCATGACTTCTGGAGAAAAATGTAGGACTGGGGGCGCCCAGTTGGATGTCCTGTTTCCCCCCCACCCCCCCACCCCCCGTGCCTTCATTGTGAGTAGGATCCTCAAACACGCCTATAGTGAAGTAACAACAA
Source organism: Canis lupus baileyi (assembly GCF_048164855.1). NCBI lineage: Eukaryota > Metazoa > Chordata > Mammalia > Carnivora > Canidae > Canis > Canis lupus. The sequence goes on along the minus strand of NC_132846.1, from coordinate 73,010,929 downwards.
AATCCATCGCTTTAACCTACGACTTCCGCGCTGGAAATCACGTTTCTGAAGGAAAGCGCCGTTTCTCTGCGTTTTCTGCTGGAAGACTGCTCTTCTGCGATGCTGCCTGCACTCAAGGACATTTAGATTAGAATCAACCCCCCCCCTCCCGCCCCCCATCTTTCAAGTCATTTCCTGTCTCTTGGTAATCTCTTCCCCCCCTTTTTGAACTCATTCCAGCACATCATGTTTACAGAGTCTTAAGCTTTGACCTCATTGATCCTTAGATCCTTCTTTGGCATCAGGGCTTGTTGGGTTTCCAAACATTTGGTTTTAAATGATTGTCTTGTAATGGAAGGGGAATTGGATGTGAGCATCAGAAGATCCAGAGTGGAGTACCAGTTCTACTACTTTTTTTTTTTTTTTTTCTTTTTTAAGCTATGTGACCTTGAACAAGTCAAGGTCTCCAGCCTGGAGTTACCTCTGAAGTAGGAATAAAAACATACCAGTGTCTGAGGGCTTGTTCTGAGGATCAAAAAGGATGATGTGTCCAAAACTGCTTGTCAAACAGAATGCCATGCAGATATTTATTATTGTTCGTATGGCTCTGAATTGTCCATTTCTAATTTTAACCTCTGCAAGAAAAGGCATTTGGAAGCTGTTCCCTCCCTGATTCTCACTGGCTAGATTTGGAAAAAGGGCATTATGGTGTCTCGGAATTTTGAAAGCAGCGTTAGTTAAATCATGTAATAGTTGGTTTCATTATAAACTACAATAACATTGGAGGGTATTTATAAAATGTAGATTGGTTTCGGCTTTGTGTAATGTTTAATTACAAATACCCTGGGAAGGAACCTGGCTTACATTTTCCATATGGTACACTCAGACGTTTTACCTCTATTCCACATGGTTAGAGTTTCTAGTCTCTTCCTTATCAATTTCCTTAAGTTTTCTTACCTGGCAATTGGGAAATTTCTTCATGATACTTAAAATCATCAAATACTTAAAAAAAAAAAGTACACACGCACACAGATAAGTCTGTTAACTATTTAAAACACACTGTTTTGTTTTAAACGCCTTCTAGTAACAGATGGTGTTTCTCTTAGTCTCTCTTTTGTGCCCTTGAGGTCTATATTTCCTTCTTGATCCCTAAAAATACTACTTGTAGGATCCAGTCCTTCCTCTAGTAACATGGTTGAGACTGGTTGTAAATTCAATGTAAGTTTTAAGGACATGCCATTCTTTTTTGGTCTTATCTGAAACTATGTATCCAATATATAAGTAAGATTGCTCTTTATTGTATAGTTGGTGTTCATCATCATGATGAATCATCAAAGGAAAATTGGATCACATTTTGCATACTTTGTATAGAGTAGTACTTTCTAATAGGAATGTAATGTGAGCCACACAAATGTGATTTTAAATTTTCTAGGCACTACATAAAAAGGTGGTATTTTAGTAATATCTTTTATTAACTCAGTATATCAAGAGTGTCATTTTAACATGTAATCAATATGAAAATTTACTGATGTGGTATTTTACCTTTTTTTTTTTCTTTCTTTTTACACTAAGTCATTGAAATCCAGTGTGAATCTGGTGAAGTTTAGAGTAGCACATTTCAGGTGCTCAGTAGCCACCTGTGGTCAGTAGCTACTATATTGGGCAACACAGGGTTTAGAATATATTTTAGTTATTTGATAATTAGCTATTAGTGTGTAGAGTCTGTGGTAACTTTTAATTGATCAGATGGTTTACTGCAGCACTCAGTCTCAGCTGTTGGGAATAAATGGAAGTATCCGGTCATGTTTTCATTTGACACACAGTCTTTGTAGAAGTCTTTAATTTGCCTGTTTTGGGAAGTTCCATGACTTTTTTTTTTTTTCTTTAATGGGCTCCGTGCCCATAATGGAGCCCAATGCAGGGCTTGAGCTCAGGACCCTGAGATCAGGAGTCAGTGCTTTAACCAGCTGAGCCACCCAGGTACCCCTGTGACTCTACTTTTATATTTTGGAATTTTCTCGTACTAAAACAGTAATGCATTCTAGTATCTGTAGTCATTCACCTTTTTGTCAATGGATGACATTTTTACAATGTTTTCCCAGAAGAATATGGCCTATACTTTAAAGATCTCTTTTTGGCTCCTCCCTAAGATCTAGACCTGAAGGCATTTAGGGTATGCCTAAATAACTTTGAAAGAAATAAGAATATTAATAAAAATAGTGTGATTCAGAGCATGAAAAGAATGAAAATATCTTACTCATTGGTCAGCTTCTCAAAAGGGAGTGAGCATTTTGCAGCTGGCAAAACTTCTTGTGCAAAGGTGAAATATGTGTCTGGGGAATGGTGCTAAGGGTACTTTTTTCCTCTTCCAAAGGAATGTTGATATGAGTAAAGGAAGTTCTGTGGTTCTAAAGCGTGTTTTATTCATAAGAAAGGCACTCTGGTGGTAGTGTTTTGGTCATGTCAGCAGTGAGACTCCTTATCTGCAGTAGATAGCACACAGAATGACTAGCTGATTCCGCTCCTTTCTGTCCCTAGGAGCCCTTTCAATATATTCATGATAGGCTAGGGGTTAAATAAATTTGTGTTTAATATTTAGCTCTCATTAAACAGACATTTACTTATTTCAGATACTTTCTTCCCAACTACGTACAAAAAAATAAAAATGAGGTACTAGAATGAGTCTTTTTTTACTTTAATATTTTTTAAAGATTTTATTTTTTCATGAGAGAGACAAGAGAGAGGCAGAGGGAGAAGCAGGCTCCCTACTGGGAGCCTGATGTGGAACTTGATCCCAGGACCCCAGGATCACGACCTGAGCCAAAGGCAGACACTCAACCCCTGAGCCACCCAGGTGCCCCCAGAATAGGTTTTCTTTTAAATAATCAGCTGTCATGTAATTGATAAAACAAACTATAAGGAGGGAGATTTAGGTTCTAGTACCCACTTGTTGGTAACCTTGTAACCTTTGAACCTAATTTATTTGGCCTTCAGTTTCTCACCTGTGAAATGAGTTGGTCTTGGTGATTTCCAGCTGTTTATGGTTGGTTCAGCAGTTGATACATAGCAGATACTTTCATGAAAGGCAATAATCAGACTACATCAAAGGTTGAGGCAACCTGACACTTGTTTTGACAGCCCTAATAGTAAACTTGTTCACTGCCCAAGTATCTTTGTGCCATAGAGCAGATAAGACCTCAGTAGGTGTTCACTATTATTGTTAATTAATAATTTAGGTACCTGATAGGCTTGATTTGTAGCCTAATTCAGTAAACAAAACCCTGAAGACTGGAGATTTTTTAAACTCGTTTCTTTAAAACAAAAATTAGGGATCCCTGGGTGGCGCAGCGGTTTAGCGCCTGCCTTTGGCCCAGGGCGCGATCCTGGAGACCCGGGATCGAATCCCATGTCGGGCTCCCGGTGCATGGAGCCTGCTTCTCCCTCTGCCTGTGTCTCTGCCTCTCTCTCTCTCTCTCTCTCTCTGTGACTATCATAAATAAATAAAAATTAAAAAAAAATAAATAAAAAATAAAACAAAAATTACAGGCATAGGAGATCCCTGGGTGGCTCAGCGATTTAGCCTCTGCCTTTGGCCCAGGGCACGATCCTGGATTCCCAGGGTCGAGCCCCGTGTCAGGCTCCTGGCATGGAGCCTGCTTCTCCCTCCTCCTGGTCTCTGCCTTTCTCTCTCTCTCTATGTCTATCATGAATAAATAAATAAATAAATCTTTTAAAAAAAATTACAGGCATAATATTGCCATTTAAAATGATCCTAGCCGGGCAGCCCCAGTGGCGCAGTGGTTTAGTGCCGCCTGCAGCCTGGGGTGTGATCCTGGAGACCCGGGATCGAGTCCCACGTCGGGCTCCCTGCATGGAGCCTGCTTCTCCCTCTGCCTGTGTCTCTGCCTCTCTCTCTCTCTCTCTCTCTCTGAATAAATAAATCTTAAAAAAAAAAAAATCCTAGCCTTATATTGCCCAGAAATTCATAAAAAGAAAAGCAAAGCCTTGGTCATACAAAGACATGTATATAAAAGCTTGTGTTATTCCAGCTTTTTTTTTTTTTAATCATCTATATGGATAACTCTTCTAAAGGCTGTAGTATTAAGTGCAGCCATGAGGTGCAGGTATTTAACTTCTTCCTATAGCTCGATCTGGTAAAGTGAATACTTGTGGTATTTGTCATCATGTGCTAAGGCACTGTATCACAGGTTTTGTGACGGTGTCTTTGTTTTTATGGAGAACTGAGGCTCAAGAGGCAAAGAAACTTGGCTAAGGTCCTCCAGCTAGTAAGTGGTAAAACAAGGTTTGAAAACAAGTTGACTCAGACCCTTTGCCCCTATCCTTTGTGCCAGTCACTTTAGGGAAGTTGCCCACAGTCCAAGCATTTTGCTGGGGGTGCTAGTGAATTGAGTTTGGCTAAATTTTTTCCCGGTTATCCTCAGCTCAAAAAGAGCTTAATATTTAAAAGAATCCTGAGGTGAGTCTTTTTTTTTTTTTTTCCAGTATAGTTAACATACGGTTATATTAGTTTCAGGTGTATAATATAGTAAGTCAACAATTCTGTGCATTACTCCGTGCTCATCATGAATATACTCTTAATCCTTTACCTATTTTACTTGCCCCCCCCCACCATCAGTGTGTTCTCTATAGTTAAGAGTCTGTTTCTTGGTTTGTCTTTTTTGTTTCTTAAATTATACATGAGTGAAATCATGTAGTATTTGTCTTTCTCTGGCTGATTTATTTCACTTAGCATTATATTCTCTAGCTCCATCCATGTTGTTACAAATGGCAAGATTTCTTTCTGGCTGAGTAATATTCCACTGTATATGTATACTGCAACTTCTTTATCCATTCAATCTATTGATGGACACTTGGGCTGCTTCCATAATTTGGCTATTGTAGGTAATGCTGCAGTATACATAGGAGTGCATATATCTTTGTTTTTGTATTCTTTGGCTAAATACCCAGTAGTGGAATTACTGGATCATATGGTAACTCTGTTTTTAACTTTTTGAGGAACCTCCACAGCATTTTCCACAGTGGCTGCACCAGTTTGCACTCCCATCAACAGTGTAAGAGAGTTCCTTTCTCGTAACATACTTTCCAACACTTGTTTTTTATGTTTTTTAGTTTAGCCATTCTGACAGGTGTGAGGTGTTATCTCATTGTGGTTTGGATTGGCATTTCCCTGATCAGTGATGAGGAGCATTTTTTCATGTGTCTGTTGGCCATCTGTATGTCTTCTTTAGAGAAGTGTCTATTCATGTCCTCCACCCGTTTTTATTAAGTTATTTGAGTTTTTTTGGTGTTGTCAAGGTGAATCTTTTTGATAAAAAGTGAGAGTTTTCATCATCTTGGGTTTGGAAACAGCTCTGGTTCAAATGTAAATGTAATTTTCCTTTCTCAACACCTACTTTGAACAGTCTGTGCCAGTATATATGCTTAAGAGTTGCTTAGGATTTTTAGCATGTTATTGTATTGTAGTTATATAACTGGTTGTCAGCATGTATATTTGTGTGTGTTTGCACAGATGGACAGTAGTTTTCAGTAAAAGTTTGGTGGTATTTTGGTGTCCTGCAGTGTTGCCATAGTTATTTCACAAACTGTGGTTTTAGGGATGAATTTAGGAATGGTGATAATCAAGTACTATTGTGACACTTCCTTGGCTTAATTGCCTTGTTTTAGTTCAATGCAAATGTAACGATCAGTTATCATACTAACTGATAAGCAAAAGCTACTGTTACTGGATTTTGTAAAATAAAAATCTTTGCGTGGTGACATGTAGAACAATAAAAACTGGGAAAATGAGGTTGTTTTAAAATTCATGACATTTGGGGTGCTTGGGTGGCTCAGTTGGTTAAGCATCTCCCTTTGGCTCAGGTTCTGACCCCAGGGTCCTGGAATTGAGGCTTGCATGGGGCTCCGTGCTCTGTGGGGAGCCTGCTTCTCCCTCTGCCCGGCTGGTGCTCTTTCACTCTCTCTAAATAAAATCTTTTTTTTTTTTTAATTTTTATTTATTTATGATAGTCACACAGAGAGAGAGAGAGAGGCAGAGACACAGGCAGAGGGAGAAGCAGGCTCCATGCTGGGAGCCTGACATGGGATTCGATCCCGGGTCTCCAGGATCACGTCCTGGGTCAAAGGCAGGCGCCAAACCGCTGCGCTACCCAGGGATCCCTCTCTAAATAAAATCTTAAAAAAAAAAAATGACATTCAAAATATTAGTGTATAGTTCAGTATAGGATCTTGCTGGTAGTATTGTTAGTATAGCTACAGAAAATGTTAATTGACCTTTGGCAGAATCATGATTTGAAATATGTGTAATGATTATAATCATCATAGCTCAAGCAGATGGAAAGGCCCTGTGGTAGGACCATGCCCAGCTTACTTAAGAAACAAAAGGAGGGGATCCCTGGGTGGCACAGCAGTTTGGTGCCTGCCTTTGGCCCAGGGCACGATCCTGGGGACCCAGGATCGAGTCCCACGTCAGGCTCCCGGTGCATGGAGCCTGCTTCTCCCTCTGCCTATGTCTCTGCCTCTCTCTCTCTCTCTCTCTCTCTCTGTGTGTGTGACTATCATAAATAATTAAAAAAAGAAAGAAACAAAAGGAGGCCAGTATGGCTGCAGCAGAGTGTGGGAGGGGAAGAGAGAGGAAAATGAAATCAGAAAGGTGATGACAGTGGGGGAATTTAGGATCTTGTAGGACTTAACAGTTTATTCATATAGGCTTTTTTTTTATTTAAAGATTTAAAATTTATTTGAGAGAGACCATGTGTGAGAAGGGGGAGGGGCAGAGAGAGGGAGAGAGAGAATCTCAAGCAGATTCCCCACTGAGGGATGAGCCTGACATAGGCTTGATCTCACGACCCTGAGATCATGACCTGGGTTGACATCAAGAGTCAGACGCTTAAAAAAAAAAAAAGAGTCAGACGCTTAATTGACAGCCACCCAGGCACCCCTCATGAGGCTCTTTGAAAGACAAAAGATATGAGAAATTTCTATTGAAAGAAATAAAATCATGGTTTGTTTTTGTATAAGTAGTTCTGAATAGTAGGCATTGCCTAGGTGCAGCAGAAAAGAATGTGAGGCTTGGTGTCAGTCAGCTGCAGTGTGGGTTCTGGCATCACCACTTACTTGGCTCTCTGACTTTGGGTAAAGTTACTTAGACCCTCAGTCTCCCCCCCCCCCTTTTTTTTAATTAGTGGACCCTCAGTTCTTAAACTGGAGATAATAGTAGGAACTTTATAGGATGGTCAGACGGATCAGGTTGATTATTATAGCAAAAGGTGCTTTTTGTGCAGTAAATGCTCAGTAAACGTTAGTTAATTGTGATGTTTCATTTCCTCTGGGAAGCTTTGCTTAGGCCAACTCTACCAATACAGGCATGCAACCTGGTACATCTTTTTCTTTTAAGTTCTAATTTATATACCATAAATTCACCTTTTAACCTGTATGATTCAGTGGTTTTTAGCATCAGCATGGGGTTGTCCAGCCATCACCACTGTCTCATTCAGAACACTTTGCCTGATATATCTTTGTGGTACTTGCCATAGTTGTAGCCCTAAACATTCATTTGCGTGACTGTTTGCTTAGTATCTGTTCTCATCCTAGACTGTAAGTTTCATGAGGGCAGAATCTGTCTCTCTTTTTATTTGTCATTTACTGCCAATGCCTATCCCAGTGAAATGGGATAATTTTTTTTTTTTTTTTTTTTTTTTTTTTTTACTGTCAGGAGCAGGGAAAAGGGAACAAGAAGGGGAGGAGGGGACACAGGTGCAGAAAGAGAAAGGGGGGCAATGATAGGTAGGGGGTAAGATGGAGACGGAAATACACACCCAAGATATAGGAAAATGGAACGGCAGAGAGGGAGATGGGAAGGCAGGGAGGAAGATGTAGATACAGGAAGGAGGCGAGGAAATGGCCAAAACCGAGGGAGATGGACTTGCGGACACACACACAAGGAAGGGAGGAGACTCGGGTAGAATTGGAGAGATGGGGGCACAGGCAGACAGGGTGGGGTTGGGGATCCCCCTTCCACGGTCATCCCCCCACCCCCACCCTATGCCCAGCAAATCCAGAGCCGCGGCCTCTGGCGTCCTGGCCTCCACCTTCCCCTGCATAATTGGTGTTCAGTGACAATTTGTTGAATGAAAGAAGATGTAACATGGTATGTAGTGCTGGATCCCATTGAGAAGTGTGTGTGTGCAATGCAATGGGGTTCACACTTGACCCTGTAGATCTTCAGAAACCACCAGAAATTTCTAACAAGTGGAATGATGCAATCAGATTTGTATGAGAGAGGGATAATTCTGAAGACAGAATGGACTGTGCAATAAGAGAGATGAAAAAGAAGCAGGAAAGCAGTTAGGAGACTAGTTGGGGCAAGCCAGCCTTGACCTGCAGAAGAAAAAAATCAGACAATAGGTAAAATAGATCTGATGGAGTACGTGTGAGTGTGATTGCATGTGTGCATACATGCGAGTGTGTGTGTGGTTGAGAGAGACAGGAAGGAAGTCCAGGGGCTGGAGTTGAGGATAACAGGTTTATTGCTCCAGCAGCCAGACTTGTCTTTCCTTTAAGATAAAGACCACTTGAGAAGGAATACGTTTTCAGGGCTTAAGGAGACCCATGAGTTTTCTTTTGATTGAATTAAGACGCCTGCTATATTAAGAAAGAGGTTACCCTTAAATCTTAGGGTAAAATAAACTTATCAAGTAAAAAAAAATCATTTTGCCCTATATTAAGTGGTTTTTAATATTGTGGTTTAGGCATTTTAGATTGCTGCCTGGGCATACCACACACATTGTGGCTTGTACTTGTCAGCCCGCCCCACAGTAAACCCCGACCAGACCAGAGCCAGCTTCCCAGGGCAGAGGCTGGCCTGACCTCCTCCTCCTTTGTGCTCTCAGCACCTGCACACTTTCTATAGCAGTGTAATCTGTGTCTTTGCATTGATAGTTTGTATTCTGCTTTTTACTCTAGTGTATATTCATATTTCTAATGGCAGTCTTGAAAATAAAGTCAGCAAATAATAGTTAACCTCACAAATTGATCATTGTATAGGCAGAGATTTTTGAGGTAGAAGTGGAAATGAGAAATGAGGTTTGGCCAAAATGTGAAGAAAGATGGAATAAAATGTGACAATTTTAGGGGCACTTGGCTGGCTCATTGGGTTAAGCGACTACCTTTGGCTCAGGACCCTGGGATCAAGCCCCGTTCAGAGGGAGCCTGCTTTTCCCTGTCCCTCTGCCTGCTGCTCCCCCTGCTTATGCGTACATGCTTTCTCTGTCAAATAAAATTTTAAAATCTTAAAAAGTTGACAGTTTTAAGATTAACAAGAAAACAAACCCAACAGTAGAAACAAAGAGTATTTTGTGATAGGAAATATATGTGAAATGGATAACATAGTGGTTATCAGATTAGACTCTAGAGCCAAGGTTTCACATTCTAGCTTTGCCACTTGCTAGTCCGTGACTTCAGATAGATTATTTAACCTCTTTTGCCTTATTTTCCTCTTTAAAATGAGTTTAATAACAGTATATTTCAAAAAGCTGTTGTGAGGATTGTCAAATGCTCAGACCATTCTGTTAATATACAGAATAAGTACTCAATAAATGTTCCCTTAAATTTTCTCTAGCAACCTAAGGCTTCAGGGTGGGCAGGAATCAGTCAGAAAAGGACCATAAGTGCACTTTATCCCACCAAGGTAGAATGCTCGTGTTCTTCATGCTGACAGAACTAGGTAGTAATGTCGAAGTCTATCAGGTTGCTAGGACAGAGAGGGGATTACTGGTTTGCTTTTCTTGGAAATTAAAGTTTGCCTTCTTTCCAGTACCTTCTGTTTTCTGGACCACGGTTTAGAACCAGAATAAGATTGAGTTCATTTGGTGTTCTGTCAGTGAGCTGAAAAGTTACTCCCTTCTTTCTGGTCTCTACTTAGAGGGCACCTTCCAGGCCACCCTGTACAAGATACCCCTCCCCTTACAGTGCTTGCTTTCTCTCTATAGTACTTATGTCTACCTGGCATCTCTTTGTGGAGTCTCCATGAAAGCAGGGCTTTGTTTTCTTTTTCCACTGCAGTATCCCCAGTGGTTGGGACGTTACCTACCTCTGATAGGCATCCAGTAAGTATTTGCTCACTGGATGGCCTCAACAAGCATTTAGGGCACATCACCTATATGCTGGCTCTGTACCAGGGCCGGGCACAGGCCCTGCTGTCAGCTTGCAGTGGGCAGCAGTCAAATAAACAAAAATGACATTCCAGAAAGATAAAACTTGTAAGGGTGGCGGAGTACAAGGTACGTACAGCACAGCACAGTGACAAGAGGAGTGTCCTCAGCCTTGGGATGTCAGAGAGGAGATGATGTTTGAGGGAACTTCCAAGGATGCAGGAGAGGCATAGAGATGCCAGATAAAAGCTTTTAGGTGGAGGGTTTAACAGGTGCAGGGTGCTGAGATCTGGGTCTGCAAGCTGTGTTGAGGGCGATGGCGTGGAGCAGGAGGCTGGGTGAAGTGAGGGAGGCTAGAAAGGTGGGTCCAGGTCAGATTCAGAGGGCCATGTGTGACCTGCGTAAGATCTTGAACTTGATCTTGAGAAAGATATGAAACTGTTGAGGGCTTCTTTTTTAGAGTTGTGGTAAAATAGACCTAGCATAGTAAAACTTTTATTTTCACCATGTTTGAGTATACAGTTCTGTGGCACTAAGGACACTCACAGTGGTGAGCAACCATCACCCTGTCTCCAGAATGTACTCCTCTTATCAAGCTGAAACTGTTGTAGGATTTTAAGCTGAGTTGTAAAGTGCTCCAGTTGAAGTTATAGTCGATACTAAGTGTCCAGAGCTTATGGGAGGAGTCAGGTAGTTGGAGCAGAAAAAGGCCTCTGTGCAGTCAGAATAGTCCTTGAAGAATCTAGCATTGAAGCCAGTGCGTGGGGACCCTCTTCAGGCCTTCCTTCACTCTTGTGTTGCATGACCCTGATTTACCCGGTTTTCTCAGACGCTGTGTCGGAGGGTGGAGCTGTGGACACACAGACTGCTGGAAACCCTACAGAGACACACTTTAAGCACAACCTAGGGCGGGAATCCTGACTTCAGTCAACAACAAAGATATCACAATTACAGATTACAGATTACATACAGGGCGGTGGTTAAAGTTCCTTCTGATGACTGAGTCATCCAGAAAAGTAAATACTATCAGTGATGCAGACAGCGGCTGGGTGCTTTTAGGTGAGCTCTGTCCAATAGAAACAATGTGAGCCAGAATGCGATTTTTAAATTTCTGGTAGCCACATTAAAAAATTGTAAAGAAATAAGTGATATTAATTTTAATAATTTAATTCACTGTATCCAAAATTATGTAAGCATGTAGTTAATATTAAAACCTTATTTGTGAGTTACTTTTACATTTCTTTTTTCATACAGAGCCTCTCAAATTCAGAACATACTTACACATCCAGCACATTTCATTTCGGACTAGTCACTTTACAAGTTCTCAGTAGCTCTGCGGGGGGCTGGCTAGTGGCCATTTCATGGACAGGCACAGTTTCGGATTTTGGCTCAGACAAGGGGATTAGAACCTCAGCTACTCAAAATACTATTGAAAACATTCCTCCAGGATTATAGGTGGTTGGTGTTTTACTGTAGTAATTTTTATTTACTAATTTTTATTTTTTATATTTGAGAAAAACTATCAAGAGACAATATATTGCAGCAATTAGGGAGCATGGATTTGGGGGCAGACAGTCTGGCTCCGAATCTCAACTGTCTCATTTCCAACCTACCTATGTGATCTTGGATGAATTACTTAATGTGTCTGGTCTCAGTATCCTCATCTGTAAAATTGGAGTGATAGTAGAACCTACCTCATTGGGCTTTGTAAGTACTAAATGAGCTGTTATATATAAAGAACCTCCAACATGCCTGGTATATACTAAGCAGTATAGGTGTGTGCTGTTATCCCCAAAATATTTATCATCTCCAAAATGTTAAATGAGTTCAATTCAGTGCCTTTTAAAGACATTTTTGCTTTGGAGACTATTTCACTTCAGATAGGCATTTAATAGGTTTTCACAGTGAGGAAAAAAAATGTGAATTGCAATTTGGTGAGAGTACTTTCTAATTGATGTCTTGAGTAACTTTCGTGTTTGCTGCAACATTGAGGCTGCTCAACAACCACAGAAATAGTGTAATTAATAATTGAAGAATTTGGGATTATAATTAGGAAAATGTGAAAGGATTATTTTACTAGTATTATAATTAAACTCTCTCAGAAGTACTTTATCAGCCCTACTGTGTTTGGGGAGACTACCTAGGTTTTTTTTTTTTTTTCCATTGGTCTATTGTAACAGTGGATTATTTTGAGAATTTTATCTTATTACTATTATTTGTAAATAGAAGAGTAACAAAAGTAAAACCAAAATGTGAAAAGATTATTATTTAGAAAGTGTAAGACATTTTAGAGGGAGTCTTTTATCACCTTGTAGAGTAAAGCACAACTAGAAACATAACCAAATTATGGTATGGTTATTTTTTTTAAGATTATTTATCTGACAGAGTGTGAGCCCAAGCAGAGGGAGCGGCAGGCAGAGGGAAGGGGAGAAGGAGGCTCCCCACTAAGCTGGGACCTTGATGTGGCACTCGACCCTAGGGCCCCAGGATCATAACCTAAGCCAAAGATAGATACTTAACCTACTGAGCCACCCAGGTGCCCCATGGGATGGGTATTTAAATGTCAGTGCCTGATTGGGGGGGGGGGTGTTCTTAATCACAGCTGTTTTAATATGTCATTGATTGACATCCCACCCTCCTGTCCAGTCTAAGGGACAGTTAAACAAATTCTAGTTAGAAAACAATCTGCCCCTTTTCTGGCTCCCATACCCGTTCTCCACTCCTCTCCATGGCTAACTCCTTTGTCTCAGCCTACATGTTGCTTCCTCTGGGAAGTATTTCCTGACGCTGGCATCTGGATCTGGCAGCCCTTGCGTAGGATCTCATGGCACTCTGCAGTTTCCCACTCTAGTTTCCTGCTGTCTCTTCTGTCTCCAAGTTCAGTGACAGTGGAGATGTCCAGTGTGTGTGCCCTGCGTCTGACCCATGGCCAGGTTGGGTTCTGTAAAAATGTCCTAAATAAGTGAATGAGTGATTCTGTAAATGTGTCCCATTTGTGTTCTGTACAGAGTAACACTTTGCTTCACAAGATGGGATTTGGCCTCTTGTACTGCAGTATCTTAATATAAAACAAGCCAACCTGAGAGCCTAATTCTAATCTCATGTGGCTGTTGACTTCACAAATTGAACAGATCCTCAAATATCACTGTTAATAGAACATACCTTATGGTCCAATTGGTTTCTGATTATTCCTTTTGCAGAGTTGCTAGTAATTAGATTCTAAGGCTTATACAGTGTAACTGGGAGGAGAAAATGGGGTGTTTTTATAGTAGTAGTAATAGTTGCTTGTGCTTTTGGGAGTAAAGTCAAAGTAGCTAAGTTCTATGACTAATGGGAAAAATGAACTTTTGTGTTTATTTTGCCAGCTTTTTTATTATGCAAAAACTGTTATTAAAGTCTTTTAATCTGAAGTTTTATGGTTAATGATACATAGAAGAACCTGTTTCTAGAAGTTTATGAGGTATTGGCTAATAGAGGAGAAATCTGGTGCTAGAAATTACCACGGTCAAAATTCTATGCTGCCATGGAGTCAGGCAGGATAAGACTATAAACTCAGGGTTCTCGGGTTTTTCAGACTCAGATCAACCTGTAGATCTTTTTTTTTTTTTTTAAAGTTTTATTTATTCATGAGAGACAGAGGCAGAGACACAGGCAGAGGGAGAAGCAGGCCACATGCAGGGAGCCCGATATGGGACTCCATCCGGGGACTCTAGGATCACGCCCTGGACCAAAGGCAGGCACTAAACCACTGAGCTACCCAGGGATCCCCTAACCTGTAGATCTTTAGTTGATAAGATCACTGCTTTCATGTCTTGTCTCCCTCCCCAAGTAGTACCCAGCATAATCTATACTTAAGTGCCTTCTGTATTGAAATTTTCAATTTCTTGTAGGTTGAAGCCTTATTAGTTTATGGTAAAACCGTGGTTTATGATCTCTGTTACTACAAAATAAGAAGGGTCAGACAAATAACTGTTTTCTAGTGCTAACTTCTTGTGATGTTAGGTTAAAGCTGAGTAGAGAGGTCTTTGTGTGAAAGGCCTCTGTTAGGAAAGCCCCAAGGGAAGCAAGTGGGCTCTGAGCCTAAGTCACACATGAATTCTGAGATTGAGAAGAAGCCAAGTGACCCAGGCTGAGAGTAGGGGGCAGTTCTATGCTGGGTGTTGGGCATGTACTTTTCAACAGATATGGTTGTGCCCCACTGCATGCCAGAGCACTGTGAAGGATATGAGTGGAATAGTAAGGAAGATAAACATAATACAAAGCAAGTGACATGCAGCAGATAATTATACAATAGATATTAACATTTATTATATGCCGACACAATGCTTGGCACTGGAGACTTAGAAACACCAATTTGCTGTCTTCACAGGGTTCATAGTCCAGCTGATGGAAACTCACAGAATAGGCATGCTGTGGGGCAGGAGTGTTTGAGTATGCAGACTGCAGAATCAGGCCTGGTTTTGGCCCTGACCCTGCCACTTAATGGCCGTGTGACTTTTGACAAGTTACATAACCTGAGGAGCTTTCCTATTCATTTTTTTTTTAAAGATTTTTATTTATTTATTCATGAGAGACAGAGAGAGACAGAGAGAGGCAGAGACATAGATGGAGGGAGAAGCAGGGTCCATGCAGGGAGCCCCATATGGGACTTGATCCCAGGACTCCAGGATCACGCCCTGAGCTGAAGGCAGGCACCCAACCACTGAGCCACCCAGGTGTCGCCATCTATTCATTTGTAAAATGAAAGGAACAATGCCTGTCTCTAAATAAATTATGCTGTAGCCATGTAGAGGAAATAATATATAGCTTTAAAAAAAGTGAAATAGAACTGTGTGTATTCTCATGGAAAAATGCCCCAAATATAGTGTTGGCTGAAAAACCAACATTCTCCTTACTGTGGTCTTATTGTAAGAACAGAAGAAAAGAGTTTTGTGCTGTAGAAAACATCTGAAAGAATATATACCAGTTGTTTCAAGTGCAGGTCATTGGGGGGACTATTTTTCATTTCCTCTGTTGTTAGACTCAAAAAAACTATATGTTTATTTGCTACCCCAAAAAATAATTTTAAAAGAACAAAAACTTTCCAGGATTCCAGCAGGATTGAATGAGATTATGCATAGAGAACTCATGAGGTCTGGGACATGGTGAGTGTCAGTAAGTAGATGCCATTACTGACAGCTAAGGAGAAAGAAGGCCATAAAAATCCGTGAAGGTTGAAGTTGGGTTCTACAGTTTTAATTTACAAGGTCAGTTGATTCCTCAGGGTAGGATATTGGTTATCATGTGGAGCCCAGATGCCTCACAGTCCATGACTTCTTGCTGTCCTTGGGTAAAAGAGCCAAAATCTGCAGCTGGGCTGAGTGTGCCAGGTGCACGTGAATACCTCTCCATCCCCTCCCCTCATTCTTCCTTGAGAATAAAAACATTGCCACATCTTCAAGGCTGGGAGAGAGGTGGCCTGCCAAGTTATGATGCCTATCCCAAAGAACCTGGGACTTTACTATGGGCAGTGTGGTACAGGAGGCTTTTGGAGTCATCCCTGGGTTTGTTTGTTTAAAGATTTTATTTATTTATTCATGAGAGACACAGAGAGGCAGAGACACAGAGAGAGGGAGAGACACAGGCAGAGGGAGAAGCAGGCTCCATGCAGGGAGCCTGATGTGAGACTGGATCCTGGGATTCTAGGATCACTCCCTGAGCCGAAGGCGGGTGCCAAACCTCTGAGCCACCCAGGGATTCCCCATCCCTAGGTTTAGAATCAAACCTTGAGCCAAGCTATCAAGCCTCTCTTGACCCTGCTTCCTCCGTAAAATGAGGACAATGCTCGAACCTCTTTCACTTGCTTGTCATAAATGGTTCTTTTCCTTGTTCCTCTTGGATGAAGTATAAGACAATCCTTTATTTTTCTGAAGTAGGATTGGTGGGTCATCTTATAAGGTTTGCCTTTCATCTGCCAGTGGATAGTTGGAATGAATCTTCCGGGGTGGGGGGCGGAATCTATTCCATGGGTTTTTGTTTTCTCTTAGACCTAATTTTTGAAAGATTTGTTGCTTTGTGATACTTGTGTCTTGGGAGTTTCTTGCGTATGAAACAATGTACTTTTTCTCAGGAATGACTCATGTTGGGTTCCCATACATCAGATATGCAAGGGAAGGTCTTGGTTTTTGCCTATTGTCCTGGCAGTCTGTCTTATTAGCTCTTCTTTTTCACTGAAAGTGGCCATGTTTGGTTTCTAATTACATGGTTACCTCAATTATATCCTGTTTGAATGGTTTGGACTGACTTATTTTTAACAAAATCATATCACTTATATCTTCCAGGATCCCATCAATATTTAATTTAGGGAGCCCTCTTAAAATATTTTCAAAGCATATTATAGGTCTATTTTATGATCAGTTACCCTTTATAATTTGCATTCGATTATGTGTTCCTGTGAGCTTCTGTCTCCTGCAGTGCATGTCCAGTCTATCAACAGACTCCCAGTCCGCCCAGCTTCTATTTTGTGCTACCTCTAGGATTCTCACTATCTCCTGGATTCTTATATTAGCCTCCTGAGGTGGGGGGAGTCTTATTTCTGTGCTCTTTCTCCCCTGTGTCACTTTTGTTTCATGGTTCTCTTTTGTGACTTAATTTTAGTTCATTTCTGTGATTTCAAAAGTCCTGGGGGTTTTTCTAACCTTTTCAGTGCCCAATATTGGTATCAGGTATTTAAATAAGACAGGGAGGAAATTAGATTTGAGAGAATATTGTGTCAGACTTCTTACTAGACATTTTTCAGACATTCTCATTTAATATTATGTAAACAATGTAACGAGATCAACTGCTGAGAGGGCGGCAGCCTGCTGGGCTGAAAATCAAGAGACCTGATTTCAGTCTCAGTTTGTTACTCAGAAGATTTATTAACCTTGACAAATTATTTCCTTCTCTGGGCTTTTGCTTCCTCATCTGTAAAATGGGGAAGAATGGAGGTTAGATGAGGTTCCTTCTGGCTCTAAGATTTGACAACTGATCTCTATGATGGCTTAAATTTGAATCTCTCAACGTGTCCCGTTTATTTTATTTTTTTTTAAGATTTATTTATTTATTTATTTATTTATTCATTCATTCATGAATGATAGACACAGAGATTGAGAGAGAGGCAGAGACACAGGAGGAGGGAGAAGCGGGCTCCATGCCGGGAGCCCGACGTGGGACTCGATCCTGGGACTCCAGGACCGCGCCCCGGGCCAAAGGCAGGTGCCAAACCGCTGAGCCACCCAGGGATCCCACATGTCCCGTTTAATTGAATAGTTATGAAAGGATTAAGAAGCAAGTGGTCACTTAACTAAAATAACTCAAATTACCAAAAATTTTTTTTTATCTTTTCTTTTTTTCTCAAACAACTTTAGTGACTGTTGAAGAAAAAAGTGAGGTCCTTATGTATTGTCATCTCAAATTTGCAGCTTAAAATGTATGCTTTTAATAGGGCTGGTATGAATGTTACCTTGGGGAAACATGGTATTTTATTTTTTTGTTGAAATATGGATCTTTGTGAGAACATCCTGAGTGCTTGGCCAACAATAATACATTAACTATTTTTGAGATCAGAGGGGAAAGAAAACTATTTTGTGATGGTGTGGGAAGACAATACGACTAAAGGAAAGATGATCTGTCAATCTGAACTACATTTTCCCTTCTCTTTGGATAGAAACAGCCAGAGCTTTCAGCTTGGTACAGAGCTGAGACTTCCCTATGTTTGCCAAACCCAGTTCCTTGTAGTTCTTGATCCTGTAGGATGGAGGGAGAGGAGAGGAGTTCATTACTGGACCATCCCTGCATCTCCTGCCTGGAGGTGTGTTGGACCTGAAGCTGGTATTCTTGCTGACCTTTGCTCCCTCCCTACTGCCTCTATTTTCATTGTAGTTTTAAGCTCTCTGTGCCTGCTTGCGGGTAGAGGACCAGTCAAGGCCTGGGAGGCCATCTAGTGTGCTGGAGCAAGTGCAGGTTGCAGAGCCCATCAGACTTGTGTTCATATGTGGTGCCTTGGATGAGTGCTGAACCCTTTCTCTCTTTCCTTCCTTTCATTCTTTTTTTTTTTTTTTGAGTAGTTGATTTCCAGATGATATTTTACTAAATATAGAACTATAACACTTCGATTTTTTTTTGACTAGTTGGTGAGTGCTGAACCTTTGAATACCTCAAGTTTCTCATTTATAAAATGACAATCATTTTAGTAATTAAGGTAATTTTGGTTGTAAGTGGCAAGAAACCAACTCTTGCTTTCTAACATCTTAGAAAAGAGAGGCTTTATTGGATGGACACTGATGGGAGAGCTGAACAGCTGAACTGGCTCAGACCTAGCTGGCCTCCTCTCCATGGCCCAGCTTCTGTCTCCTGCAGTGCATGTCCAGTCTATCAACAGACTCCCAGTCCTCCCAGCTTCTATTTTGTGCTACCTCTGGGATTTTCACTATCTCCTGGATTCTTATATTAGCCTCCTGAGGGGTCGTCTTATTTCTGTGCTCTTTCCCCACTCTGTGTGTTGTCAACAAAGCAGCCAGAGTGAGCCTGCAAATTGTTATCGTAAAACATGCCACTTATTAGCTCACAGCCCTCTGAAGGCTTCTGATCTCTCTCTGAGCAAAAGCCTAATTAGTAGTTTACCTGTCATCCCCCGCTGTTCTCCCCTTGATTTCTCTGCTCCAGCCAAGATGACTCCTTGATTCTGGATCTTACTAAGCATTCCTTCTGCCTTGGGGCTTTTGCACTTGTTGTTCCCTCTGCCTGAATGCTCTTCCTTCAGGCTTTCTGCATACTTATTCTCTCACCTTCAGTGAGGCCTTTTCTAACACCTTATTTAAAACTAAAATTGTCCTTTTTTTTTTTAAGATTTTATTTATTTATTAATGAGACACACACACACACACAGAGGCAGAGACACAGGCAGAGGGAGAGAGAGGTCCCATGCAAGGAGCCTGACATGGGACTCAATCCGGGGCCTCCAGGATCCGGTCCCAGGCTGAAGGCGGCGCTAAACTGCCAAGCCACCTGGGTAGCCCTAAAATTGTCCTTTTCCCAGTCTCCTTTGCCTGTTTGGTTTTTCTTCATAAGGTATATATCACCACCCACCATACTATATTTTTTATCTATGTATTTTGTCTCTTTCTCCAGACTATAATCAAATCCCCACAAGTGTAGGAACCCTGTCTGTTTTGTCAGTACTGAATCTCCAGCACAAAGTAGGCACTCAGTAAATACTTGTGGAATAAAAGACATTTTTTTTTTGTCAAGTGTTTATTGAACCAGCAATGGCAAGAGAGATGGATATAAAATAACCATGAGCCCTGGAAACTTGCCCAAGTATAGGTCCCAGAGAGGAAGGGAGAGAATTGCTGTCTTAGAGATACCCTAGTTGAGGTCCCTAAGTTGCCATGAGGATTGAAACCGTTGGCGTATGTGGCATCTGACTCTACTCAGGTCATGATTTCAGGGTTTTGAGATTAAACCCCGAGTTGGGCTCCATGCTGGGCATGGAGTCTGCTTAAGATTCTCTTTCCCGGACAGCCCCAGTGGCTCAGGGGTTTAGCGCCGCCTGCAGCCCAGGGCGTGATCCTGGAGTCCCATGTCGGGCTCTCTGTATGATGCCTGCTTCTCCCTCTGCCTGTGTCTCTGCCTCTCTCTCTCTCTCTGTTTCTAGGAATAAATAAATAAAATCTTAAAAAAAAAAAAAAAAAAGATTCTCTTTCCCTCAGGATGCCTGGGTGGCTCAGTGGTTGAGAATCTGCCTTTGGCTCAGGGTGTGATCCCAGGGTCCAGGGATTGAGTCCTATATCAGGCTTCTCTTGAGGAGCCTGCTTTACCCTCTGCCTATGTCTCTGCTTCTCTGTGTCTCTCATGAATAAATGAATAAAATCATAAAATCTTTAAAAAAAAAAAAAAAAGATTCTCTCTCCCTCTCCCCTGACCCTTCTGTCCCTCTCTTTAAAAAAAATAAATTGGGCAGCCCAGGTGGCTCAATGGTTTAGCACTGCCTTCAAGCCCAGGGCGTGATCCTGGAGTCCTGGCATTGAGTCCTACGTCAGGCTCCCTGCATGGAGCCTGCTTCTCCCTCTGCCTGTCTTTGCCTCTGTGTGTGTGTGATGAATGAATAAATAAAATCTTTAAAAATAAATAAATATGATGTATGATTGTCTAGTAGGTGCTGAGAGAATGCTCATTCTCTTTGTGAAAATGCATAACTTCCTGACAATCTTAACATTCAGAAATTTAGTCATTCTCCATAATAGAGATTATTGTTATTGTTGGGAAACATAAAAATTATAATCTTTTTTTTTGTTTAGAAAAAATTATAATCTTATAATAATAACAACAAAACTCCTATGCAGCCTGATGTTTTAATTAAGTGATAGAATACCTAATTTTGTCTTCAAAAGGAATCATGTTGAAATTTTTGCAAATTGTACACATGTTTTCATACAGGCTTTTCTAGTATCTGAGCGGACCTAAACCTCAGGTGAATCTTCATGAATCCACAGCTTAATGAACCTAAGGCAAGTTCATAAAAGAGGTGAATTCATGAGTGGGAAGGCACTAAAGTTTTCCTTTTAGCCTTTATTCAGTAAGATTTTTTTTTTTGGCCTGGAGGCAGTTTAAGCTGTTGAGTACATTCACATTGGGTTTTATAATGAATCTCTACAGTGTACCCTGAAATTCATATTTACAGTGTTTTGCTTTGCAAAGGTGCATGTAAATTATATTATGAAGGGAGTTCTTCCATCATAAAAAGTAGAGTTTATGTTCTTATCTGATAACTTTTTAAAAAGATTTTATTTATTTATTCATGAGAGACACAGAGAAGAGAGGCAGAGACACAGGCAAAGGGAGAAGCAAGCTCCATGGAGGACAGGGAGCCTGATGTGAGACTCAATCCCGGGACTCCGGGACCACGCCCTGGGCCAAAGGCAGGCACCAAACTGCTGAGCCACTCAGGGATCTCCTCATCTAATAACTTTTGGATAAAGATTGTTTCTTATACTTTCATCAGGATGAAGAACTTGAATAGTGGTGTGTGTCTATGTTTTAAGTGTTTATGAATCTTAGCACTATTTTGTTCTTAAACTATTCGAGTAGTAACTTAAACTTTGGAGTCAGATGTTCCTGGGTCAGACATTCTGGCACTTCTTAGTCATGTGGCCTTGGGCAGTCCTTTGGTCTGTCTGCAGTGACGGGATCATCTTAGTGCCTTACTCCCTAGGCCTGTTGGGAGAATCAAATGATAGAATATGGGTAGGCAAAGAGGATGTCCATGAACATAGCAAGCGCAGAAATAATATTCTTATCAATAACATGTTGAAGTCCTGTTATGTGAAGTATCTTGTCATAAGCGTTATTTTAAGCATCTAAACTATATTAATATCAGCGGCACGTGGCTGGCTCAGAAGAGCATGTGACTCTTGATCTCAAGGCCATGAGTTCAAGCCCCATATTGGGTATAGAGAGCAGATAGATAAAAAAAATTTTTAAGACTTTATTTGTTTATGAAAGACAGAGAGAGGCAGAGACACAGGCAGAAGGAGAAGTAGGCTCCCTGCAGGGAACCCATTGTGGGACTCCATCCCAGGATTTCAGGATCATGCCCTGAGCCCCTGAGCTGAAGGCAGATTCTCAACCACTGAGCCACCCAGGCATCCCTAGATAGATAAACTTTAAAATAGGTCAATACTTGGGGCACCTGGGTAGCTCAGTCAGGCTTCTGACTCTTGCTTTCAGGTCAGGTCATGGTCTCTGGGTAATGAGATTGAGCCACATGTCCAGCTTCATGCTCAGCAGGGAATCTGCTTGAAATTCTCTCTCCCTTTGCCCCTCTGCCCCGTGCGTGCACACTTTCTTTTGCTCTCTAAAATAAATCTTTTAAACAAAATTTAAAAATAAAATAGGTCAGGCACCTAAGTGGTTCAGTTGGTTAAGCATCTGCCTTTGGCTCAGGTCGTGATCTCAAGGTCCTGGAATTGAGTCCTGCATAGGGCTCCCTGGTCAGCAGGGAGTCTGCTTCTCCCTCTACCCCCCAGCTCCAGCTCGTGGTTGTTTTCTCTCTCTCTTGCAAAAATAAATAAATAAAATCTTTAAAAAAATAAAAATAGGGATCCCTGGGTGGCTCAGTGGTTGAGCATCTGCCTTTGGCTTGGGGCATGATCCCGGATCCAGGGATCGAGTCCCGCATTGGGTTCCTAAGGGGAGCCTGCTTCTCCCTCTGTCTATGTCTCTGCCTCTCTCTCTGTCTCTCATGAATAAATAAAATCTTAAAAATAAAGTATAAATAAAATAGGTCAATACTAGCAGAATTCGAAAAAAAAAAAAATTTGTAGCACTGTATGTACCCTACCTCCAACAAGCAGTTTTTCTAAGCATAAAATATGAGCAAGACATTTACTGTGAAAACTTAAAATACTGAGGTTTCAGTTTTTAAAGTTGCTAACAAAGCTTAGGCAATCTTTTTTATGAGAGGCTTTGTATGGAGGTTAGTAAATGTTTAGTTTTCCTTTTCATGGTGATTTCTAGATCCTGGTTACAGTTATTGAACAATGCTAACACTGAACTTTTCTTCCATGGAACTTACTGAATTAGGTGAAACTTTATCTACTGTATCACTCTGCTGGAACAACGGTGGTCTGTCTTATTTCATTAGGAGGTCTTATCATGGCTCATGTCATTAGTGCCTGGATTTAGATTCCACAAAGCCCAAGGGACATCTATTTAAGTATTTTTCCCTTTGTAAATGGCATAGATAATCTCTAGGTAGTGGGACTTTTGTTTTCCAAACTTCACTTTTGTTTAGTTTTCTAAAGATGAGAAACATTTTGAGAATGGTGACTTGGAGTATTATAAACAAATTCAAAGTAGGATCATGGTATTCAAGAGCTTGCTCAAATCTGAAAGAGAAAATGGATAGTCATTTGTAAAAAGAATTATTATTGGACTTGCATTTCCTTTGCAAACTGTATTGTGATTTTGTATCATGAGATGAATAGAATTGACTATGGTGTATCTATACACATGATTATATTAAAGTGTTCTTCAGGGACACCTGGTGGCTCAGCAGTTGAGCAACTGCCTTCAGCTCAGAGTGTGATCCTCGAGTTTCAGAATCAAGTCCCTTCATGGAGCCTGCTTCTCCCTCTGCCTAAGTCTCTGCCTCTCTCCTTCTGTGTGTCTCATGTGTGTCTCATGAATAAATAAACAAAAGCTTTAAAAAAAAGTGTTCTTCAGAAACCGTATTTTGGTAAATATCTTTGTTATTTTAAGTTCTTTTTCCTACTGACAAAAGAATTAGTACTTTTAATATTAACAGACACAAAAACTTTATACAACTATAAATGTTTATTACTCGAGAAAAAAATACACAAGGAGATAGTGTATTCATTTAAAGTTATTTCCATTGATAAAATATTTTACTGATTGTATAGGTTTTATAGGTTGGATAATTGGCATAGCTAGATGTGTTGTTTTTCCCTTACATAACTATACTGATACATAATTCACATACCATAAGAATCATCCCCCCTTTTTAAAGATTTTATTTATTTGAGAGAGAGCACAAGCAGTAGGAGGGGCAGAGGGTAAGAGAGAAACAGGCTGCCCACTGAGCAGAGAGCCCCATGTGGGGCTTGATCCCAGGACCCTGAGATCATGACCTGAGCTGAAGGCAAACACTTAACTGACTGAGCCACCCAGGAGCCCCAAAATTCACCCTTTTAAAGTGTACAGTTCAGTGGTTTTTATATATTTACAGAACTGGGTTGCCATCACCATGTCTAATTTGACCACATTTTCATCATCCCAGAAAGAAATGCTGTACCCCTTATAGTCACTTCCCATTTTTTCCCCCACCCCCATCCTCGGGCAACCAAACTGTTCTACTTTCTATCTCTATAGATTTGTGTGGTCTGGATGCCTCATGTAAATGGAATCATATAATACGTGACTTTTGTATCTGGCTGTTTCCACTTGGCATCCTGTTTCTGAAGTTCATCTATGTTGTATCACTCAGTTTACACCTCTCTTTGCCCGAGTAGTATTCCATTCTATAACTACACCACATTGATTTATTCATTCATCAGTTTGGGCTATTTACATGTTGTGGCTATTATGAATCATGCTGCTGTAGACATTTCTGTTCAAGTTTTTGTGTAAGACAGATTTTTAATTCTGTTGGATATGTACCTAGGAGTAGATAGATATGTTTTAAGAAATACATACAGGAATATATTTTCTTGAATTTTACAAAGAAATTTATCGACAGAAATCTTATTCTGAAAATTTGGGGTATACTTAATGTAAATTTTTGAAAGTTTAAGAAAATATAATTAGAACATTTATATGGTTTTAGCCACATACTTTTACAGTTAGTTGATTAATTAGAAAAAAATGCATGATTCTTTGTTCTGACTTTCTTATATAATGATTAATTTTGCATTTCAGATATGTTCAGACATAAACAGATAAAACTTAGTTAATTGAGAAATGGTAATTGTTAAATAATGGGAAGTATAAGTAGGAAGGTATTTATTAAAATGTTTGCTCTTTCCCTTTGTATTTTGTCCTAAGCAGTTTAGAGTAGTGGTTCAGAGCAGAGCCTGGGAGTCAGACCAGGGTCACCTCCCACTCTGGTATTAATTAGCTCAGTGACCTTGGACAAGTTATTTAACCTCTGCACACTTCCTTTCCCTACTCTGTAAAATGAAGAGTAGTATCTGTCTTACAGAGTTGATGTGAGAATTGAGAATGTGTGAGGTGCATATCGTGCCTAATAATAAGCACCGAGAAATAGTGATGGCAATGCAGTGATTTTTCATGTAGCTTGGTGTCATCAGGCCGTGAGAGCAGTATTTCATTTATAAACTTCTTGGACCATGACCCACACTAAGTACCTGTTACAGGATGATTCAGTCTTAGAGACACACACACACATATGCATCTGGTAAATGTATGTAGTTGGAATTTCAGGGGCTAACACTTACCATGTGTAATCATGTACTACTTCATTTTTTACTTTAATAGGCTTTCTTTATTTTTTTAAAGATTTTATTTTATTTATTTATTCATGAGAGACACACAGAGAGAGAGAGAGAGGGCGAGGCAGAGACACAGGCAGAGGGAGAAGCGGGCTTCATGCAGGGAGCCCGACACGGGACTCGATCCTGAGACTCCAGGATCATGACCTGAGCTGAAGGCGACACTAAACCGCTGACCCACCCAGGCTACCAAATAGGCTTTTTTTAATTTATTTTTTTTAATTTACTTTTTAAAAGATTTGTTTGTTTGTTTATTTATTTATGATAGACATAGAGGCAGAGACACAGGAGGAGGGAGAAGCAGGCTCCACTCCGGGAGCCCAAGGCGGGACTTAATTCTGGGACTCCAGGATCGGGCCCTGGGCCAAAGGCAGGCACTAAACTGAGCCACCCAGGGATCCCCTAGCTTTTTTTTCCCCCTAGCTTTTTTTTAGATAAATTTTAGGTTTACAGAAAAATTGAGTCCCCTTAGTTTCCCCTATTATTTTTTTTAAAGTTTTATTTATTTATTTGAGTAAGAGAGAGCGCACACAAGCCTGGCGGAGAGGGAGAGGAAGAGGGGAGACACAGCCTGCCCATTGAGCAGGGAGGCTCAGGGATCCCAGGACCCTGAGGTCATGACCTGAGCCCAAGGCAGACGCTTCACCACCTGAGCCACCCAGGTGCCCCCAGGATTCTCCTATTATCAACATCTTGTATTGATGTATTACATTTGTTGTAATTGACAAACTAATGTTGATAAATTATTAACTAAAGGCCATAGTTTACATGGGTTCAGTCATTGTAATGTACAGTTCTGTGGATTTTGACAAATGTGCAATGTTTATCCACTCTACACTATCATACAGAGTATTTTCACTGCTTTGAAAGTCCTTTGTGCTCTGCTTTTTCATCCTTTCCTGTCCCCAAAACCTCTGGCAACCACTAATCTTTTTATTGTCTCCATAGGTTTCACTTTTCCAGAGCTGTCATATAGTTGAAATATATCTTATGTGTGTAGCCTTTTCATACTGGTCTCTTTCATTTAGCAATATGCATTTAAGATTCCTCTAGGTCTAAAATCTTTAAAAAAAAAAATTCTTCTTTTTGTGACTTGATAGCTCATTTCTTTTTTTATTACTGAATAATATTCCGCCGTCTGGATGGACCACTGTTGTTTACCCATTCACCTGCTGAAGGACATCTTGGTGGCTTCCAAGTTGGGCTGTTATGAATGGAGCTGCTATAAACATTGCTGTGTAGGTTTTTGTATGTAAGTGTCGGATTCATTTGAGTAAATATCAAGGAGCTCAGTTGCTGAATCATATGGTAAGGGTATGTTTAGTTTTGTAAGAAAGTGCCAGGCTGCCTTCCAGAGTGGCTGCACCATTTACATTCCCATCACCAAGCTCTTGTTCTGCCTCCTTACCAGCATTTAGTGTTGTCAGCGTTCTGGGGTTTGGCCATTCTAATAGGTGTGTGGTGTCAGTATTGTTTTATTTTATTTTATATTTTATTTTATTTTATTATTATTTTTTAATATTTATTCATGAGAGACACACACAGAGAGGCAGAGGAAGAAGCAGGCTCCATGCAGGGAGCCTGATGTGGGACTTGATCCTGGGTCTCCAGGATCATGCCCTGGGCTGAAAGCGGCGCCAAACCACTGAGCCACCAGAGCTGCCTGTCAGTATTGTTTTAATTTGCACTTCCCTAGTGGCCTGTGATGTTGAGCATCTTTTCTGCTTATTTGCCATCTGTATGTCTTATTTGATCTTTTAGGACCTTTGGTTCATATTTTGATTGGTTTGTTTTCTTATTACCAAGTTTTAAGAGTTTTTTGTATATTTAGGATATAAGTCCATTATCAGATACGTATTTTGTAAATAATGTCTCCTAGTCTGTGGTTTGTCATTTTGTTCTCTTAACACTGTTTTATATTGCTCTGTTCTACTCCATTAGAAACCAAAACTGGCCCTTGAGGCACTAATTGATTTTACAGCCCACTAGTAGGTCATAGCCTGTGGTTTGAAAATCTGTGTTTGCTCTGCTTCCCTAACATTCACATGGACAATGTCAGTAAAGCAACTGTTCTGGGCAGTGATTCCCAACATTGATCAACAGGAGTTCAGAGTTGATACTGCCCTTTTTCTATTGTAGAGGATTCTTTAAATTTTAGTGAATAGACTAAATTTGGTCAGCTGCATCACCTCTTCATCTGATAGTAATGACATATCTAAGTGTAATGGTTAAGCTCCATGAAATTTTGTATTTCTACATGGTTTTAGACAGATTTCCTTAAAATGCATATGCATTTATGTATTTTTTAAATGCATATGCTTTTAAATACTGAAGAGATTCAGTTAAGGGAAGCTAAGGTGTGTACTTTGTATTTCCAGGAATAACGTATGACTTAGATTTTACCTGTTCAAATTGGTGAGATGGAATTTTTGTATAATGGAATATATGCTTTTTAAATGTTAAATCATTTTTTAAAATTTGTATTTATTCATGAGAGACACAGAGAGAGATACAGAGACATAAACAGGGAGAAGCAGGCTCCCTGCAGGGACCCCAATGTGGGACTCGATCCCAGGACTCTGGGATCATGCCCTGAGCCAAAGGCAGATACTTAACCACTGAGCCACCCAGGTGCCCTAAATGTTAAATCATTAAAGCCAAACAAAAACAGTAATTTGAGCTAAACAGAATTGATATGGTTACTGAGGATCTAATTTATAATGGTTGTTTAACTTTTTTTTTTTAAAGTAGACTCCCCACCCAGGGTAGGGTCCAATGTGACGCTTGAACTCACAACCCTGAGATCAAGACCTGAACTGGGATCAAGAGTCGGACACTTAACCACTTAAACAACTGAGCCACACAGGCATCCCTGGATATTTAACTTTGAATAGATGCTACTCAAATATTTACATGTATTTGCCCTCTCAAAAGGGTTAACATGTATTCTTGCAGTTTTATACTTCTCATTGATTAGAAAATTTTTTCATTGCTCTCCACAGGGCAATTCTGTTTTGTTTTTTTCCTAGAATAATGCAAACCCCAGTTTTGGAAATTGAACTTAACATGATTTTACTAAACTATTCTGTTTTCTATGGAGTTAATCTTATTCCTCCCAAATTTTGGAGGGGCAGGGAAAACTCACTCCCTGATACCCTGCAGTGCCACCTTGTGGAAAGAGGGAAGGCTTTAGCAAGGGACGTCCATGCATCTCTAGGTTTGAGTGAAATCTGCCAAGTGTCACATGTGTACAGACTCCTGACTTTCATGCTAACGTTTTTCAAAAAGCTTTTCCCTTCTCTCTGATGTGGATCAACTCACTGATTAGAGGGGTATGATACTGGCAGTCTTTTTTATAGAGACCTTGATGATAAGGCAGGAGTCCTTCATAACCCAACCTATTGAAAAAAGAAATTTTATTTTTATTTATTTTTTTTGAAAAAAAATATATATGGCTGGAGAAGTTTATTGAGTGCCTACTATATTCTGGGCACAACTGCAGGCAGTAGTGATACAGCAGTGAATTAAGTAAATTTTTTGTTCTTAGGGAGCAGTGAGGAATAGACAGGGGATAAACATAAATATAGATTGGTGGTGAGTGCTAAGAAGAAAAGAAAAAGCGGGACAGTAAAAAGATTGAGTGATAGACTAGTGTTATGTTAGATACATTGATTAGGGAAAGCTCCTCTCATAAGGTGACAATGGAGCAGAGGCCTGAAAGAAGAGAATAATACAGCCATGCTAATAGCTGAGGGAAGCATGGTCTAGGTAAAGAATAAGTGCAAAGGCCCTGAGGCAGGAATTGGCTTGCTCTGTTGGAAGAACAGTGAAAACATGTTCTTTCACTGTGGCTAGAGCAGGAAAATGAAGGGAGGTACGGTAAGGGGTAAGATCAAAGTGGTGTTCTGTGTGATACAGATCATGTAGGACCTTGTAGACAGGACTTGGGACTTTGGAATTTATTCTGAGAGAGGTAGAAAACCACTTGGGGGTATTAGGTGAAGTGATATAACTGAATGAATGGCAGAAGTAGAAATATGGACCAATTAGGGTGCTCTTGCAGAGGTCCAGCTGAATGGTAGTGGTGGGTTGGGCCAGGGTAGTAGCAATGGAAAAGAGCAATCAGATTCTGGGTATACTTTGAAATTAGGATCCATAGTATTACTAATGTGTTCTTTGTGGAGGATGAGAGAGAAGGGAGTCAAGAGTACCTCCCAGGTCTGTCTGATTTTGTGTTCCTTGCTCTGGGTGGGGAGGGTAAGGGGGGAGGAGAGAAGGGCTCCCTGGCATTTGTTTTTCTGTCTTTGAGAGGCTAATTTAGGGAAGTGGCATGAGGCATTCAAGGGGAGATCTTAGACTTAGTTTTCCTTACAGCACTAACATTTCTGAGTTTCTAAATTGGTGAATCGGTGAACAGTGTTACAATATGTTAGGTCGGAAGGGAGCTGAGGCTGATTCTCATATTGGGGCACACAGCCTGTTAGGAAACTTGAAAGGGTTTTCTGACTCCAGGTGGTGCTTTCTATGGCTTTTATGAACTGCTTACTTATAAGCTACCAGGTGAGTTATTTATTACCTGCAGTAACTGCAGTATGGTATAGCTTTTATCATTTTATTTCTCCTCAGTTATCTTTGTTGTCCCTGTGTTCCTTTTCCACTAGATACGGAAATAGGTGGGGTTGGTGGGCCAAGGCATCTAATGTTTTATTTGAATGGCTGAGGGCCAGCAAAGTCTGATAAACGTTGTCCTAACTGGTATATCCTATCCACATTGTCTCCTGAACTACTGAGGAGAAGCTGTGACCCAGGGAGGCAGGAGGGGGTGCACAGCAAAATCAGTGATAGAGCCAATGATAAAATTTGACTTATTTCAAGCTTCTTTGTATTGCATAAGCAGAATTCCTTATTTCCTTTTCTGGAAGTGTGTAGTCCTACATTTACCTTTACTGTGGTATAATTTATATACCATAGCACTCAATTTCAAGTAAACAATTAAGTGATCTATAGTAAATTTGCAGAGTTGTACAACCATCAGTGCAGTCTAATTTTAGAACTTTTATTTCACCCTAAAGAGAAATATTGTGCCTCTTTACAGTCTATTTCCCCTAGTTTCTATCTCTCTGGGTTTACTTGTTATGGACACTTCACATAAATGGAATTATATAATATGTGATTGTGTAAGCATAATTTTTTCACGTAGCATAATATTTTCAAGGTCCATCCTTGTTGCAGCCTGGATGTGTCAGTACTTTGCTTCTTTTTATGGCTGAATAATATTCTATTGTATGATATACCTCATCCGTTTATTGGTTAGTAGACGTTTGGATTGTTTCCTCTTTTTGGCTATTATGAATAATGCTGCTTATGAATATTTGCATACCAGACTTTGTATGGACATATATTTTTATTCACTTGGATAGGTAACTAGGAGAGGAATTGCTGGATCAGATGGTAATAAATCTGTGTTTAACGATTTAAACTGCTGAATGGTTTCTCAAAATGGCTATACCAGTTTATATTCTCATACCAGTGCATGAGAGTTCTAGTTTCTCCACATCCTCATCAACACTTGGTTATTATCTGACTTTTTGATTATAGGATAGCTCCTTTTTTGTTGTTGTTATGCATCATTGTTCCACCAGCTTTACTGAGATATGATTGAGGTGTAGAATGTTGTATCATTGTATAATTGATATATAACATTGTATAACATTATATACAGAGTGATGATTCAATACATATGTATATTGCAGTTAGTTCCTATTTTATGTCTTATACGTCCCTAATTTGTGCTTTGTTTGGTTTCTTTGGACTGACAGGAACATCCTTTAAATGCCAAGTTTGTAAAAATGTTAAAGTATATATATATAGATGTTTGTAGATATATGAATTTGTGATTATTACTGATTAGTTGACTTTATGTAGCTCCAGTGTCCTTGAAAGTAAGGGTAAAGTGAACTCTCAGATTACTCCGTATGGTTATATAGTTACCTGCCTGCTGACCTGTCTTCATTCACTGAGCACCATTTAGGAGTCCAGCATTGCACTCAGGCTCTGAGTTCAAGCACGCTAGTCCTGCCCTCACTGGCCTTATGGTAGTTCTGGGGTTTTTAGGTTAAACAAATAATAATAAGTATAAATACAGCTTGAGACACACTTAGATGATTTCAAAGCCTGGTAATGGGTTACACCTCTCTCCTGTGAATCACAAACACTGTTCCAGTAGAGGATGTAATCAAGAAAACACCCATTATTTAGCGTAAGAATGTGGCACTAGAAATAGCCACAGTCTGTCAGAGCAGAATAGGAGGCTCTGTCTCAGGTTGGGTCAGGAAGGACAAACATTGGTGTCTGGAAAACTTCCAAGAGGAGGCGATGAGTGTAGATGATTGAGGAGGAGGAGCCGGGTGTGCAGTCTGTGGGAGTGGCTTGTCTGGGCAGGGGGGCGGTTGGAGGCTGGCATCCTGTCCTCACGTGCTGTGTGTGTTACAGCGCACAGTACACACCTTGGCAGGTTTTTCTAACTGTGATTAACCAGATCTCTTCTCCAGCATATTCATTTTTAGGAAGGATAAACATTAACTGCTTTTTCTCTGTACTTGTTTTCTTTAGTTCCTATTGAATTTCATCTATCTTATACTTTGTATTAAAAGAAGAAATAACACTACCTGTCAGATTGTGACATGCTATCAGTTCTAAGATATACTATGATTTTAGAGATACTAAATTGTAAACAAAACAAAAAGTGCTTCTAGGATCCATACAATATAATACTTGTGTTAGATATGTTTAGTTTTTTTTTTAAGTGAAGGAAATCTTGCTAGAACGGCAGTCACATGCCTTTTCAGCTTTAATTTTAGGTGATGCCTTAAAAAGTCTACCATCCAGATCAATACCAGCTTCGTTTATCTTGAAAGCTTTAAATCTGCCATGATTATAATGAAATTAGCTTTGATTGAAATATTG
This sequence comes from Canis lupus baileyi, assembly GCF_048164855.1. NCBI lineage: Eukaryota > Metazoa > Chordata > Mammalia > Carnivora > Canidae > Canis > Canis lupus. Next base: position 72,978,765 of record NC_132846.1, on the reverse strand, counting down.
GAGATTACAACAAATGAATTTTGCTAAGATTAGAAAAGATAAGGTTTACTAGACTATAATACAGAGCTTAAAAACTGAAGTAATGTTTAGTGACTTTTGGATGAGTTATCTGGGTGGTCTTAGCTTTTACAATTACATGTCCAGACTCCTAACTGTGCCATTCTTGCCTCTCTCTCCTCCCCCACCCTAGCGCGCTGATCTTACTTGTGAGCTGAAAAGTCTGGGTAATTTAAAAGTGCCCCAAAATAGTGTCATTCCATCATTCATTCTGACAGCATGTTCATCAAGGACTGCTCTTGAGAGCAAGTGAGCACAAGCCGTGTTTTTATGAGTACATGCTAACGGGGCTGCTTGGGGCCCATGGTGGGAGGTGAGCATGCCGATACCAGTTCTGGCTAGAGTTCTGGCATCCAGAAGCCAATGATGTAAACACTCACTGCCTCGTGGTGTTGAGAACATACTGCGGGCTGCTGCAGCAGGCAGAGGAATAAAAATACTCTGAGGAACTGCGGGAAGCAGAGCACTCTACTACTTGTTAGTGAACTATAGTATTAGCACGTAAAGGGAAGGTGGTTAAAAAAAAATATTTTAACTAGTTTGAAATTTTGATTTACAATGCATGATTTAGGAAAATATATTCTTAAATCCTGAAAAGCATTGTCTGTGAAATTACAAAATGTATCATTAGAAGTATAAAATGTGTGTAAACAAGAATAAAAATACATTCTGGCTCTGTTGAAACTGGGAAAGCATTAAACTGTCCCTTCAGTTCTAGACATGTTTGCACCAGATGCAAGAATTACTATTTTTTTCCCAAATTCTATAGATTCCAGGCCATTTATTTCCATATTCAAAAGCCCCCAATTTTATAATTTTCTCTTATGCATTAGTGGACAGAAATAACTGCTGAACTTCCTGTAAAATTGAAATGTATTTATAATATATAAGAAGAACAGACAAAAAATGCTTTTTCATTGAACAGACTGATGTATCTTAGATTATGTTCAGTATTTCCTCTGTGGTATGGTATGGTGGAGGCTTTCTATCCTGCGTATCATTCATGGAGTCAACCAGATGTTGGTGTGCCTACCATGCCTCAGATACTGCCGAGGCAGGGGGAGATGTGGGATTCAGAAGGGGATTGCTTAGAGCCTAGTGAGCAGGGGAGAGACATGTTAATGCTGTGATGTAAGTAATAAAGATAGGCATGAAGAGTAACTGGATCACAAAGGACAGAGCATGTAGCCTCCCTGGTGAGAGGAGGAGGTGAAAGGGAGGTTTTGCAAAAGTGGTAGCATATGAACTGAATTTTGGAGGGTGAATTGAAGTTTACAGGCAAGCGGACGAAGTGCTCAGGGACAGCAGCCTGAGAGAACTCGACTGGAGTTGAGGGAGCAAGACTCAGTGTGTGAAGGGCCTGGGACTGGGAGGCCAAGAAGGTTATGCTGCGTTGTGTCTGCTGTGCTGGGAGCTGGGAGCTCACCGTGGAGGCTATAGGCTTTGTCAGAGGATATTCTCGGGAAATCCAAGCCTCAAAAGCTTCTCTGGGGAAGAAGGTAGAGGTTCACACGAACATTTGACTCTTAAGTGCTCAGTAGAGAAACCTGTTTCCTGTTTATGTACTAGAAAAAAAATCATTTGGGAAGGGCTGCTGTTCAGCAGTGTGGAACTCCTGAGTGTTTTAAGTAAAGGAATGACTTCATTTGGAAAGTGAACTGGCAACGCCAGAGGTGAGGTTGGAGTGAGGAGAGGTTGGTGGCAAGGAAACCAGTTGAAAACTGTTACCAATTTTGGGTACATAATATCTGATCATCAATATAAAGATGTTTAATCTCAAAATTTAGGAATTTAGGGCACTTTCAAGGAAACTATTTTAACAGTGAACTAAAATACTTAATTGACAGCTGAGATTTTAAGTGAGAGGAGGATTTTGGGACATGCAAGTTTTGTTTCTGACTTTGATCAAAGAATAAGCTGAAATATTTCATAATACTGATTAAAGGAAATCTTTGGTTTGAATTGTACTTCAGGAGTAATTTTTTTTTTAAATAAATAAATAAATAAGTAAATAACAGAGAGAGAGAAGGGTGGGCAGAGACATAGGCAGAGGGAGAAGCAGGCTCCATGCAGGGAGCCTGTTGTGGGACTTGATCCCACCCTGGGCTGAAGGCAGCACTAAACTGCTGAGCCACCGGGGCTGCCCTACTGAACCACTGGGGCTGCACAGGAGTAATTCTTTTTTAAGATTTTATTTATTTGGTAGAGGGTCAGGGGGTAGTGACAGAGGGGGAGGGGAGAAGCAGGTTTCCTGCTGACCCTGACATGGGGCTCAATCCCAGGACCTCAAGATCATGATCTGAGCCAAAGGAAGACACTTAACTGACTGAGCCACCCAGCCACCCCAGGAGTAATATTTTTTTAAAAAATCCCTTCTAGGGGCACCTGGGTGGCTCAGTTGGTTAAATCTGACCCTTGAATTTAGCTCAGGTCTTGATTTCAGGGTTGTGAGTTCAAGCTCCATGTTGGGCTCCATGCTGGATGTGGAGCCTACTTAAAAAAATAAAATAAAAAAGAAATCCCTTCCATTTTGATCACTTTAGATCTTAGATCAAAATGGTAGGTTTATTTTAAAGATTAAGAAAAATACTGGACAATTTTTTTTAACACATGATAATGTATTTTCATGTTTAAGGGCCACTTGCATTTTATTATGATACATTGTTGTATTTGCTCAGCCAACTTTTTAAAACTTTTTTAAAAACTAGGCTCTAAACCCAACGTGGATCTCAAACTCATGACCCCGAGATCAAGAGTTAGACACTCCATGGACTGAGCCAGCCAGGCGCCCCTTCCTCAGCCAGTTTTTGAAATAAATGGGATATTTGGTCTTTTTATTATCACTTTTTAGGAGCTTTTTTATATGTTAAGGAGATTAGCCTTTTATTCGTAATTTGCATTGCAAAAATTTTCCCCTCAGTTCGTCTTTTTTGCTTGAATATATCAATCTTTTTTTATAGTGTCTGGTTTTTTAACTAAAGCCAGAATGAGCTTCTGTACGCCAAGGTTATAAAAATGAATTTACTTGGTTTTATTCTAGAACTTTTATAAATTTATGATTTATATTTAAATATCTGAATTAGTAGGAGGTTATGCTGGTAAAGGATGTGTGATACGAATCCATTTTTTTTCCCCAGATGGGAATTTTAATTGTTCAAACATCAGTCATTGCATAGCCTTTTGCTCTCCTCAGTTTTGAGATATCTCCATCATTTACCATTTTCTGTTTCTGGACTTCATAATTTGTTCCATTGATATATTTATGTACTACTGCCATATTGTTTCGAGGCTTTATAGCATCTGGTAATGCTAATTCCCTTCTTTTGGAATTTTCCCGACTTGTTTTTCATTTTAATTTTTCTACATGAATTTTGTTTATTCATTTTAACTTTATTATTTGTGTAGTCTCCATACCGAGTGTGGGACTTGAACTCACAACCCTGAGATCAAGAGTTGCATGCTGTTCCGACTAAGCCAGTCAGGCTCCCCTCTACATGAATTTTAGAATTAGCTTATCTGTTTCCCAAAACTAATCCTGCAGGCATTTTGGTGTGGGTGGGAGGAGTGGGAGGTGGAGGGAATTGTTTAAATTTACAGGTTAATCTCCTTATGATAGTAACTTTATGTTGTAACTTTAATCTTTTCTCTTACAGATGATATTAACCGTGTTCTTGAGCAACAATGAACAGATTCTAACAGAAGTTCCTATAACACCAGAAACAACGTGTCGGGATGTTGTGGAATTTTGCAAAGAACCTGGAGAAGGCAGTTGTCACTTAGCTGAGGTGTGGAGGGGAAATGGTACGTGTTAGACACTGCAGATATAAGTGCATAATATTTATAGAATGCAAGGTATTGCTTCTAGTTCTTAGTTATCTGTAGTAATGAACTGAGTAATTAAAACCACATTACGTGGGGTAAGAGTTTACAGATGCCTTTTGTAAAAGATACGTGATCTGTTCCTTACTAGTGCCATCTGAGATAAGCTTGGAAAATGGATGCAGCTCTTCTGTGAGATCTTTTTTTTTTTTTTAAGATTTTATTTATTTATTCATGAGAGACACACAGAGAGAGAGAGAGAGAGAGGTAGAGACGCAGGGAGGAGAAGCAGGCTCACTGCAAGGAGCCCGATGTGGGCCTCGATCCTGGCACTCCAGGATCATGCCCTAGGCCAAAGGCAGGCGCCAAACCGCTGAGCCACCTAGGCGTCCCTGTGAAATCTTTTTTGATCTCACTGTGAACCATATGAGAGTTCTTTGTCCTCTGAGGCTTTACAGTGTTTTGTTTGATATGTGTTGAGTTGTTCATCTACTTTTCATTTCACCTCTGAAACTTCAAGGCAGAAACACTTATATTATTTTTCCCTATGTACAACACCTGTTAAACAGTAGGCCCTTGAAAAATATTAAGTTGTGAAGAGCAAATGCAGTTGACCCTTGAATAACATGGATTTGAACTGCTCAGGCCCACTTGTGTGTGGATTTTTTTCAGTAAATATAGTGGAAAATTTTTGGAGATTTGCAACAATTTGAAAAAACTGGCAGATGAACCACATAGCCTAGAAATACAAAACAAACAAACAAACAAACAAAAAAAACATGTTTTCCCTTCTCTTAGGCGTATACTTAGGAATAGGATTGCTGGGTGGTAAGGCAGTTGTTTAACTTGAGGAATTGCCAGCCTCTTTTCCAAAGCAACCATTTTACATTCTCAGCAGCAGTAAATGAGGGTTCCAGTTTCTCCACATTCTTGCCAACACTTGGTATTATGTATATGATTCTAGCCATCCTAGTGGGTGTGAGTGGTATCTAATTGTGGTTTTGATTTGCATTTCCCTAGTGACTAATCATGTTGAGTATCTCTTCATGTACTCATTGGCAATTTGCATATCTTTAGAGAAATGCCTATTTATTTATTTATTTTTAAAATATTTTATTTATTAATTCATGAAAGACACAGGTAGAGAGGCAGAGACACAGGCAGAGTGAGAAGCAGGCTCCATGCAGGGAGCCCGACTTGGGACTCGATCCCAGGTCTCCAGGATCACGCCCTGGGCTGAAGGCGGTACTAAACCACTGAGCCAGCCAGGCTGGCTGAGAAATGCCTATTTAAATCTTTTGTCCATTTTTTTAATTGAGTTGTTTTTTATTATTGAGTTATAAGAGTTCTTTGGTTTTGGAGTATAACTGACATAAAATGTACTAGTTTTATGTATACCTAATGATTTCATATTTGTATATATTGTGAAATGATCACTTTAGTTAAGTCTAGTTAACATCCGTCAGCATACAGTTAAAAAAATTTTTTTTCTTGTGACAAGAACTTTCAAGATCTCTTTGAGATCTTGAAAAGTTTTCAAATATGCAATACAGTATTATTAACTAAAGTCACCCTGCTGTACGTTACATCCCCAGTAAGAGTTCTTTATATATTCTAGACAAAAGTCCCTCATTGGGTATATGATTTTTAAATATTTTCTTCCAAAGTCTTGTGCTTTTAATGTTCTCCTTAGCATTCCGAACAAACATTTCAGGGCACATTGAGAGGCGTTTGACTTTGGTAAGTGTTGGGACTATCACTAAACCAGAGGTAAGAGGGTAGGTCCTCAGTTGTCTGATAACAGTGACAGGAAGCAGTGGGACAGTTACATAATGACAGTGTGTTGGGGGACTGGCAGTAGAGCCTGATCATTCTTTTTTTTTTTTTTTTTTTTTTGACCCTGATCATTTTTATTGTTCCTTCTTCCCCAATCACTTAGCATCTTGTTCTTTGTTACTTGTTATCACTACTAAGTCCTTACCTCCTTCTCCCTCCTTTTACTTTTCCGGGAAGGAATAAACTTTTTCTCTAAGTATCATTGCCCCAGTTGGTCCCTGGTCATGGAGAATGCTCATCTCCCTTACAGGAGTCTCTCAGTGGTGCTCTCCTTATCTCCAGGCCCACCTGAAATCCTAACCTGTTGTTTTACCTCACCAGGAATGAGGACTAATGCCTCACAGCAGAGAGTCATAGCATACTACATTTGCCATGGCTTTTGTATATGCCGTTCTTATTGTCTAGAACAATCCTTAGCACCCACCCCATCTTTGCTTGACTAACTTCTGTTCACTCTTTGCCTCTCAGCCCTTCCTTGAATGTCAGTGTTAAGTGTCGCTCCTCTGTGCTGCAATGCTGTTGTTGTATTTATCAGAACATAATGCAGTCATGTTCACATCTCTCATTGGATTACAATTCCTGAAGGCAGCAGCTTGTCTGTTCACCATCATATCCCCTCAGTAAAAACTTAAATCGTTGAGTAAAACAGCAAAGCTGGGTCTTGAAAAGTTATTTTCTTTTTTTTTTTAATTTTTATTTATTTATGATAGTCACAGAGAGAGAGAGAGAGAGGCAGAGACACAGGCAGAGGGAGAAACAGGCTCCATGCACCGGGAGCCCGACGTGGGATTCGATCCTGGGTCTCCAGGATCGCGCCCTGGGCCAAAGGCAGGCGCCAAACCGCTGCGCCACCCAGGGATCCCCGAAAAGTTATTTTCTAGTGGGTAAGATTCAGAGAAATGGGAAAGCACTTAGAACAGCCATTTTCAGTCTACCCTTGAGAAACCCTTACAGTAATTTTCAGGTTTCAGAGAATCCTTGAGTAAGAATTATTGTACCTACAACTCATATTAGTATGATCAGTATGTCATAAATATAATATTCCAGTATAATTGTCAATGCTTTTGAGAAGAGACTGCTTCTCTGTGGATCTGTATATTAGTTTGCTAGCCCTGTCATAACACAGTACTACAGCCTACAAGGCTTAACACCAGACATTCATTCTCTCCCAATTCTGGAGGCTAGAGATGTGAGATCAAGGTGTTGACAGGCTTAGTTTTTCCTGAGGCCTCTCTCCTTGGCTTATAGATGCCACCTTCTCTCTGTGTCTTTCTTCTATGCATGTCTATGTCCTAATCTTTTCTAGTCTCTTCATTGTATGAGGAAAAATTGGATTTAGGTCCACCCCAGTGACCTTACTTTTACTTAGTACCTCCTTAGAAATCCAGTCTCCAAAGAGTTGCATTCTGAGGTTCTGGGGGTTAGGAGTTCAAACTATGAAATAGTGGGGGGGACACAGCTCAGCCTGTCACAGTCTGTCAGTTTGGCCAGTGTATCATATTAGCCTGCTATAATTGTGCTTCCAGGGACGCCTGAGTGGCTCAACAGTTGAGCCCCTGCCTTTGGCTCAGGGCATGATCACGGATTCCTGGGTTCAAGTCCCACATCGGGCTCCCTGCATGGAGCCTGCTTCTCCCTCTGCCTGTGTCTCTGCCTCTCTCTGTATCTCTCATAAATAAATAAATAAAAATTAAAAAATAAAGTTGTGCTTCCCTCCCCACACAGGGCCAGCTCTATTGCAAACTAGGAGGTGGAGGTAGAACCTTCAGCTTTTCCTTTTTAAGTTTCCTACTTGATTTTATTTTTGCCTTATCCAAGAACACCTGAAAGTTATACCTTACATTCCCATGATAGGAGATGCTAGTGAGGCACAGTATCTTTCACAGGTGTAAGGCAGTGAAACTTAGCTTACTTTTCTTTTCTTTTCTTTTTCTTTTTCTTTTTTTTTTTTTTTTAAGATTTATTTACTTATTCATGAGAGACACAGAGAGGCAGAGACACAGGCAGAGGGATAAACAGGATCCCTGCAGGGAGCCTGACGTGGGACTTGATCCCAGAACTCCAGGATCATGCCCTGAGCCAAAGGCATACACTCAACTGCTGAGCCACTTAGGCGCCCAGCCTACTTTTCTTAAAATGGATTTTTTCTTTGAAATATTTAATTCATAAAGGGAAGCAATAAATTTGTTAAATAACTGACTTAGTATAAAATCAGATTTAATGATTATAAAGTTATGCTCAGGAGTTCCTGGGTGACTCAATCGGTCTAAGTGTTGGACTCTTGGTTTTGGCTTTGGTCATGATCCTCAGGGTCCTGAGATCAAACCCTGCATCAGGCTCTGTGCTCAGCACAAAGTCTGCTAGAAATTCTCTCTCCCTCTGCTCCCCTCTCTGAGCTTATGTGTGCATGCTCTGTCTCAAATTATAAAATCTTAAACCTTTTTTATTGGCCTGTATACATAAAAAGTGTTATTTTCAAAACTAAAACTGTAGAATGATATTTACTTCTTTAAAGTTCACTTTGTGCTTGGATTTTTTGTGCAGATACTCAGTTGTGTGCTGAACTTGAGCTAAGCAAACACAGATTTCAATTTTCAACTGAGACCATTTCTGTCCTTACTCTGACGTTTAATAAACAAGACCGAGCTTGCACGCATGTCAGGAAGGTGCAGTGTTAGCAGCAAAGTGTGTGTTACCTTGCTGTGAAAGGCGGGACTCTTTTCTTTATAGAAATCTAGAACTTATCTGAGGCAGAGCAATTTATCACACTGAATGTACAATTAGACTGCAGCCTGTAAAGTTCTTTCTTTGTCTTGGAATCTACTTCTCTAGGCAGATTTAGAGAAAGCGCACTTCTCAGGATAGACGTAGAGTACGGTCTCTCACCTAGCCATATGCTCATGTGGAAGGTGACGGTGCTGCTGTGTCGTCCTGCCACTCTCAAGTCACTGCCTGTGAGCTTTCCTCATTTCCAAGCACAAGCAGGAGTGGGAACATTTCAATATTTCCTTTTTTCCCTTTAACTTGATATAAAATCTACATATCATAAAAATCACTATGTGAAAGTGTACAATTCAGTGATATCTAGGACATTCACGGTGTTGTGTAGCCGTTACCAATCTGTGTTCCCTCCATTCCTTCCTCCGCCAGCCACTGGCAGCCACTGCATGACTATCTGGCCCTGTGTATTTGAGTATCTAGGTACCCATATAAATGGAATCATAGAATATGTGGCTTTTTTGGTCGGGCTCCTTCACTTAACCAGACCAAATATTTACAAGGTTCATCCATGTTGTAGCATGTCTCAATACTTAGTGCCTTTTTTGTTTTAATAATATCCATTGTATGAGAGACCAGAGACCATGTTTTATTTATCCATTCAACAGGTGATGGGCGTTTGGGTCGTTTCCATTTTTTGGTTGTGACAATGCTGCTGCGAACATTCACGTGCAAGTGCTTGTGTGGACATATGTTTTCACTTCTCTTGAATGTAGGCCTAGGTTTAGAGTTTCTCTTATCTCATACCTTGTCTTCAAAAATTTCCACTTTGGGCTTCTAGGAATGTTTGTAAAACACAAACACTAATAAGATGTAAAACCAAAAGGCATAATTAAGCAAGAACTTACCCCCAAAATATGAAAATTCCACAATTCACTTTTTACCTACACAAACCACAGTTGTCAGTGTTGGTAACAGCAAAGAGTGGGGGTGGGGGGAGAGCTCCCAAAGCATAAATCTCTTTAGAATGAGAACTTCTCTCCAGTTTCCTATTACAGAGCTAGAGGTTATGATAGGTCCTATGAATCAGTCTTTGGTATGTGAGGAAGTGTTGGGGGGGGATATGTTTCTCGAGAAAAAGGCTAATGTCGTCAGCCTATGGTCCTCCCCTCCATTTGCCAACTGCCTGTTTGAGAATCAGGTAGTAGTTGGGGTGGGGGGCAACCTGGCGACACCACCTCAGCTAAGCAGCCAAGGCCAGCATCACAGTGATCTGTCATGGTGATGGCACCATGGTCAAAAGGTATAGGACCTTTTGGGTGGTGGGATGGGATGAGAAGGCACTCAACCACTGTGGAGTTCTCCCCAAAGCCCACCATCTCAGTCTAACCATGGGAATAACACTAGACAAGTCAAAGTTAGGGACATTCTGTAAAATACTTGATCAGAACTCCTAAAACTCTCAAGGTCATTAAAAAAACAAAAACATGAGGAAAGGACTGAACTGTTATAGACCAGCAGAGACCCAGGGTTTAGACAACTAAATGCAATGTTGTTTTCTGGTTTAGTTCCCGGAACAGAAAGAGAACATTAGGGGAAAAACTGGTGGAATGCAGATAAAGCCTGGAATTTAATTAACAGTAATGCACCAGCGTCAGTTTCTTAGTTTTGACAAAGATACAATAATTAAGATGTTAACATTAGGGGAAACTGAGTAAACTCTTTACTGTCTTGGCTACTATTCTAGAGGTCTGCTAGCATTCAAAAATGAAAGTTACTTTTATATATTAGGTAAACAAAATCTGTAAGGTACAAAGAATAGAATTAAGATTTACAAGACCTCTGTGGTGATGTTAAAAATCATAGAAGAACACAAGGTGCCTGAAAAAAATGGAGAGACAGAACCACATTCATGGACTAGAAGACTCAATTTACAAAGATTTTGGATCTTCCCCAATTTTTTTATAAATATGATTGTAGTCAAAAGCCTGCATTTTAAAAAAGAACTTGACAAGCAGCTCGTTTAAAATATATAAGAGCAAAGGGCCAAGCAGTGCCAAGACAGTTTTAAAGATAAACCAAGTGAGGGGACGTAACCTAGCAGACAATAGTGATAGTGGGGTAGCAGTGAAGACTAGCATCACCACGAGGTAGGTGGCAGCCCACAGAATAAAAGAGCCCAGGGCTATCCAAGGCCTGGGCCAGGTCAGAGGTGGCAATCACAAGTCTCCAGAGGAAGGAGACAGGAGTATGTAAATGATGCTGGGACGATTGATGATTCAAGTAGGGAAAACAATGTTCCATAAAACCAATGAAAAGCAGTACTTTATCATTTGTAGGAAAAAACTATAGAATATTCTTTTGACCTTGGAGTAGAGAGGATTTGTTGTACAAAAAACTCAGAAAGATTGATAACTGCTTATATTTAAAATTTTTAAACTTCTGTATAATGAAAGGCACCAACAAAAAATTAAAAGACAAGCCTATTTTGGGGGATGCCTGGGTGGCTCAGTTGTGAGTGTCTGTCTTGGGCTCAGGGAGTGATCCCAGGGTCCCCTGATCGAGTCCCGCATCTGGCTCTCCGTGAGGAGCCTGCTTCTCCTTCTGCCTGTGTCTCTCCCTCTCTCTGTGTGTCTCTCATGAATAAATAAAATCTTTAAAAAAAGAAAAAGGACAAGCCTATTTTCAATATATGTAACCAACCAACCCAGGGTTAGTATCCAAAGTATAAATAGTTCTTCATATACCTAATAAGAAAAAGGCACACAGCCCAGCTTTTTGGTTTGTTTTGATTTCTATTTGTACATGTAGTGTGGTTCTAAGCAAACTAGCAAGAAACCTATGAAATGGTACCTTGTAATTTTAAGTTATGTTAGTGCTCTTCTCAAGAGCACTTATGCCAATACTCTAAGTGGGGGGGGGGGTGCTTTTTTTTTTTTAACATTTGAAGTGTGGTGCTTGCCAACATTCACATCACTGGTACCTGAGTTGTAAGGAGGTACCCTGTCCCATCCTGCGTGTATCTGATTGCCACACACAACATCTTAACTGGTGATGAGGCTAGACCAGTGTGTTAATGTGTTTCTTTGAAGAGTAGGAGTCACACTGTATCCTGATAAATATTCTAGAGGGCATTTTTCAGTGTTCCCAATTTCATATTGTAGAATTGACTTTACATATACTTCTTGTGTTTATGTGCTATCTAGATTATTTCCTGGGAACTTAGATTCTTACTTTTACTTCATTCAAGTTAAAATTTAATGCTTATAATATCCTTGAATTCTAATATATATGTGTGTGTGTACACTTATTTAAATCTATTTTTATTTTTTACTTTTGGTTGGAGTCATTTTGTTTCTGAAATAAATAAGATGTGGTTTTTTTTTCTAGAGCGTCCTATACCTTTTGATCACATGATGTATGAACATCTTCAGAAGTGGGGGCCACGCAGGGAAGAAGTGAAATTTTTCCTTCGACATGAGGATTCCCCAACGGAGAGTAGTGAGCAAGGTAGATAAATGCTTTCCTCATTTGTTAATTCCTGCCATAAAAGTTAAGTAAAATAGGAATAAAAGTTAAAATAACTTACATCTTTTTTTCCCTTCACTCACAAGTGGTGAAAGATAGAGTTGGTGTCTGCCATTTCTGTGACTTCTATTAGCAGTCCACAGCTCCTCCACATGGTGTAGGCCTTGCTTCATTCCCCGAACCCCAGGCCATGCAGGTGATACAGACTCAAACATGTCAGGAGGCCTGTTGCTTAAAGACATTGTTTTTGATAATATTGGATGGGTCAAATATCAAGATTTTAAGAATAAATAAAACCTTGAAAGGTTGAGAAAAATTCTGAGAAGTGTTTCTTTAAAAAAATTTTAGAGTGAAAAAGACCTTTCTGAGTATAACACTAAGCCATAAAAGACTGGTAAAGCAAATTATTGAAAAAAGAGAACCCAAAAAAAAAAAAAAGAAAAAAGAGAACCCCTAAAACTGCGTGGCAATAACCACCCTAAGCAAAGTCAAAAGACAAATTATAAACTGGGAAACAGCATTGATAGCTCATATTGCAAAGGGCCAAGTACCTTTATATATGAGTTTCTAAAAAATTGAAAAGGAAAATCAGTTTGTTTTTTTTTAAAGACAAAATGTAAACACACATGGTTACAGAAAAACAAATTTACTTGACCCTAGGTTATGTGAAAAGTGTTACTCCTGAGAAAAGAAATTCAGGGGAAGCAGTGAGTTAATTTCTCCTGTTAAACTGGTGAAGACTAGAACGCTTACTGACAGTGTTGGCAAGGAGGTTGAGAAACAGGCACTCTTCCATGCTGCCAAGGGAGTGCCAGTAGGCAGCTTCTGCAGAGGGCAGTTTAGCAATATCTATTAAACTTACAGAAGCACAGTCTCACTTCTGAGAATTTATCCTAAAGCTGTGCCTACACACACACAAAATAACGTAGACGTAACATAGCTCCTGGGGCATTGCTCGTAGGAGAGCCTAAATGCCTGCTGTGAGCATCGGGTCAAAGAAACGACGGTACATCCATACCATGGGCTGCTCTAGTCAGAAATAGGAAGAAGCTCTGAGCCCTGACCCCCACCCCCCATCTCCTGAACAGGTAAGTAAATAGAGTGCAAAACCATATGCACATTGTGCTGCATTCTGTGTGACACGGACAGAAACCTAATTCTGTACCTCTGTATTGGCTTGTATGTGCATAAAGTGTCTCAGGAAGCAATGTAAGAAAATGGTAATATTGCTAGCCTGGGGGAAGGCTGCAGGACGGGCGGGGCGGGGGGCGTTGCAGTGGGAGGGCAAGTTGTTGATTGTATACCTGTTCCTTTTGAATTTTGGACTATGGGAATATGCTACCTATTTTTTAATTTAAGAATTTAAACAAAATAAGAGAATCTTTTTTTTAACTGCCTATATATACACTGTGCAGTTAAGAGACCCTTGACTTGCTATTTAACAGTGATTGTGGATTACTTCTGGTATTTAAAAAAAATAAACAAGGGATATCCTTTTGTAAAAAAAAAAAAAAAAAACCTGTATTGCAAGTTATCTCCTTTTATTTATATTTTATCATAAAGGACATTTTGCCCTAGGATAAGCTACTAGCTACTTTATTTTAAGATTTTATTTATTTATTCATGAGAGACAGAGAGAGAGAGGCAGAGACACAGGTAGAGGTAGAAGCAGGCTCCATGCAGAGAGCCTGATGTGGGACTCGATCCTGGCACTCCAGGATCAACTACTAGCTACTTTAAAACCATCTTTCCTTAGCTATAAGTATTGTTCTAGTGCTGTTTCTTACAATGTGCCATTACTTCTGGGTCTTACTCCATCCAGCTGCTGGTCTCTGGAGTCAGACCAAGGCTCCAGGTCCAGCCCTTCATCCACTTTTTACCTTAGACAAGGGCCCAACCTCTCAGGACAAAAGCCTCCTGAGAAGGAAAACTAGACTAGTTGACAGCTAAGTGCTATTCTAGTGCCAAGAATTTATGTTAGCTCTCTGCCTGAACTCTCCAAATACTTATACCCCTCCTCTACCTAGCTGTACTTAAATTTAAAATTTCATATTTTACTCTTACTGATATGTGTACATAATCCTTAATGTCTCGGGTGGAGGGCTGAGGGTGAGGTCTTATTTTATTCTCATTTTATAAAGTTTAGAAGTTTTGGGGATACTTGAGCTAACTGTTTGGAGTCATAAGGAAGGTGACAGTGCTCACCTTCCAGTTGACCTTCATCATCACCTACAGTGCTACTCAGCTAGTGGTGCTGACGCAGTGTGTGCAGCAGACCAGTGGGAGGAGGGGATTTTGAGCTGCATGGTCTGAAGGGGACAACCGTCAGCACAAAGCATAGTACTTAGAAAAGGCATACTTGGGGACCTTGAAAGATGAACAGGACGTAGAGGGGAGCATGCAGACCAGGATGAAGGAAGCTGCCAGGGAGGTGTAGTGACAGGGATTCCCAGGTTGGCAGGGACCATCAGTCAGGACTGGAAGAACCAAATTCATCATACCTTGCATCACTTTACAGAACCTTCCAGCAAAATCCCTGCCTCCCTACTTGACACTTCCCAGGTTAGTTTAGATGATATTTGTAATAGGACCTTCCCCATCTCTTCAACCTCCTTCCCCATCCCTTCTTTCTCCCTTTCAGCCACATCCCTTCTTGCATCTTCATATGCTGTGGTCCCTAACTCACAAGCCCCCCACCCCCAATGCTCTACCCTCTGCCTTATTTCCTCTTCCCATGCTTATGCAAACTGCACCTATCTCTCAGAGCCCAAGTAATAAGATGGCGAGTGCTTTTGGGGCGCTGTGGTGGCTCAGTCAGTTGGGCTTCCTGCTCTTGTTTTCCGCTCATCGTAGGATCTTATGGGTTGTGGGATCGAGCCCTGTGTCAGGCTCGGTGCTTAGCGGGGAGTCTGCTTGAAAGATTCTCTCCCTCTGCCTCTCCTCCCCACCAGCCCTGTCTCAAATAAATAAATAAACCTTTTTAAAAGGGGGGGAGTGCTTTGTTCCCTGATTTGTTTTTGTTCTCTGAGCTTCTCCTGTTTGTATTCTAAGCAGCCAGCATCGAGGATTCAAGAACATGTTTCCTCTGTGCTTCCCACAGAGCTGAGTATAAGGCAGTTGTCACCATCTGATATTATTTAAAAGGGTTTACATTTGAGTGTGTATTACGTAGAACTACAGGATATACATAACAAGAAGTAAAAGAACTCCCTTACTAAAATGATGAGAATTCTCTATGTGGGAGCTAGAAGAGCATAGAGGATGTTCACTTCAATTACTGATTACACTTGGGGAAACATGCTTGAAGTATAAAGTAGCTCGATGAAGGCCATCTGCAGAGCATACACTACAACCCAGGAGCTGGTGCACTGGAGTTGGGGAGCAAGCTGCTTACTTAGTGTGGATCTTGGGCAAGTGACTCCGAGGCTCCTGCCCTCACCTCATTTGCAGGGTGCATAGGGCTGTGACTGAGGTTGGTGAGGTGTACTGACACGGTGCTCAGTAGGGCCAATGCACAGGAAGCACTCACCAAATGTCACCTCTGACTGTTCATTTTTTTCTGACTCCAGAATGCAAGGTCATCTTTACCATCAAGATTAAGTGGCACTTGGTATAATTTAATGTTGTGGGTTTTGTAGTATTCCAACTTCTTGGTAGCTTGTTATTTGGAAGAGGGAGAAATTGTAGAGTATTAAATTAATCTGAACACTTTATTCCTTAAAAAATACCAAGAATAATTAAGAATCTAATTTACCCTGTAAGCTGATAGATGCCATAGTCTAAGGGTGTGTGTGTGTGTGTGTGTGTGTGTGTGAGAGTGATTCCTGCTACTAGGAAACTACTCTAGACTCCACAACGTGGCTCTTGTGTGCTGTAAGACTGTGTTTGGCTGCATGCCATGCCACTCAAATCTGTTTAACTTCTTTTTGAATTTTTGCTCCCTTTTTTCGACATTCTATTATTATCTTCATCTTTCCCCATCAGATATACTATGTATTTGTTCCTGTACTCTGTATCTTTGCTATATACATAAAAAGAGTAAGGTATTTTTTATTCCCCAAGGACTAGTCTTTGCCCTCTAGGGGACAATATCACTGTCTTTGAGAATGCATGCTTAAAAGTGAAGCAAGCCATACCTCCATTATACCATTTTTCTTCAAATGTTTCAAAGTAATAGGAAAGAAAGAAAAAAAAGCACGTTGTCCTTTTTTTTTTTTTTTTAACATGAGGTTCATGTGCTTTTGAAGTCATGGATTTTAGGTACTAAAGCATGCTCTGGGATGCAGTAATTCTCAAATGACATTAAGGAACAGCTGTAGAGATGAGTGGGGTAGGGGCTGGCATCAAAGACTTTGGTCTCTGTGACTTGAGTTACCAGGTGCACAAGCATGCAGCAGGCTTTATTTTATTTAAAAGATATGGCACATATAATTTCTACTGTTGAAGTTTGAAGCCTTCTTGGGGGAATAATTTAATTTTTGTGGAATAAAGGAGAATTCTGAAGATGCCTAATTTGCACTGATGTCCCGTGTCCGTTGCGACCCTGCCTGTGAAGATCAGTTGTGCAGCAGTGTTCTTATTGCTGGATATTAAGTTCTGTTTTAGTCCCTGCTAAAATATAAAAAAGTCTAAAAAATATTTAATAAAAATTAGTTGTGGTAAAATACATATAGCATAAAACTTACCATATTGACCATTTTTAAGTGTTAGAAATCTTTTGATATGAGTCAATTTCAAGATTCTGAAATAGAAGAAAAATTTCATTTGAACAACTTTATAAAAATTATAAAGCATTTTTTTTCAACTGTGTCAAGTGTTGAGTTGTTCAGCATGGTATTTTTCACTTGTGTTGCATAAATAATTAGTGAAGAGATGGGAGAGTATCATCTTACTCGTGTATCTTTTAGTAAATGTGGCCCTCTCATTTCTCTAGGTGGCCGTCAGAACCAAGAGCAAAGAACTCAGAGAAATATAATAAATGTACCTGCAGAGAAACGCACGGAAAATGGCGTAAGTAATAGTGAATCAAGTTGAAATTTTGGAATTGCTTTTTACAGGTATGAATGACCTTGGGTTACAATATCTCTTTAAAGACTTATTTGGGGGGTAGAAATTAGCATTTCTGTTGAATATTTCTAAAGTTTTCATGAAGTTCCACAGAGCCACTGAGTGGTTTTAGCAGTCCACGTCTGGCCCCCTCACACAGGCTGGTCCCGGGCACAGCCACTGCCTGCCGCCCCCCAACATCTCTCATACCCCCCCACCCCCCACCCTCAGCCATGGCGCCTCTTGGCACAGCAGCTGTTCCCTTCAGGGCATGTGACTGAGTGGCCCGTCCCCAGAAGCAGGTGCTCTCAGTTCTAGACTGGGAGATGAGCAAGCAGACTCGCTTGGATTTTCCATGTGGATGTCTCAATCCTTCTGTCAGGTTTTGAAAGACAAAATGCCTGGTGGGTTGTAGTCTCCTTCCTAGTTGTCTTAAGCAGAGGACTTGCTTTATCAGATGGTATAGCCCTGGAGAACAGGCCTGACGGGGGAGGGGGGGAGTGGGAGGAAGTGTGTCTCAGTGGAGGAACTCTTTTTAAGAAATGTCGGTGTCCGTGAAAAGAATGAGCAGAAATGAAGGAATGAATGGGGATGAGTGAATGAGAGAAATTTTCAACGTAGTCTTTTCTGGAAGTTTTATTAATAACTTTTCCAAGTAATTTTCAGGCTAGAGAATTAGTTTCTTTTTCTGGCTCTGCCACTAACCAGGTGTGTGACCTTGGGCAGGTTACTTCCTAGCGCAGTGCTTGGCACAGCCTGACGCGGGTAAAGAACATGGTCTGGAGTGTGCAAGGCCCATATTCAGGCACTGGCTTCAGAACTTCATGGCTAGTTAAACCTGAGCAAGTTACTTTGCCTTTCTATTTCCCAACTTAGTGTTGTTGAGCTGTGATTTTAGTTTATTAGCTACTGTTGTGACTTCCTTGAGACGCCTGGGTGGCTCAGCAGTTGAGCGTCTGCCTTTTGCTTGGGGCATGACCCCGGGGTCCTGGGATTGAGTCCCACGTCGGGCTCCTTGCAGGGAGCCTGCTTTTCCCTCTGCCCGTGTCTCTGCCTCTCTTTCTCTGTGTGTGTGTGTCTTGTGAATAAATAAATAAAATCTTAAAAAGAAATAATATCCTTATCTTTCTATTACTTTGTACAACTTTAAACCATATCTCTGGACCTCTTTCCTTGAGGGTGAGGGTATGAGCACCTCCTCTTTTTTAAGGATTTTTATTTATTTATGAGCAACACAGATTTGTTCACTCCAAATCTAGAGTCTCGGGTTCTGTGAGGCATATCTGCTTCAGAAAGTCTTAAGAAATAAAGACCCAGACCCCATTGGTAGGACTTTTGATTCAGTGAGTCTGGGGTGGGCCTGCAAAACTCTGCCATATGACTCGCCCGGCCAGGATGGGGAACCTCCAGGTTATATGCATACACTGCCAAAAACATCCAGAACTTACTTGTCAAACCAAATTTCAAAGATAAAAGAATCTTTTTTGAGTTCTAAGATTGCCTATGACCTGAACTTCAGGGAAGGTAAAATAAATTTATTGAGTGTTACAATACAGTGCTTTGTATTGAGGTGGAGAGTGTATATATGATACAGGGAAGGGGCTCAAGAGGAAAGGATGAATTCTTTTTTTTTTTTTTTTTAATTTTATTTATTCATGAGAGACCCAGAGAGAGAGGCAGAGACACAGGCAGAGGGAAAAGCAGACACCCTGCAGGGAGCCCGATGCGGGACTCAATCCTAGGACCTTGGGATCATGCCCTGAGCCAAAGGCAGATGCTCAACTGCTGAGCCACCCAAGCGTCCTGAAAGGATGTGAGTTCTAATGTTTAGATGTGGGGGGTCTGTGATCTTTCCCAGATGAAGTTGTTTCTTAACATGGAGATTATCTTTATATCTCAAGATCAACAAAACTGAAACCTGAAACCAAAGTTAAAAATATGTTTGTAGTCTTTATGTGAGTTTTTAATTAGAGGAAGGCAAAGAGCTGTTGGGAGGTGTAACTTTGCACTGGAAGCATCACATCAAAGACGCTGATGTACTTTATGGCTCGTATACCTGCCTGTTAAGCCCAATAAATATCGCATTTGTAAATTTCTTACTGTCTACAAAGTACTTCTATGTGCATTTTTAAAGTTCATAAGATACTAAAAACATCTTTCTTCAGCAATGTTTTTGTATATACCCTGGATATAGAATAATAGCGCACTGAGCCTTCTGCTTTGTAAGCTACAGCAGTCAGGAATGGATCAAGCTGCAGCTGAGGGAGGAGGGCGTGTGGGTTTTTGGAGGAGGACAGGAAGCTGAGTTGGTGTGATTCATGCCCATTAGCAGCTGCTGGGACAAGGAGCTTGGGAAATTTTGCTGTCTAAAAATTTCAGGTCAACAGGTCAGGTTTTCTAAGAAATAAATGCCCACACCACTGCCCAACTTTGATTCAGTGAGTCTGGGGTGGGCCTACATATGACTGTGTTGCCCTGCCAGGTTGGGGAACTTCCAGGTTACATGCACACACTGCCAGAAGCATTCAGAACTTATTTGTCCAATAGAATTCTGGGGTTCTGGTTTGACCATATGCCATAAAGGCAGATGGATTTATTCTGATAGTATATACTTGTGTCTGGGGTCTCCAGGACCACCCCTAGTTTTAGTGACTACCAGGAGGACTCACAGGACTCAAGATCTTATTGTGCTTGCAGCTGTGATCCACCACAGTGAGAGGATACAGAACAAGCTCAGCAGGGTGCAAAGACGCATGGGGTGAAGTCTGAGGACAACAGGTACCAACTCCAAAGAAGGACTCCAAAGAGTCCTTCCCCAGTCGTGGTAGGGGGGTACCACAGAGGACGTGCTCAGTCCTCCAGCAACCGGCTGTGACAAGTGTGACACGTTGTCAACCAGGGAAGCTCAGTAGAGCCCCAAGTGCCCAGGTGGTCTAGGAGAGCTGGTCATGTAGGCAGCCTCTGTGTAGCAGGTACAAAAACACCAGATTCCCAGAAGAAAGCAGGTATTTAACACAAACCATCTTACTTGCACAAACATTTGAGGTTCAGCAAGCCTCTCTTACCACTTCTGGGAATGGTGGGAACCCTCCCCAAATCTGAGTTCCCAGAGGAGAGCCCCGGGGCCCCCTTCAGGCAGGCCTATAAGGAGAGTGGTCTCAGGTCTACGGCGTAAACACTTCTCTACAGCACCATTTTCCTTAGGTGTCCTGGAAGTGCTTTTTCCTGTTTTCTCAGCCAACCATATTAAACTGAGTCAGTTCCTGTTTATTCCTGTACACATGCAGTAAACTGCTGAAGTGAATTGATCCTGTCCCCTCTGCTTTCTTCTAAAAGCTCTAAAGTTTTAGCTCTTACATTTGGGGCTATGTGTTGGTTTTTCTGTGTGGTATGAAATAGAGGTCCAAATTTATTCTTTTGCCTGTTAATATCTAGTTTCTGCCTGCAGCATTTGGTGAAAAGACTGTTCTTTCCCCCATCGAATTGTCTTGTTGGTATCTTTGTCAAAGCAATTAGCTGAAACTGTGAGCGTTTATTTCTGGAAGCGTTTGTTATTAATATGGTGACTTGGTTCAACTGTGTCTAAGATCTCTAGATCAGGTAACATTTCAAGCATCTGGAGGATAAACCTGGAAACTTCTGCTGCTTCTAGAGTCAGGAAGTGTTGCCAGTTCTCAAGACACCTATTCTATGGTGTACCTGGGCCTGTCCGGTCTCCGCTGCTCCCCACACCTGTCCAGCTTTGGGGGCGTCTCAGACCTCCTCGAGTTCCTTTCCCATTCATTTTCTTTTCAGGTCCTGACATTTTTGTGGTCTCCTCTCCTGCTAGATCATTTCTGTAGTTTTCTGTTATTTGATGTCAGAATCCCTTTACTGTAATTTAGTGGTTTGGGGATTTAATGAAATTAGGATGAAAGAGTCCTCCTCACTTTTCCCTGTTGGGATTTGTTGAATTTACTAATTCTGGGGCTCAGCATCTATCAACACGTCTGAAAAATTCTCTACAGTTATCTGTACAGGTATTTCTTCTTCCACATTTTTTTTTATTTCTTCCGGAACACTTCTTAGACATACGCTGTGTCTTTCCTTTTATTCTCCTTGTCTTTTACATTCTCTGTTATGTTTTTACTTTCTTTGTCCCTTTGTACTATGTTCTGGATGGTTTCTTATGGTATATTTTTCAGTTCATGAACTCTGCCATTAGCTTACTTATTTGGCTTTTGGTACGTAAAATGTGCTTTTAATATAATTTGTTATGAAAAGACAAGACACAGTCTGGGAGAAAATACTTGCAGATCCTTTATCTGACAAAGGACGGGAATCCAGAAAATACAAAGAAGTCTTAAAATTAATAAGAAAATAAACAACTTGATTTTAAAAGAAACAGGCAAAAGATTTGAATAGGTGCTTCACCAAAGAAAATATATGTATGTCAGGTAAGCACATGGAAGGGTGTTCAACATCAGTAGTCTTTAGGAAAATAAGAGTTGAAACCACAGTGAGATATACTATATACCTATTAGAATGTCTGAAACTAAAAAGACTGATCCTAACAGGTATTGGTGAAGATATGGAGAGCCCAGAATTCTCAGACACTGTTGTTGGGAATGTAACATGGTACCATCTGGTAAACAGTGTGACAATTTCTTTCAAGCTTGAACATGAACTGGGGCACCTGCAGGGCTCAGTTAAGCATCTGCCTTCAGTTCAGGTCATGATCCAGGGGTCCTGGGATTGAGACCCAAGTAGGGCTCCCTGCTCAGTAGGTGGGCAGCCTGCTGCTCCCTCTGCCCCTCCCCTGTGCTCTCTCTTCAAATAAGTAAAATCTTAAAAAAATAAAACTAAGAAATCAGTTATACTGAAAAAAATTAAAATAAAACATCACTTAATAGTTTTAAACAAATATCTTGCTTTTTGTTTTTAAAGATTTTTATTTATTTGACAGAGAGAGCCCAAGCAGGGGAGGCGGGAGGTGGCAGAGGGAGAGGAAGAAGCAGGCTCCCTGCTGAGCAGAGAGCCCAAAGCTGGGCTCAATCCCAGGGTCCTAGAATCATAACCTGAGCCAAAGGCAGACACTTAACTGACTGAACCACCAGGTACCCCAAAAAATATCTTGTTAAATTCCCAGATAGGGTCCTGGCTGTTTGGTTTAATTCTTTATTTTTTACTGTTGTATTGTGAAATATCCAGAAGAATGTATAAAATATGCACAGGTTAAAGAATTACTAAAACAAAAACAAAACTTCATATTACTATCTAGGCCTAAAGTTTCTCTTTATTCCTTTTAAAGCAATTCTATCCAATTTATTTTGTTTTGGTTTCTTTTTTAAAGATTTTATTTATTCATGAGAGACACACAGAGAGAGAGGCAGAGTCACAGGCAGAGGGAGAAGCAGGCTCCATGCAGGGAGCCCAAAGCAGGGAGCTGATCACACCCTGGGCCAAAGGCAGACGCTCAACCGCTGAGCCACCCAGGCGTCGCCTATCCAATTTATTTTGGTTTTAGGCAGACCAAAGACATAAAAGCAAGGTGTTTGGTGGTAGCTACTTGAATTCTGTTTCAAATTCCACAGAAAAAGAAAGGCTGTTTTTGGAGACAGGTATGTAAATAAAGAAATCACAGTACAGTGTGAGAAGTGCAATAAAAGTAGAATAAGGCACCAAAATAATAGGATATGATTTGATTAACTGATTGAGGGTGGATATTAATAGGAGAGATTTCCCAGAGCAGGGGACAGAGGCATCTGCTAGAATACAGAGGAAGAACATGAAGGATTACGGGTGGCAGAGAATGATAAACATGTTGGTAACAATGGAGCATAAAATGTTGAGACAAGGAGGGTGGGGGATGGCGCTGAGGAGGGAGGAGAGCTGAGGTCTACTGGTCAGGGAGGGGCCAGATCCTCACTGTGCTAAGAGCCTGGACTTAATCTTGCAGGATGTTAATCAAGAGAAAGACAGGATCATCTGTGTTTTAGAAAGAGCCCTCTGGTGCCAGTGTTGTGAGAATTAGATGTCCGTCATAGGGGATTGGAATGAGACTGGAGACAGGGAGCCCTGTCATTGCTTGCTGTACTTGACAGTAGACTCACAACTAGAATCCCAGAGGAAGACTTACTTTTTTTTTTTTTTTTAAGATTTTATTCATTTATTCATGAGAGACCCAGAGAGAGAGAGGCGGAGACCCAGGCAGAGGGAGAAGCAGGCTCCATGCAGGAAACCTGATGTGGGACTCGATCCCAGGACTCCAGGACCATGCCCTGGGCCAAAGGCAGGCACTAAACCGCTGAGCCACCCAGGGATCCCCTGGAAGACTTACTTCTATTTTATTTTTTATTTTTTTAAGAGGTTCTTTTTCTCTTTTTTTAAGATTTTATTTATTTATTCATGAGAGACACAGAGACAGAGAGAGAGGCAGAGACACAGGCAGAGGGAGAAGCAGGCTCCATGCAGGGAGCCTGATGTGGGACTCGATCCCAGGTCTCCAGGATCACACCCTGGGCTGAAGGCAGGTGCTAAACCACTGAGCCACCCGGGCTGCCCGGAGACTTACTTTTAAAGGAAATATTTGAAAAGAAGAATTTCAAGGTTATGGAAAGCTCAAAAGGCATACATCTATAAACTACACTTTAGAAGAAATGAGGTTTTAATTCAGTCTGTCTTGGGACACCTGGGTAGCTTAGAGGTTGGGCACCTGCCTTCTGCTCAGGGCGTGATCCCGGGATCAGAGATCGAGTCCTGCATTGGGCTCCCTGCGAGGAGCCTGCTTCTTCTCCCTCTGCCTATGCTTCTGCCTCTCTCTCTCTTTCATTCTCTGTGTCTCATGAATAAATGCATAAATATTTTTTAATTAAGTCTTTTATAATTCCCATGTACCTGCTTATATGAAATTATCCCAAGAAAGTGAAAGGACGGAGTTAGGTTTTCTTAGGCTTCCTTTGGAATAATATAAGCAGTGATTAGCAGGCCTCCTCCAGGAAACCCTCCACTGTCACTGGTCAGGTGGCATTAGTCTATTTTGTCATTTCTCATAAACTTCCCAAACTAAGTAGTAGCCTAGAGTTCTTATTCTTCTCTTTATTTCTTTATTATTATACGTTAGAATCAAATTATCTTTAGCTTTTTTGTTTTTCAGTGGGGGAAATTAATCCTTTCCTGTTATATTGAGCCGTATGAAATTATTGATGTTTGACCATTTTCCCGAAAACAGCATTTCACCTGATTCAAATGAATAATCAGTAGATGGTATCTGGTAGAGCATTTACCCTTTGATACAGTAAATGAGTGGCAGTTGGAGCAGTCATACGTGCCGTGCTACAGCCTGGTGAAAGAACAATGGGAGGCCAGTGTGTCCCTGTGAGGGAAAGAGCCTCCTGCTTGCCATCAGGAGACTCGGGTTGAGATGTTGACACTGCTGCTGACTCACCACTGAGCTTGGGAGAGCTCCTCAGCCCCTGCCAGAGCTCAGCTTTCTCATCTGTGAAATAGACTTCAGAACTTTCCTCAGAGGGGTTGTATAAGCATCTATTAAAATAACCATAAACTCAGGTTTATATGAATGATATGCAAATGCTCGTTACATGTTGTTGAATCTCTAGAATTCAGAGTTCATTAAAAAAAATAGAGTTCTCTCCTGTCTCTGGAAGTGATGTCAGATCCTGAGTGTCAGAACAATTGTATGAGACATTCTGTAGAGGATCAGGAAAAGCTTCAGGAAGCAGATGGCATTGCCACTAGATCTTAAAGGATAGGTAGAGTTTAGGAAGTGGGGGGAAGGGCTTTGTAGCCAGAAAGAATAATGTGAGCAAAAATATGAAGGTGGGAAGTGTCAGTTTTGGAATGAAGAGGCAAGCATGGATAGAAGAGCGATAAAGAGCACTGAGCAACAGCTTATATTTTCAGCAACGTAGGCTCAAATCAAAGGCAAGGCCCAGGTTCCTGGGGGAAATGCTACAGCCATTAATGGAAATAAATTGAGGAAGCCAGGGTTGGAAGGAAAGGGCGGAGTTTGGTTTTAGACATACTGAGGGTAAAGTGCTGGCATGGCATATAAATCAAAGTATGAATCTAACCAGAGGAAGTGGGGCTCCTTTGAGAGAGATCAGGGCTGGATGGCTAGACCACCCCCACCCCACCAAACCCCGCAAAGGGTGCTCTGCATTCTTTGTGGAAACAAGTACAGAAAGGAGAAAGCAGGACAGACCATTGAAGTATAGCACACCATCTCATACAACTTGAAAACTTAGGGAATTGTCTTTGTATAGGTAATAATACAGTGACAGTCTCATCTGTAACCAAGGATGAAGTTATTTAGTTGAATATTAAAATCAGCATATCAGGGATGTCAGGGTGGCTCAGCGGTTGAGCATCTGCCTTTGGCTCGGGGCGTGGTCCTGGAGTTCCCAGATCGAGTCCCATGTCGGGCTCCCTGCATGGAGCCTGCTTCTCCCTCTGCCTGTGTCTCTGCCTCTCTCTCTCTCTGTGTCTCTCATGAATGAATAAATAAAATATTAAAAAAAAAAAATCAGCATATCAGGATTAGAGCTGACATCCAAAGTGACTATTAGCCAGTAGGTGCTTAATTGCTGACAAAATCCACAGGTTTTTTCTGTTAACTGACTACCAAGGAATATATGTCATTGAGGGTAAAAGAATTTATAGTTAAAACCTTTATCAGGGGATCCCTGGGTGGCTCAGCGGTTTAGTGCCTGCCTTTTGGCCCAGGGCGCGATCCTGGAGTCCCGGGATCGAGTCCCATGTTGGGCTCCGGGCATAGAGCCTGCTTCTCCCTCTGCCTGTTTCTCTGCCTCTCTCTCTCTCATGAATAAATAAATAAATAAATCTTTTTAAAAAATAAATAATAAAAAAATAAAACCTTTATCAATTGCATTGTTAGCTAGCTGTCTTAAATGTATGCCCATAAAAAAAAAAAAAATTAAAAAAAAAAAGTATGCCCATAGACAAACATTCTCTCTCCTTGTGCTGTGACAGTGTTGTTGGGAGTAACAACCAAACTCCTGGAAGTAGTGAATAATAGAATGAAAGAAGTAGAGAGTTACTATGAGATTTTTAAAAAATATTTTATTTATTTATTAGAGACAGAGAGAGATGGGCAGAGGGAGAAGCAGGCTCCATGCAGGGAGCCCAATGTGGGACTTGATCCCAGGTCTCCAGGATCAGGCCCTGGACTGAAGGCAGCACCAAACCTCTAAGCCACCAGGGCTGCCTGAGTTATTATGAGATTTTACAGTAAATGGATGTGATGGTTTTAAAATAAGTTTGCAAATTCTTTAAAATGGCTCCCTTCAGGGCACCTGGGTGGCTCAGTTGGTTAAGTGTCTGCCTTCGGCTCAGGGCATGATCCCAGGGTCCCGGGATTGAGCCCCATGTTGGGTTCCTTGCTCAGTGGGCAGTCTGCTCCTCCCTCTCCCTCTGCCGTTCCCCCTGCTTGTGTTCTCTCTCTCTGTCAAATAGATAAATAAAACTGTAAAAAATAAAAAAAATAATATGCCTCCCTTCAAAAGGTAGAGTCTAATTCCCCCCTTCTCCCAAACATAGTGACTTGCTCCTGCCAGATAGAATTTGGAGAAATCTGACTTCTGAGGCTAGATCATTAAAGATAGCTTCCCCATGGCACTCTTGATTGTTTGCTTTGGGGAACATCAGCCACCATGTTGTGAATATACTCAGGCTGGTCTGTGAAGAGGTCCACTTGGTAGCCAGCCCCAACCTGGTAGCCACGTGAGTATGCCATCTTGGAATCAGATCCTCCAACCCCAGTTATACCTTAAGACAATTACAGCCCTAGAATTTGACTCAATTTCATGAGAAATCCTTTTTTTTTTTTTTTTTTCATTTGTTTGTTTTTAAGAGAAGGAGGTGGGAGAGGGAGGAAAGAATCTTAAGCAGACTCCAAGCCCAGCATGAAGCCTAGCGCAGGGCTTGATCTCACAACACAGATCATGACCTGAGCTAAAATCAAGAGTCAGATGCTTAACTGAATGAGCCACTCAGGCACCCCAACCTCATGAGAAATCTTTTTTTTAAAAGGTTTTATTTATTTATTTATTCATGAGAGACAGAGAGAAAGAGGGGGGAGGCAGAGACACAGGCAGAGGGAGAAGCAGGATCCATGCAGGGAGCTCGATGTGGGACTTGATCCTGGGTCTCCAGGATCATGCCCTGGGCCGAAGGCGGTGCTAAACCACTGAGCCACCCGGGCTACCCCTCATGAGAAATCTTAAGCCAGAAATGCCCAGCCTAGCTACTGCTTAATCCTTTATCCACAGAAACTGTGAGCCATAATGAATATTTGTTGTGTTTTAAGCCACAGATCAATTTAGATGTGATCTGTTATCAGCAATATTCATCCTTTGAATGAATAATACGGGCTGTTGATTCCCAAATCATTCTCACAAGTATACAATATATGAATTGGGCAGTGGAGACATCCTTACACAAGCAGTAAACAACACATAGATACACTTGGAAAATAAAATGTCATGTAATATGAGAGTGTTGTACTTGCCAAAGGAGGAAAAAAAGGCTTCACAGTAGGCATGGTTGGTGGAGGTGGAGAATAAAAACGACTTATACTTTGGAATGGCATTGAAATGTAAATTCTTCTTTTTTTTTTTTTTAAGATTTTATTTATCAGAGAGTGAGAGCATGCACAAGTAGGGGGCAGAGAGGGAGGGAGAAGCAGGCTCCCCTGTGGAACAGGGAACCCAGTGTGGGGCTGGATCCCAGGACCCTGAGATCATGACCTGAGATGAAGGCAGGCTCTTAACCAACAGAACCACGCAGACGCCCCTGTAAACTTTTCCTTTTGTATATTCTTCACCAGTTTTTCAACTTTTGGAGAGATTGCACTCAAACTGAGCTTAAAAATATAGTGCAGCAGAGCATCTTTAGTGTAGCACAAGCTGAACAAGAGCACTTTAAGGGTTGCCTGGGTGGTTCAGTGGTTGAGCATCTGCCTTTGGCTCAGGTCATGATCCTGGGGTCCTGGGATCGAGTCCGGCAAGAGGCTCCCTACAGGGAGCCTGCTTCTCCCTCTGCCTCTCTCTGTTTCTGTCTCTCTCTCTCCATGTCTCTCAGGAATAAAGAAAATACTTAAAAAAAAAAAAAAACACTTCAATATGGGCAGAGTTAACCCATATACACAGTGGATCAGAGGGTCAGAGGAGATGTCCCCTCTTTGTCATGTGGCATATGTGCTCAGAGTACACCGCTGGGGCTGGTCCAAGCTTGCTTTGTTTTGAGAACCTTTATTATTTGTTTTTAATATTTGAATTATTTCAACACCAGTTTCAAAATTATATTTAAAACATTACCTGAAGAGGGTGCCCAGGTGGCTTGGTTGGTTAAGCATCTGCCTTCAGCTCAGGTCATGATCTCAGGGTCCTGGAATCAGAGCCCCGCTTCGGGCTCTTTGCTCAGTGGGGAGTCTGCTTCTACCTATCCTCCCTGCTCGTGCTCTCTGTTACTATCCCTGTGTTTCTTTCAAATAAATAAAATAATTTAAAAACTTAAAATTAAAAAAAAAAATTACCTGAAGAGACCAAAAAAACCTTTTTTTTTTTTTTTTTTTTTTAAAAAAACCCTTTTGATTAAAGCCATGTTACCTGTTGGCTTGTGATCCAAAGGTTTCAATCATAATTATCAAGTGAGGTGTAGTCTTTCTGAACATCTTGAAAAATCTAGTTGTGATAGCCTGTTTTTCAGATGTATGGTAGCTTCAGGAGTTGTGACTGATACACATAGTACAAATGAGATAATAGCCTGGGGGGAAATAAGCCCCCTTTTCCTCATCTAACTTTTGGCAATTCTTACTTATTGATAACTTATTTATTAAAAATCTGATCATAGCATGTTTGGGGTTGATCACTTAATTATGGACATTTTTATGCTTTTTAAGTTACTTACCTAAATACCATTTATGGAACCCTCTCTTTGCCAACAGGTTAATATTTTGTTTAAAAAGAGGATAATTAAAATGTAAACATTGACAACACCAAGTGTTGGCAATGATGTAGAGAAGCTAGAACTTTCTTTCCTATGTGGCTATGGGGGTGTAAAATAGCATGCTTCACTTTGGAAAAACAGTTTGGCAATTTCTGTAAGTTAAACACACAAGTACCACACAACCCACCTGTTCTACTTTCTTGACATTAGTCATCCAAGAGAAGCCAGAACACTTGTCCACGTGAATACTGACACATAAATACTCAAGGCAGCTTTATTCATTATAGTCCAAAAGTGGAAACAACCCACATGTCCATTAACAGGTGAATGGACTAACAAAATGTGATCCATCCATACAGCAGGATACCACCCAGCAGTAAAAAGGAGTAAATTACTGATACGTGTAGCAACATGACTGCTCAGAAGCATTGTGGGAGTGAAAGAAACCAACCCAAAAAAGCATACAATACAGTCCCCATTTGTATAGAATTCTTGGGCAAACAGATGAAGCCCTTAGGACATAACAGCAGGCTCTACGTCCGTGGTTGTGGGAGAGTTGGGTGGGGTTGGTGGTGTAAGGAGTGCAAGTGACTGGCAGGTGTCAAAACTCATTCAACAGTGTACCTTAAGTGGGTGTATTTTATTGCCTAAAGCTGTACCTCAATAAAGTTGATTTTGAAAGTAAACATAGGGGCAGCCCGGGTGGCTCAGTGGTTTAGCACTGTCTCAGCCCAGGGCCTGATCCTAGGGATGTGGGATTGAGTCCCACATCGGGCTCCCTGCGTGGAGCTTGCTTCTCCCTCTTCCTGTGTCTCTGCCTCTCTTTCTCTCTGTCTCTCATGAATAAATAAATATAATTTGTTTTATTTAAAAAAAAAAAAGTAAACATAGGGGCACCTGGGTGGCTCAGTCAGTTGGGTAAGTGTGGTGAGATCAAGCCCCCTCAGGTTCTGCACTGGGCATGGAGTCTGCTTAACTCTCAGTATGGGGCAGCCCGGGTGGTTCAGTGAATTAGCGCCGCCTTCGGCCCAGGGTGTGATCCTGGGGACCTGGGATTGAGTCCCATGTCAGGCTCTCTGCATGGAGCCTGCTTCTCCCTCCACCTGTGTCTCTGCCTCTCTCTGTTTCTCATGAATAAATAAAATCTTTAAAAAATAAGAAAAATTTAAAAATCTCAGTATGGATTTTTTTATCCATTTTTTAAAGTATTTTTTTAAATTTTTATTTATTTATGATAGAGAGAGAGAGAGAGAGAGAGAGAGGCAGAGACATAGGCAGAGGGAGAAGCAGGCTCTATGCACCAGGAGCCCGATGTGGGATTCGATCCTGGGTCTCCAGGATCGCGCCCTGGGCCAAAGGCAGGCGCGAAACTGCTGCGCCACCCAGGGATCCCTATCCATTTTTTTTTTAAAGCCCAGCATTGGGATAGAAAATACAATATGGATATTTTTGAAGTTTTGTGTATGAAATGGACTAGAATATATGCTTATCAAGTTTTTTAAGTTGCTAATACTTAAATTTAATACCATTATCTTTTAATAAAATGGTAAAAAGTTTAATTTATGCTTTTTTAAAAGATGATTTATTTGAGAAAGCACGGGTGGGAGGAGGGGCAGAGGGAGGAGAGAGAGGGAGAAGCAGACTCCCCGCTGAGCAGGGAGCCCAGTGCATTGTGGGATTATTGCCTCATTGATCAGACTCACTGAAAACGGGGAGACACTGCATTGTACTTGTCTTAAATATTAGCTTCAGTGTCTCAGATTATAGCCGGCATAGCGAGGGCAAGTGAATTTTCATGATATGGTGGTGTTGAGCATGTATCACTCAAAAAACTCCAGTTCCTGTGACCCCTTCACAACTGCCCTACCATTCGTCCTCTGTCACTTACTCACATTGGGATCTCTAGCACGTAGTTTAGTTACTTCATTCACAATGCTCCATTGCCACTGTTGCTTCCAGCCTTTCCAGGCAGGCAGGAAAAAGGGGACTTGGTCAGAAGGAAAGCGATAAGGTCCAGAGGAGGCTTGGGTTAATGAGATGTTGAGAAAAATCTGGGGACACCCCATTGGCTCAGTCAGTGGAGCATGTGACTCTTGATCTCTTGATCTCAAGGTTGTGAGTTTGAGCTTCATATTGGGTTTAGAGATGACTTAAAAAAAAGAAAAATCTTTTAAAAAATCTGGAGAGGCAGTTGAAATGGTGAGGAGGATGTAGACTCTTCATAGGAAGACAACGAAAGATGTGTGGGCTTTTGAATTTGGAAAGATGCTGTCTCTGGAGGGTGATAGCGTGCAATAGAAGTGTGAGGAAGCACCGAGTTGTGTATAAATCCCACTCAACAGACCTTGGTTGTTGTCAGGGCTGTGGCTGGGTGCCATGGGCTGGGACCTGTAGCTGCCAGGGCCAGAAGTCTTTTGAAGTCTCATTAGTTAGAGGGTCCCTGGTGTAAGTTTTCTGTCCAGTAAATATTTTGTATGTAACAGTATTGTAAGTTAGAGGAATAAGTCTGTCAATTTATCACTTTTGTAAGATTTGTGGAATTTTAGAGAAAGAAGGGGATACAACCAGATAAGTGATTGTGAAGGCTGGGGCTGGCAGCTTTTTGTTTTTCTCTGCTTGTGTAAGGGGGTGAAGTAGTTAGACGTGGAGTTGGGTGGGCCACATTTGTTGTGAGAAATGGGAGTGTGACCTGCATTCATGGGGTACCTAGAGCATAGACACTTTCCCTAGAGTCCAGAGTTGAGGTAGAATGTCACGTGAGTGGGGCCTGAGCCACGGGGCCCCAGGTAGCAGCTACTACTGGAAGGGTGCTAGACCAGTCTAGAGCCTGGGTATGTCGGAGCCTGCCGGACCCTCACCCAGAGAGCTTTTGCAGTAATTGTGCTGCTCGTGGAAGCGGCTCGTCCTCTCTATGACCTAGAGCTGAACTCACTAGGTAACTCTGCCAGGAGGGACCTCAGTGAGCCTGGGGAGCAGGATTTGATTTCTTCTTACTCAATGCAGTCAAAAGAAATAAGTGAGGAATTAGGTCATAGGTTTGTTTGAATAAATTGAGTGCATATGGAGAATTGAATATTGTAAGGACAGCTGAGTTGGCCTGGAGAGACTGCACAGGGATAGGCTTGTCATAAAAAGATTGAATTTGCATTGAAGGTTTTTGTTTTCTTAAAAAACTGGAAAGGTGCTTCTGTTGGCTAAATTTTCACATTGAACAAATGAAGAGAATACATATTAACGTGTAAATGTTACGTATTTCTTAACCTACAAGTTTCTAGTGGCTGGTGTTTTTCTAACCCATTTAAAATACTGGTTAAGCTACTCAGGGGTGATGCTGGTTTTGGCAGCATATATGCTGAAAAAGTTGAATAATACAGAGAGGATTAGCGTGGCCCCTGTTCAAGGATGACATACAAATTTGTGAAGCATTCCATATTTTTTTATGTTAACTGTACTGGAATTAACATAAAATGAAATAAAATAAAGTTAAAAGGTGTAAAATAAAGTTACATCCCAAGGATGTTCACTTTGAAAGGATTCATTGAGACATAGACTGATGTACAGTTTTCTGTATGTAAGATCTACTTACACCTGGGTGGCTCTGCATTTAAGCACCTGCCTTTGGCCCAGGGCATGATCCTGGAGACCTAGGATCGAGTCCCACATCAGGCTCCCTGCATGGAGCTTACTTCTCCCTCTGCCTATGTCTCTACCTCTCTCTCTTTCTGTGTCTCCCATGAAAAAATAAATAAAATATTATTTTATATTATTAATATTTAAAATATAAAAATATTTTATTTATTTATTCATGAGAGACACACACAGAGAGAGAGAAAGAGAGAGACGCAGAGACACAGGCAGAGAGAAAAGCAGGTTCCATGCAGGGCCCCTGATGCGGGACTTGATCCCGGGACTCCAGAATCATGCCCTGGGCCAAAAGGAGGCGCTAAACCACTGAACCACCCAGGGATCCCCAATAAAATCTTAAAAAAGAAAAAAAAGATCTACTTTAATACAGTGTTCTTAATTACAATATATATTAGCATATATGGAAGATATACCTAATTACTTATGGCAGCTGCAGGTCATCCTGAGCAGCTGAATGTCTCCTCCGTGATCTTCTCATTGTTACTGTGAGCCACTGGTACAGAGAGGAGACCAAATACTGTTTGCTTAAGTTGTAAAGTAATGAAATTAATGTAAATTGAAAGATTTAGTGAATGGACATAACTTTTCTTGAGTCAAAAATACTATTAACAAGTTAAAGTTCTGAAGGTTTCAAAAAAAGTCTTTTTTTTTTTTTTTGTAGTATTTAGAAAATCTCTGTAGGTGGAAATTAGTAACCCTTTTATTAGAGTTTTAAAAAAAGGTTTGGGCATTTTAATGGTTCTGCCAGAAATTTTTTTGGGGGGTGGGGGGTGGGGAATAAACGAATTTCTTTTCAAATGGAAGTTTCTGTAGTTTGGCAGTTTCCAGTGTCTACTTTTGAAAAGGGGCTTGCTCCATATTGTTTCCTCAGGAAACAGGGTGGGGGTTCCAGTTGAGATTGTTGAACAAATTCTGATTCCATTTTTCAAGAATGTGCTTGAATTACCTTAAGATCTGGGGAAGCCTGGAGTCGGTGGAACAGAGGTCACAGAAGTAGGGAAGTTAAAAGGGTTCCTGAGGGTACAGATGAACCTAGTTGGAGAGCAGTGGTCTAGGGAGGGACTGTCGGCCGCCATGGTCAGCACAGAAGGGACGGGAGGAAGACGGGCGTGGCTGGGACTGGGGCTCTGCTCCCTCGTCAGTGCTGTGCCCTACACCCGTCTCTTCACCTTTCCCCTGCGGTTCCTCGCCCTGAGTGGGCCTCCTCTGCTCTCCACACAGATGTGTTCTGAAGCTTAGGTCATATAATGCATGTAACATGCCCAGCATGGTGGTTACACACAGGTAGTGTGCGTGTGCTTAAGAAGAGTGTGCTTTACTGATGTTGGAAGCCGAGGACTCTGTGTCCTGCTTTGCTGCATGTGCAGTCTGACCTGTGGCAGATTGTGTGAACTACTCTGTGCTTGTTTTCTCATCTCTGGACCGGGGATACAGTAGTACTTAAATGATAGTGTCCCCGTGAGGCTCAGATGAATTCACTAATAGAAGGTACCTAGACCAGTGTGTGGCACGTGATAAGCACAATAAAAATGCCTGATGCTATTATTTATCATCATTAACAGAGAATAGGAACATTCCTTCCAATTCTACCAGTTGCCACTCTTCTAGATTTTACCTTTTTGTATTCATTTCCCATATATAATTCTGTCGATAACAGGTCAATCCTTGAGGTAAATTATGGTGTTTTTAATGAGGTGTTTGTATTTTTAGAATTTTCTCTATATTTCAGCTTCTCAAGACCAGGTGGCAATGAAGATGACATTTGTCCTCTAGTGTCACCTACACACTTTAGGTGGTGTGTCTTCAAAACATGTGACATCCCCATTTATTCAGATATACCCTTAAATAACCAGTCCAAAAGAGGAAAAGAGGAATGTCCTTTTTAATACACTTCTGCAAAAATTTGCTCAGTTGGGTCTCTTATTTTGTTTTTCTAATTCCAGATAACATACAGAGTTGCAGTATTAGTTTCAGGTGTACAATGTAAGGATTTAACACTTCTATCCATGACCTGGCTCAACAAAATAAGTGTCCTCTTAATTCCCATCACCTTTTTCCCCTCCTCCCCCTGGTAACCATCAGTTTGTACTCTGTGGTTAAGAGTCTGTTTTCTGGTTTGTCTCTTTTGTCTTTGTTCCTTTGTTTCGTTTCTTAAACTCCACACGTGAGTGAAATCATATGGTATTTGTCTTTCTCAGACTTATTTTACTTAGCATTATACTCTCTAGCTCCATCCATGTTGTGCAAATCGCAAAGTTTCCTTCTTCTTTGTGGCAGAGCAGTAGTCCACTGAATTCAGGCCACATCTTCTTTATGCATTCATAAAGACAGTGGACATTTGGGTTGCTTCTGTATAAATAATGGCTTTTATAAATAATGCTGTTATAAACATAGGGGTCAATATATCTTTTTGAATTAGTGTTTTCGTACTCTTTGGGTAAATACCCAGTAGTGGAATTACTATATCATATGCTAATTCTGTTTTTGTTTATTTTTAATTTATTCTTTTTTTTTTTTTTAAGAAAGAGCATGAAAAGAGAGGTGGGGGAGGGGCAGAGGGAGAGGGAGCAAGAGAATCTTAAGCAGGCTCTGTGCTGACATAAGGCTTGATTTTGAGACCCTGAGATGGATGATGACCTGAATGGCTATAGGAGTCAGATGCTTAATCGACTGAGCCACCCAGTTACCCCAATGGTAATTCTATTTATAATTTTTTGAGGAAACTCCAGCATTCCACAGTGGCTGTATCAGTTTGCATTCCTATAAGGTGGGTCCCTTTTTAATATAGTATCTAGTTGTTTAAAAAGCTGTTACTTAATAAAAGCTGTCAACAAGTAAGAATAGTTCTTTTTTTAAAGATTTATTTATTTATGATAGAGAAAGAGAGAGAGAGAGAGTCAGAGACACAGGAGGAGGGAGAAGCAGGCTCCATGCCGGGAGTCCAATGCGGGACCCGATTCCGGGACTCCAGGATTGTGCCCTGGGCCAAAGGCAGGCGCTAAACCACTGAGCAACCCAGGGATCCAAAAATAGTTCTTATGTACAATTATTTTGTATTATTCTAACTTCTAGGGGCGCCTGGATGGTTCAGTGGTCGAGCATCTGCCTTTGGCTCAGGGCATGATCCCAGGGTCCTGGGATTGAGTTCCACATTGGGCTCCCCTAAGGGAACCTGCTTCTCCCTCTGCCTATGTCTGCCTCTCTCTCTCTCTCTGTCTCTTGTGAATAAATAAAATCTTTTTTAAAAAATAGTATTATCCTAACTTCTAGAAGGGAATCTATTTTAAGATCCTGATGTGTATGTGTTCTGACACTAGAGAAGAATAATTATGCAGATATGCAGATAAACCTACATTCTAGCCTGAGCATGTTTTGTTCCCTGTAGGTTGGAAATCCACGTGTAGAACTCACCCTCTCAGAGCTCCAGGATATGGCAGCTAGGCAACAACAGCAAATTGAAAATCAGCAGCAAATGTTGGTTGCCAAGGTGAGTTGTAAAGCAGAGGTGGGAAAATGTTCAAAAAGAGTGTTCTTCGGCGGTTATTTTAGATGGGAGTTACTGCATTCACGGATACCACTTGAACCATGTCACGAAAGTATTGAACAGTGTCTTTCTGTC
This sequence comes from Canis lupus baileyi, assembly GCF_048164855.1. Classification (NCBI taxonomy): domain Eukaryota; kingdom Metazoa; phylum Chordata; class Mammalia; order Carnivora; family Canidae; genus Canis; species Canis lupus. The sequence continues at coordinate 72,942,530 of NC_132846.1, read as the reverse complement.
TTTGTGATCTCTTCCGTAACGATAAATGAGTACTGCAGCTTCTTGAAGTTAGGAAGGTATCAGAACAGGACTCTTGACTCGCATATTCAGACTCCCCAGAATAGGAAATGGTTGACCTTCATTCATCAACTGGAGATAAAATTTGGATGAAGACACTGTTCATGGGCCCCTGAGACAATGACAGTGGGTTATCCAGGCTTCCCTTTATGCCACTACACAGAGTTTGTTTGGTTTATTACGATGCAGGGGAGTTAACACTTTTTATGTACACTGAGTTCTGCATTTGTCATTGAAATGCTGTGACAAGATTTGAAATTATTCTTGTCATGGACTAAAAAAATCAGACCTATCACTTACGCATGCTGGAGAGTATTCATGTTGTAATGATTTTGAATGTTCTGAAACTACTGTGAAAAACTGTGAGATAAAGAAAATACGTAAACATTTCTGCCAGGGTTCTTGTTGCTTCCTCATAGAGAGAGTTGCCTGAGAACCACTTTTCTCACTTACTGAGTGGGCATAGAATTCATTGTACTAGTCACTTGTTCATGGATATGTAACAGCATAAATTGAATTTGTTTTTAAAAGTTGTCTTGCAAATTTTATTGGATTTACAAGAATAAAAAATAAGAGTTAAGTAAATTGGGAAGTATTTTATCCCATTAATAAGATTTCTAGGATGAAATGTACATAGTATTATGCAATTATAACATTTCTAGTTTAGCTTTTTCTTTCCAAATATTGATCCCGAGTATTACTAATAAAAAGATTCTTGGGTATTTTCTGCAGTGTAAATGATAAGTTAAATCTAACACAAGTATGTGCTTCACATATTCAAGTATATGTGTTTCCTTACTTTAGAATGCAATGTGTGACTTGCATTGTCACACTTAATCCTCTTTACTTTGGTCTATTTTATGTCTATGTGTGGGACCATGAGTATTTTATGTCCACTGTTACCCTCAAAGCGTGTTTTTATATGAATAGGAAAAAGGCTATTGAAGAGTACTGCATATATTTATTTTTTTTAAGATTTTATTTATTTATTCATGAGAGACACAGAGAGAGGCAGAGACACAGGCAGAGGGAGAAGCAGGCTCCATGCAGGGAGCCCAATGTGGGACACCCTGAGGAAAAGGGAGACGCCCAACCTCTGAGCCACCCAGGTGTCCCTGTACATATTTTTATTTTAGGACTGTCTTGTTCTTGTTTGCAGAATTTTTCATTAGTTTTCTTTTTTTTAAAGAAATCGGTCTTTAAAAAAAAATTTTTTTTTTATTTATTTATTCATAGAGACAGGGGTGGGGGGCAGAGACACAGGCAGAGGGAGAAGCAGGCTCCATGCAGAGAGCCTGACATGGGACTCCATCCAGGGTCTCCAGGATCACGCTGTGGGCGGTGCTAAACCGCTGTGCCACCCAGGGCTGCCCTTTTTCTTTTTTCTTTTTTCTTTGTTTTTTTTTTTGCCCTTTTTCATTAATTTTGAAGAAACTATCCCTAAAGAAAACAAGCACTTCTTGACTATCCATGGTTACCTAGCAAATTAGAGGTTTTTTTTCCTTACTGATCACCTTGTCTGTTTTCAACATAAGACCCTGTGCTGGTCAGTGCCCATTTCCTTAAAGAGGTAACTAAGGGACCTTGGGAAGCTGCTTTGTGGCAGCAGGAAACGTTGACCTGACAAGCAGGAAACTAGGGCTGGATGGGGCTTCCCAGACAGGAAGGAGAGGAGATCGTATATGAGTGCATGTGACACACAGACTTGACGTTCTCCTGCTGGGAGATGTTCTGAGGAAGCATCTTGATAAACCAAGCGGTGTAGGTCAGCATGCCTAGTAAAATGCACTTGGAAACATCTCAGACTCTCACTGATATGTGCCCAGTAGTGTTGGCTCTGTGTGGGCTGGTGTTTGCGAGATTGCGCAAGCATTTCTCTAATATTCATTAAGATGGGTGATCCATTGGGAGCCACTCGAACCATCTACATGTATGACCGTGATCACATGCTTCAGATCTCGCATTTCCCTGTTTCTCTCTTTTCCCAGGAGCAGCGTTTACATTTCTTAAAGCAGCAGGAGCGCCGCCAGCAGCAGTCTATTTCTGAGAATGAGAAGCTTCAGAAATTGAAAGAACGAGTCGAAGCCCAGGAAAATAAGCTGAAGAAAATCCGCGCCATGAGAGGACAAGTAGACTACAGCAAAATTATGAACGGCAATCTGTGTACGCTTGCGCGGCCTCCCTCATTACCCATGCTCAGACATGGATAAAATGAAAGAGTCCAGCTACGGACACTTTCAGACACAGACTGGTGCCAGATCCTGCTATAGGAAGTGCACTGAGGTTTTGCTCTGTTACCTGCATCTAAAAGAACGGGATCAGTTAGGTTAAGTGGTTTGGGAAGGTCCTTGGTTGCATTTGTAATTTATTAGCTGCCCTCTGGGCTGGGGTTGCAGGGCCATGAGACTGCGCTCATTATGAGGGTCTATTTTAATTGAACAGCTTGAACTTCATCTGGGTAGTAAGATAAACCATACAAATGCTCACTTTTTATTTTTGTGTGTGTGGATTCTTTGTTGTTTTATTATCAATTCGTTTAGTGCCTACTTTGTGTTACAGTGACAAGCAAGACAGATTGGATACCTGCCCTTACAAAGCCTTTGCTCTGTGGCTGCATTGGGATTCCTAAGTGGCCTGGCCAAGCTAGCCTCTGGACGGGTTGCCCTCACTAAAGAATATCCAGTAGTCACTGCACATAAAGTTTGCCATGTGGGCAGTCACATCATGTGTTCCAGAGGCTTATTGAAAAGTGTGTTGGATTATGCATATCACAGTTCTCCCCCCAAAGTCTGGCACTAGATGACACTAGAGTTGAATGTATTGAAATGAAGAAATCACAAAGCCAAAATAACAAAATACTCTGCAGAAGAAAAAAAAAAAAGACTATCAACTAAGATATGTTTTTTTCTTTATTGCTGGGAAATTATAGCTGCTGAGATAGAAAGGTTCAGCGCCATGTTCCAGGAAAAGAAGCAGGAAGTACAGACTGCAATTTTACGAGTTGATCAGCTCAGTCAGCAACTGGAAGATTTAAAGAGAGGCAAGCTGAGCGGGCTCCAGTCTTACAGTGGCAAGCTGGCAGGACCGGCAGCAGCGGAGTTGAAGAGACTGTGCCAGGAGCTACAGGTGACTCGCAGGGTTTGGGGAACACTGACGTTAAGCATCTCTCAGGCTTTCTTCCTAATGTGGGCCGAAACCTCAGAAAGTGGAGACAAGTGAATGGCTTCTAGGGTAATAGTAGGCACAAACTGTGCTTACTACAAAGAGTTTTTAAAACAGCTTTAAGATATAATTCATATGGCATACAATACACCCATATACCGTGTACAATTAGGTGGTTTTTAGTATCTTCATAGAGTTTTGCATCCGCTACCACAGTCAGCTTTAGAACATCTTCATCACCCCCAAAAGAAGCCACGTGCCTCTTTGCCATCACCCCACCACCCCCTATCCCTAAGTAACCATGAATCTACTTTCTATTTCTCTGGATTTGCCTATTCTGGAAATTTCATATGAGCAAATCATACAATATTTTTTTTTGTGACTGGCATCTTGCATTTAGCATGTTTTCAGTAAAGAAATTCAGTACAGAATTTAATTGACAATGTAATGAACTAGGGAAAAAATTAAGCTTTAGAATGATATTCAAGGTCTCTGTGTTCACTGTGTTTTGATGAGATAGATGCCTGTTGTTACATCCTTGTTCCACTAAGCTGGGGCCACTCTGACAGACCTGCACAGCCTGGGGGACTGAAGCACAGACACTGATTTCTCACAGCTCCCGGGCCTGGGTCCAGGATCAGGTTCCTGGTGAGAGTCTGCTTCCTGGCTTCTTGCTGTGTCCTCACAGTTTGGTTCCTCTCCTTCATCTTATAAGGGCACTAACCCCATCATGGAGACTCCACCCTCAGAACCTCATTTCAGCCTGCTCACCCCAGAGGCCCCACCTCCCCATACTATCACCTTGAAGGTTAGGGCAACTTATAGGTTTGGGGAGGACACAGACATTCAGTTCAGAACAGCCCTCAAGATTTCCATTTCTCAGAAGTTATTCAGCAGGTGATTTTCCAAGCCACAAAGAAGTTCTACAGTTCTGTTAGCACTTGGCAGAAAAATTATTCTATTTTATGAAATGAAAATATTTAATTACAGAGAGTAAAATGCTTTTGTTGCCATTAAGTTCTCTAACATAGGTGCATAGAAATAAAATGTAGGAATTTTAAGCAATTGTTAAAAATACAGAGTTTTTTATTTTATTTTATTTATTTGAGAGCCAGAGAGTAGCAGAGGGAGATGGAGAAGCAGGCTCCCCACTGAGTGGGGCTCGATCCTAGGACCCCAAGATCATGACCTGAGCTAAAGGTAGACACTTAACAACTGAGCCACCCAAGTGCCCCAAAAGTTTTTAAGGATATTTGTGGTGAGGTGTGATTAATGTAGGATATTTGCTTAAATGTATCCATTTGCAAGCTTCCTGACTAGAGTCTAGGCTGCAAAGTTCATGTTGTCTCCTGTCTGGTGCACACATGTGAGTGTTCCTAGTACACGTGTGCCCCTGGAGGAACTTAATAAGCCTTAACCTTACAGTGCACATGGATGCCTTCTGTGGTTCATTTGTTTTTTTAAGTGCTGGTTACCATCTGCTAGAATAATACCCGTACATTCCAGCAGGCAGACGAGACCATCTCTTATAAATTTCCTGCTGCCTCCACGTAAGATGTTCATTCAGTGCACTGTGTGGAGTGGAGCAGACACCTGTCCTCTGATCTCTAGAGGACATGCTCCATGTGGGTGTCCGTGACATTGCCTTCCCAGGGGCCATGGTCATGGTGTCTTGCATTCATTGCTGGCACCAGTCGCTCTGGAAATAGAAAAGCTGTTCTGGCCTCATCTGTGCTATAGCTGTGAAATAGCACAGGGGAGACAGTGCATATATACAGATACACATAAGTACTTGATGTTGCTTTTTCTTCTTGTTTTACTTTCCCTGGAAATGAGCATTTGACTGTTTAATGCAAATCATGAAAGTTGTATTTTTATTTTCAGATTCGTAACCAGCTTAACCAGGAACAGACTTCAAAGCTCCAGCAGCAGAAGGAACTCTTAAATAAACGCAACATGGAGGTGGCCGTCATGGACAAGCGGATCAATGAACTGCGTGAACGTCTTTATGGGAAGAAAATTCAGGCATGTGAGAAAGAAAATATTTGTGTGAGATAAACTAAAAATGATTCAGCACACAATTGTACATCTTCACTATAATGGCATTTTGCTCTCCTGATTTACCACAGCTGATAAAACATACATTGGCCATAAACCATAGAAAAAAATGATAGCAAAAAGCTCTCTTTCCAAAGCTACGTTTATTTCCTGGTGTCTGGAATCCAAACCAGCACTGTCCACAGCCACAGCTGGTGTTCCCCGCCCCTTGGCCCCCATGCAGTCCTGTCCCCTCCCTGGGTGACACTCTGGCTCTGGTGTTATACTCTACCACTGTAAGCCGTGCCATGTGGGCATATTCCTTGACCTGTGTAGTAGACTCGTGTCCTCGCTATAAACTGAGATGTCCTCCCTGCCCCAGCAGTCGTGTGGATTCTTAGAATAACCCCCATGGAAGGGCTTTGTAAACTCTCAAGCAAAGTGCTATGTAAGGGGTTAGTGTCTTTTAAAAAGCTTTGTTTGGTATTTTGACCTTTTTTTTTTTTTTTTTTTTTGGTATTTTGACTTTCAAAGGTAATAAATGCTCTGAAAAATGAAAACAGTACAGAAATAATTGAAGGAAAATGTGAAAGTCCTTTCCACCCTGTTCACATTCTCCAAGGATGATAGTTTTAATGATTCTAGTCTTTTGCTTAATAAAGATGAAAAGGTATTTAATTTTATTTTAAGATTTTATTTATTCATGAGAGACACATTAAAAGAGGCAGAGACTCAGAGGGAGAAGCAGGCTCCAAGCAAGGAGTCTGATGTGGGACACGATCCCAGGAATCCGGGATCAGGCCCTGAGCCAAAGGCAGATGCTCAACCTCTGAGCCACCTAGGTGTCCCAGTATTTAATTTTTAATTGAAAATGGAATTGTAGGAATGATATCATCCACACTGTTCTCCTCATTTTTTGTTTTAACTGCAACATAGGTATCTTCCCAGGTCATTACCTCACTCCTTTAGCAGCTTCTGTATAATATGCATGTCCCAGGGCCTCTGGCCCTTCGCCAGGCTAGGTGTCCCCCAGTCCTGCCATTACTCTTGGCATTTCACTGAGCACGAGCATCCTCAGAGTTTGTGGGAGAAGGGACCGCTGTGCACCATATGTGGCTGGACATCACTAGTGGCGTCAGGGTTTGAAGGAAGCAGTGCCTGCATGCAGAGCCCGAGTCAGGGGAGCAGCCATGAGCTAGCTGGGACCCTCAGCCACAGCCAGTAATTGGTGCTTTCCCAATGTGACAAGTGGCCTCTGGTCAGCTGCTGCTGCTGCTCTGAAAGCAGCTCTCGAGAGGCCAGTGTGGGCGTCTGGGCTTTGCCAGGGGTGGGTGGGTTAGGAGGGTGCCAGAGGAAGAGGCCATTGCCACTAGTTTGCGTGTCATAAGAGGTAGTGTCAGGGAAAGGCTTTATTTATAGATCAGTCTCCTCTTGTTTTTAACCAGAGGGTCAGTGGGTAATCTGTGTCACTCTGTTTTCAAATAACCGCTTTCCTTTTTCTCTCAATGAGCAACTGTGTGCGTGCTCTCCACACTTGCTCACACAGCGTTCTTTAGTTGTGCTCTATCAGTCAGGGCTCTTCTGGGAGATGGAACGAGGAGGCATAGGGAGACTGATTGATAAGTGCGGAGATTGACGTTAAGTGATTGGCTTGCATGGTTGTGGTGGCTGTGCCCCTGAACTCTGCAGCCTGGACACACAGGGGACTCTGGGTGCTACTGCTCAGGGCGGCAGGTTATCTGCAGGCCACTTCCTTCTTTCTCTGAGCACCTCAGTCTTTGCCTCTCAAGTCCTTTGACCTGTTGAATGCAGCCTACCCACATATGGAGGGCGATCTGCTTCATTCAGTCTATTGATTTAAATGTCAGTCTTAGGTAAAACATATCTTCACAGCAACATCCAGACACGTTTGACCAAATATCTGGTACCATGGCTTCACAAGTTGACACCTAAAATTAAGTGTCACAGATGGCTAGGGAAACGTGACTTCTTGCCTTCCACCTGATCGTTCAGGTGATCTTCTTGAAGAAATTGGTGACTCTGCAGAGATGTGGCTCCACCCACAGGTCTTAGGCACCTTTGGGCAGTTGTGAAAGTCCTGGACCCTCTCCCCAAAGTGATATGCTCATGTATGCAGAATTTTGCAAACAATTCTAGGAGCTTATGGATCTCTCACAGCGTATGTGGGGGCCTGTGAGGTATCAGTGATTCTCCTGTTAGATCCCTGGTATGGACCCTCTTGTTAGGCAGCATTACGTGATCACTGTTCTTGTGGCGTCCTTGCTGAGAATGGCAGAGCTGTCTTCAGGGATCTTGCCAGAGCCTCACCTGGTGCCAGGCCCTGTCATTGTGCCCTGCATGGCTTGTTCAGTCCTTACAGGAAGCCTTATCTTGACTTTACGGACATGGGCACAGAGGTTTAGAGACACTAAGTCACTTGCACTTGCCCAAGGCAGCACAGTGAGTAAGCGGCAAGGCAGGGTTTGAAGCCAGGCTCAGAGCCCAGGCTTTGACTGAAGGCTCTGCTCACCTAGGGGAGGGAGAGCATCCCCCAGGTAAGAGGGCTCCATGGAGGTGTCCTGGAAGCTGTTCTGTTCTGCCGTTAGCTCTTGTCTCTCTCGGCTCACAGATGGGTAGAAGTTATCAAAGAGAGAATCACTCAGATAGGATTTGGGTTGTGGCCCTTCTTTCGACGCTTGCCCTTTCTAGGTGCTGATTTTTCAGGGTGATAGAGCTTCCTAAGGGCACATTATTTAGTGGGTGGCTCAAATGAGAGCAGTCTAGGGCGCCTAGGTGGCTCACTCGGTTAATTGTCTGCCTTAGTTCAGGTCATGATCTCAGGATCCTGGGATGGAGCCCCGTGTCAGGCTCTCTGCTCAGTGGGGAGTCTGCTTCTCCCTCTCTCTCTCTGCCCCTCTGCCTACTTGTGTGCACATGCTCACTCTCACTCTGTCAAATAAATAAATGAAATCTTAAAAATAAACAAATGAGAGAGCAGACTGTCACACTATGATTTCTTTTAATTTAGGGGAATCTTAACTCTCATTTCTTCTCGTTTTATAGCTGAGCCGTGTGAATGGCACATCGTCACCACAGTCGCCGCTGAGCACACCCGGCAGGGTTGCTGCAGTGGGGCCTTATATCCAGGTTCCCAGTGCCGGCAGCTATTCCGTCCCAGGGGACCCTGTAAAGCCCCAGTCTCTCACTATTGCCTCGAGTGCTGCCCATGGAAGATCCAAATCCGGTGAGTGGCCTGGGTCCTCACCTTGGGGGAGAGCAACTGAACAGGGAAGGGGAGCCCTGGAGGTCAGCAGCCTCAGAAGAGGCCCCCACAGTGCACCCCAGGCTCTGCCCACCCTTAGACTCCCCCAAAGCACTTTGTCTTCTGGGCAGTGTGTGGGAGTTGTGTGCCACCACAGTAATGATATGACCCCACATTGAGAACACATTTTTTTTTCTCTTTATTGAGCTGAATGTCTTTACTGTGTGGCTTTTCAAACATGAATTACTTAAGACCCGATCCTCTCATGCCATGGGTTTTGTTTACCCGTGAGGGCATTTGAGCTTGCTGCTCCTGCCAGCACAGGCATGCCTGGGCAGAGGTGCAGCCTCTCCATAAGCAGTGCACTGGGGCTGCTCTTTCCTTCCACTGCTCAGCATAGTCACGATTGATCTAGAAGTCTACAGACCATCACTTTGACCCTTGGCTGCACTGAACCATGTGCTGTGACCAGCACCGTGCTGCCGCGTAGCTCTCCCGATGGGATGCTTCCCAAGCAAGGGCAGGTCAGGTGCTTCAGAGAGTCTCCTCTCCTTGCTCAGAAGAAGGTCGTTGTTTCTAAACATTAAGAAGCAGAGCTTCTTTGCAGTGAGACTTCTTTATGCTGTGCTGGCACATTTCCCCGTAACACACAGACTCTGGGAGTGCAGTACTGCTGTGCAGCGTTCCTTCACTGAGCTGTCCTGAGGGGTGATTTCAAGTTTCGTGGTAGATCCGTGCAGTCTCCTGTTTGCTCGTGTTCCCTTGCCTGGCACCTAGTCTGAGCAGCAACAGGTCTGCCCCTCCTGCAGTGGGGCACAGGGCTTCTTCTCACCCCGGCTCAGCTCTCTCCACGACTGTGTCTCAGCAGCTACAAGGAGCGCATGGTCCGTGCGAATCTCTAATGGCAGCTTTCTTGGGGAAGCTCTTACTTAGAGTTTGAACCACCCTACAGTGGGAGTAGATATATCTGTTCCAATGGCAGATTATTAGCACAGCCAGCTACTTCTCTGCCGACTTCATTTTACATGCTTCCTGAGCCGAGGACAGCTCCCATCCCCCTTTCTCTGTGGATGTGTGCTGGGCCGCCTCGCAGGCATTGCCAGGGCCCGGAGAATGTGTCCCACAGTTCAGCCATCGCCTAGGTCTTTCCACTATGGTGTAAGATGATTGGACACAGGCAGGCGTGCGCACCCCCCACACGGGGGACAGAATCTTGGCCCAGACCTGGAGCTGGGAGGAGAAATCTCCCTGGGGGGACTCTGACTCATGCTGTCAACTGTCCTTCTGGTTCCATGTCACACAGATGGCCATGGGAAGCCCAGAGTGACTGGCTTGTGGACAGTATCAGACCTCGACGTCGGGCCTGACTGCAACTCCTCAGGGCACTCTGCAAACCCGTTTGCAAACCGTATGTCGGCTGGCAGGCCCAGTGGGGGACTCTGGCCCTCTCTGATGCTGCTAAATCAGCAATCATTTGTTTTCCAAACTGACAAAGGTCTGCTCATCCCATCTAGACTTGGAAAAAATTCCACATTTTCTTCAGTAGACAGGTGTGGAGTTTGGGCTGGACCACACATACCAGCTCCTCCCCAGGAAGGGTTTCACAGGTGCTGCACAGCAAGGGGTTTTTTTATTTTATTTTTAAGAAATTAAGATGATTTTTTTTCTGAGTTCATTAAGGACTTCAGATTTGGCTCCTATACAAGAACCTCCCATCATACTTGAAGATAACCATTGCATTATAATCTTTTATCATGCAAATAAGTGATCTTTCTTCTGCACCCCCTGCCTCACCCTGAGGAAGGAAATTCCCAGTCCTATCTTCAGTCCCTTTGTGGCTGATGTCCATAAAACCTCCCATCGCTGTGGAGTTCAGAAGCAGCTGCTGGCCACACTCCTTGAGGCCCCTGGGGCTGGCCCTCCCCCCCCCCCCCCCCCCGCAAGTTGGCTGGGGCTCTGTTTCCCCATCAGCCCAGAGTGGCCACCTCCGTGTATCCTTGGTGAACCCATGTGCTTCTGGCCACACGTCCCCCAGTTCTAAGGTACAACCAATGGAACATGAAGGCACACACACTTCTTGCCTGGAAGAGGCAGACCAATCATGCGGAGCAAGGTGGTAGTTTGGACTGGGGCCTTGGAATGCCTCGCCAGCACCCTTGCAGTCTGGCCAGAACCATTCTGGACCCTGCTGCCTGGAGCAGTGGGAGACTGCCCCGACCGGGCCCAGCAAGGGCGCTCTGAGGCTCTGCCCCCCTCGCTGCACGAGAGGCACCCTCTGGGCTTGTTCTCAGAGCACCTGTGAGCATTTACTCAGACTGTCTCCTGAGTCGCAGTTCTTGGTGCAGGCACTGTTGCTCTAAGAAGAGCGATTTCCCTGCTGCTCGTGCTGGGTGGTGGGGGGAGGAAAGAGGAAGTGCTGTTCCTGTCAGAGGGCTGATTTCTGTCGGTTCCATGTGGCTGATGGCTGCGGTCTTTCCCACTTCAGCCCAGTCCTGCATCGGTGCCTGCCGTGGAGAGAATGGGAGCCTGAGTCTGGCTAGAACCGGACTCCTGCAGATGCTGTAACTTATGTCACTATGACTGCTAGGAGGGATTGCTTCTGCACCCTTTCTCAGTTTGGAAAATGCTTTGTTTAAAAACAACAAAAGAGCATATTTTCAGCAGCTTTCCTAAAAACACGGGTTCGACTAGCTTTCTAATCACTGCAACAGAATGATAGTTTGCTACTCCAATCAATGGGAATTTGTACTGGCCTCTTGTGATCTTGAATTATTCTAACAAATTAAAGCCAAATTCTTCCTTTAATGTGCAAGTAGTACAGGTCTAACCTGTTATGAAGTCAAAAGATAAATTTTTTAAATTGCTGTATGTAATTGGTTTTATAAGTCATGTTTGAAAAGTAAGGGCCGATGCTTATTTTATTTATTGGTGTTGATGTAGTGGATTTGACCTGTATTTAGATAGGGGTCTGGGAAGGTTTCCACAGTCCGCTGGCCCCTCACCTGGGTCGCCCAGCCCCGTGCATGGTCATCGAGTCTCTGTACACATGAGAGAGATGCCTCACCAGCATACACCACCCTCGGGTTTGCTGTGTACCAGCCTGTGTGTGGGGAGGGGGGCGGTCAGCCGCCTGGTTCATGGAGCCCCCATCAGGATATGATCTCCCAGAAGATGATCTTTGCTTCTGGCCGAGGGTTATTAGGTGCTTGCTTCAACTAATTTCAAGAAAAATTTTATTCAAATTCTGTGTTCTTTTCAAGCCAATGATGGAAACTGGCCAACATTGAAACAGAATACCAGCTCTTCAGTGAAGCCCACGCAGATCAGCAGTATGGACTGGAAAGACCCAAGCATGGAGGGTCCCCTCAAGCAGGGGGCTGTCTCAAGCCAGCCGACGCCCTTGTCAGCTTTAGGAGCCACAGAGAAGCTGGTAGGCCATTTGTCTTTATCACAAAACACCAACAATATCATTTCTGCCTTCATCTTCATCTAAGGGGTGACAGGTGTCATGAAGCAAATTAATCCTGTTAGTGTCTAAATATGACCACATCTGAAGAAGTTCAAGGACCCTGAGCCAGCTGAGTGGTGTGCAGGTGTAATGCTTTGTGGTCAGGATTGTTCTGTTGCAGATGGGCACCAGGCCCTGCCGTGTTTGATTCCCACACTGTGTCCTGTGCCTGGTCGCCTTCTAATTGGAAGGATTACAAGTCCTACTTTGTATTCTCTAATGACTATGGATAGAAATTTGCTTAACTTTTAAAAGGGTGACTTTGTGTTTCTTCTTAACATCTAAATTTAGGGCATCGAGATTGGTAAAGTGCCACCCCCCATCCCTGGTGTCGGCAAGCAGCTGCCTCCGAGCTATGGGACGTACCCAAGTCCTGCTCCCGTTGGCCCTGGCTCCACAAACTCCCTGGAGAGGAGGAAGGAAGGCAGCTTGCCCAGGCCCAGCGCAGGCCTGTCCAGTCGTCAGAAACCCGCCCCACTGCCCCCCACGGGCAGCAGCCACCCTCCGGGTTCCTCACAGCAGATCCAGCAGAGGATTTCCGTGCCACCGAGTCCCACATACCCGCCAGCAGGGCCTCCTGCATTTCCAGCTGGTGACAGCAAACCCGAACTCCCACTGACTGTGGCCATTAGGCCCTTTCTGGCTGATAAAGGGTCAAGGCCACAGTCCCCCAGGAAAGGACCCCAGACAGTGAATTCAAGTTCCATATACTCCATGTACCTCCAGCAAGCCACACCTCCTAAGAATTACCAGCCCGCAGTGCACAGCACTTTAAATAAGTCTGTTAAAGCAGGTACAGTGGGTTTGTCCTTTTCTCTTGGGGCTAACGAACTATACTTTTCCTTAAAATGCCAACCCATAGTCTTACGTTTGGGCCACATACTATTTAGGATTAAAACTTGGATTCTTACGTACAGTGTGGCCTCAGATGTCTGTGTGAGATTGGGGTAAAAGATGACACACACGGAGCTCTCCCTTCCTATCTAAGTACCTGCCTCCCTGTGGTATTTGGGTAGCCCAGCTCCTAGAAATTCCTCTCTTTCTCCTGCTTCATGGAAACTTGTGCAGGAGCTTTCCAGGGGTTGCTGAGGGGGCTCTGCCCAGATGTGGTCTTCTCGCCACCCTGGCAGTAGCTGAGCCAAGCCCCTGGAGGGAAGGCAAGGATGTGTATGCTGAGGGGTGGGGGGGTGCTACCCCAGAGTCCACAGGGGAGAAGAGCCCTGATGTGGTGAGGGGCAATCAGCCCTGGGAGCTGAGGTGTTCTAGGAAGGCAGGTGAGAGAACAGAGCCTGGCTTCATGCATACCAGGGCAGGTGGTGACTGTGACCAGCCCACCAGGGTCCTGCGGGTCAGGCTGGGCTAGGGCCTCCATACACATTCTTGGGCGTGTGCTTCCAGACTCGTAGGAGTGCCCAGCTCCCCCAAGCCCCAGCGGAAGCTCACTGCTTGCTTGTGGCAGGGCTCTGGCCCCGTTCTCCACAGCTCCTGGGCCTGCAGGCAGAGCCTTCCTGTCCAAAGCAGCCTGTGTTTCACAGCATGAGACTGAACCTGAGGGTCACATGCTCTGTAGAGATGGTGTCTTCCTCCTTGGACAGAAAACAAGGAGGGTTGGTTTGGGAAGGTTGGGTCTGCAACCACTCTTTTTTTCTTCTGTTTGAAAAAGCCCAAACTCTAGAAGCCCAAACGTAAAAACCAGTAAGAGAGACACTCTACATTCCAAAAGGGGTCGGTGTGGGGGGTTTGAACAGAGGGTTCCTGGGGGATTTAAGAGTAGGCCCCAGCAGCACCACAGCCCTGCAATCACAGGGACTTAGTTGTCCCTGTCCTGTCTCCTCCAGTGTACGGCAAACCTGTGTTACCGTCCGGCTCAACGTCCCCCTCGCCACTACCGTTTCTTCACGGGTCGCTGGCCACAAGTGCATCGCAGCCCCAGCCGCCTTCAGAAAGTGCTGAGAAAGAGCCAGAGCAGGACAGCCCAGCCCCGCCCGGAGACAGCGGCACCGGCACTGTGGAGAGCCTGCCACGGCCGCTCAGCCCCACCAAACTCACACCCATCGTGCACTCCCCGCTGCGCTACCAGAGCGACGCCGACCTAGAGGCTCTGCGCAGGAAGCTGGCCAACGCGCCGCGGCCCCTGAAGAAGCGCAGCTCCATCACGGAGCCCGAGGGGCCCGGTGGGCCCAACATCCAGAAGCTGCTATACCAGCGCTTCAACACCCTGGCAGGAGGCATGGAGGGCACCCCTTTCTACCAGCCCAGCCCCTCACAGGACTTCATGGGCACCCTGGCCGACGTGGACAATGGAAACACCAACGGGAATCTGGGAGAGGCCAGCCCTGCCCAGCCCACAGCCCCGCTCCCCGCTGAGCCTGCCCCATCTTCGGACGCCAATGATAATGAGCTCCCTTCCCCTGAACCGGAGGGCCTCATCTGTCCCCAGAGCACCCACCAAACCGCTGAGCCCGCCGAGGATGACAACAACAACGTGGCCACAGCCCCATCCACAGAGCAGGTCCCCAGCCCTGGGGCCGAGGCCCCCTCACCAGGGGAAGACCAGGACCCCCAACCACTGCCCCCCGCTGTGCCCCCGCCAGGAGCCTCTACGGTGGGTGTCGTCCTAGACCAGGGCCACGGCTTCCTGCTCGGCCAGCCAGTGTTTGTGGAGGACCTGCCCGTGTTAGCCGTAGCGCTGGGGGCAATGGGGCTTGCCAGACTGTCGTCCCTGTCCCCACTGAGGCCGAGGGGGAGGGCAGTACATCAGTACACAGCTGGGGCTCTGAAGAAGCACAGGGCTTCAGAGCTCTCTCTAGAGGACCCAGTTAGATTTCCCCGAGGAGGGGAAGCTGTGGCTGGAATTTGAAGTGCAGGCAACGGGGAGAAGAACCTTCTAGACAGAACCCTCTGGTGGGAAGTCAGTGTTGGTGGAGCAGAGAGGAGGAAGTGAGAGTCCGCTGTAGTTGGTAGGAATGAGTGGCCGGCTCTTGAGCTTGACTGTCACCCACCTCACTCCCCAGCACGGGTGCCCTGAAGAGCCGGGGCCAGCCCCTGAGCAGCTCTCCCCAGCGCTCTGGGCAAGGCACAGTGGGCCTGGCTGGGCCTGCGAGTGGGCGTGCCTTTTGATGCCAGGGGCTGCTCAGTGCTGCTGGGAGTACACACTAGCCAAGGCTTCCGTCCCCGTCCCTCCTGTCCACCAGGGCTTGGTGCACTGGCACGTGACCTTTAAGTCAAAAGCATGCTTCCTTCCTGGCAGACCAAACGGACCAACCTGAAGAAACCGAACTCGGAGCGCACAGGGCATGGGCTGAGAGTCCGGTTCAATCCGCTGGCGCTGCTCCTCGATGCTTCTCTGGAAGGGGAGTTCGACCTGGTGCAAAGGATCATCTATGAGGTGAGCTGGGGGTGGCCGCAGGCCAGAGCTGCCCCCTGTGCTGAGAGGTGGGGCTCACGAGTGCCCCGTGCCCTTAGGTGGAAGACCCTAGCAAGCCCAACGACGAAGGGATCACCCCCCTGCACAACGCCGTCTGCGCCGGCCACCACCACATCGTGAAGTTCCTGCTGGACTTTGGGGTCAACGTGAACGCTGCGGACAGCGACGGCTGGTGAGGGGCCCCAGGGCGCTTGGTCTCCAGTAGGAGGTGGCCCCCCGCTCCCCCCGCACCATCAGGACATGGGGAGGTGCAAAGGCAGGAAGGGGTGGGCGTGTGCGGCACGTCACCCCAGGCCGCCTCGCGGGGCCTCCGGCTCTAGCTCTCTGGTTCTCTTGTGAAAGGCACAGGTCTGATCGCGGTTTTCGTAGACCTGATCACGTTACGCTGTGCGCTGCACCTTTGGCAGATGGCTACTCTTACCCTGGTTCTAAACGACCGCTGACCGGTGCAGAGGGGAAGCGGAGTCCTGCTTTGGGTGGACATTGTGTGGCTGCCCACAGGGCCCTCCTGCTGCTGTGCGGGCCCTGGGTCTCCTGTAGGCTTCGTTGGGAACTTCAGGCACCTGCCCGTGGGGTTTGAACATTTGGGTCTTTTAAATTGTGTCAAAATATGCCTAACACCTTCCACCATCGCCCCGCCGAGGTGTGCCCGGGCTGTCGGTGGGGATGTCCCTTGGGGCCCCGGCCACTCGGCAGTGCACCTGCGGTCTGCCCTGGGTTAGGGGAAACCATGCCGTTCAAAAGACCAACGCAAACCGGTGGGGCTCGAGCCCTGGCCCGGCCCTGGACGGCCCTGGAGGTCCCCGGCCAGCCTGGGCGGTACCTCGAGGTGTCGTCACCTACTCTCCTTTCCAGGACACCACTGCACTGCGCCGCGTCTTGCAACAGCGTCCACCTCTGCAAACAGCTGGTGGAGAGCGGCGCCGCCATTTTTGCGTCCACCATCAGCGACATCGAGACTGCCGCGGACAAGTGTGAAGAGATGGAGGAAGGCTACATCCAGTGCTCCCAGTTCCTGTATGGTACGCGGGGGTGGGGTTGGCCCGCGCCGACGCCCCTCCCCTGGGTGCAGGGCTGCCAGCGCGGGGTGCTGCTGGCCCCGGGCGAGGCCTGGCTCCCCTTGGGGAGCGGCCCAGCAGTCTCGTGAGAATGGAAGTCACGCTGCCCCTTAGGCTCATCCTGAAAACCTATGAAGATCCATGTTGTCAGGTTTTTGCCAGATTGCTGAAAACACAGCGCTTCACTGCGCAGATGGCCCCCCTGGGTGGAGCAGCTGGGGGCGGCGGAGGCTGGGCAGCACCCATCTGTCCATTGCTGGAGCCCCCCAGGGCTTGAAGCCCTGCCGCGGCGGCTGCAGGCCCGAGCCAGGGTGGAAGCGCCCCCACGGCCTGGGGTGACCACCGAGGAGGAGTGAGGCTCATCCTGTTCTAGTTAAGCCGCGGGCGCCACCGTCTGGCTTCCTGGGGCCTGGAATGGGTTCGGCGGCTGCAGGGCGTCCACTGCACACCTACCTCGAGACCCTGTGTGCCCAGCCCCACACTAGACCCTGGGGACGCTGCGACAAACCAAAGCGGGCCCCAAGCCCCTGAGGCTACAGTCCCAGTGACTGCCGTGCGGGAGGAGGGCAGCAGGAGGTCACCCGCCCATCCAGGTCCCTGCAGTCATGCGGGCAGGAGCTGGCGGGGTGCTCTGCCAGTGTTGGGGGCCCCCACACCCAGGAGCAGTCACGCGGCTTCCTTGTCACCGACTGGTGGCAGTTGTCGGGTGGGGGCCATTAGGCTCCCCAGTAGGAACACCGAGCACTCGGGCCTGGCCCCTCGGTAGTGGGCTCCTGGCGGGCGGAGAAGGGACTGCGGGCCCCGCCCTGACCGCTTGCCGTCCTCTCGTCCCAGGGGTGCAGGAGAAGCTGGGCGTGATGAACAAAGGAGTGGTGTACGCTCTGTGGGGCTACGAGGCCCAGAACAGCGACGAGCTGTCCTTCCACGAGGGGGATGCCATCACCATCCTGAGGCGCAAGGACGAGAGCGAGACTGAGTGGTGGTGGGCTCGCCTTGGGGACCGGGAGGGCTACGTGCCCAAGAACCTGCTGGGGGTAAGCACTGGGAGCTCGCAGCTCGGGGTCCCGCGGTCCCATCCCTGTCCTACTGGCCCAGAGAGCACAGAGCCTGCAGGCGACCCCCTGTCCGCCCTCAGCGCCACCTCTGGGAATGGGGAGGTCCCGTGATCGCACCCTGGGGGCACCCTGTTGAGCCCGAACGCCCCGACACAGGAGCTTTGGCAAGCAGCCAATCCCGAAACGTCTCTGGGTGGGGGGACTGCCGGTCGCTACCTCTGTGGCGTTTACAGCTGCGTCAGCCCTGGGGCAGAGCAGGTGCCTGGGCGCCAAGGCCCACGGGCCGAGGCGCCGGCCTGGACGGGGAAGGGAGCCTCTCGGCCACGGCCGCAGGTCTTAGGCAGCGCCAAGGCCTAGGAGAGGCTGTCCTGGGGTGGGGGTGCAGCCAGCGGGGGGCGCCAGGGTCTCAGGGGGGGCGGCCGCCGAGTGTCGGCCTGACCGGACAGCGGCCCAGGGACCCCGGCCGCTGGGCGCACCCTCGGGCTTGGCGTGCCGCGGCCTCGTCCTGATGGCTCCCTTGCTCCCCAGCTGTATCCACGGATCAAACCCCGGCAGCGCACGCTCGCCTGAACCTCCTTGGGAGCGCTGCACGGCCTGCCCGGCCTGCCCGCCGCGGAGCCGCCCGATGGAGATGGAGATGGAGATGGCGATGGCGATGGCGATGGCTCTGCTGCTCTCCACGAAGGCTGAAGCTAGGCGTGGCTCTAATGGTGCTCATTTAGCTGACAGCATCCACAATGTGAAATCCCTGCAGTTTCTAGGTGAGGCCCTTTCTTCAGTTTGCCCGTAACTGGGAGAGGTACTTTTGCCTCCAAGAAGACTGAATTTTGCCAATTACTGTAAATCCAAATAAATATCCAGCTTTCTAAACAACTGTCCCTGTTGCCAATAAGAAACCCTATAATTTATCCCTGGTTGGCTGCCAGTGACGACAAACCCCTTTACTGATTTGGCCCACAGCGGTCCCTCGTTCTTGATGTCACCCCCACCCTAATACTGAAAACCTGCAACCGCAGTGAGGTGTGCCCCCCTGCTAGAGCCTGCCCTCCTGCCACTGGAAATCACAGCACCCCACTGTCCTTCCCACCCTGACCACACGCATCTCCTCCTTCCCCTACCAAAGGAGCCCCCCCGGATGGAAGCTTCTGTGAGTGGTGGTGCTTGGTGCGTGTGTCCCGGGCATGAGCATAGGTCACCTGCATACAGGCTGACGGTGCTGGGCTGGCCTCGCACGGCCCAGGCGCCAGGGTCGTTAATACCAAGTGACAGCAGTCAGGAGCCTCAAGACAGCACCGTCCCCTCCTCCGTTCACAGCACTGCCTTCCCCGCAGCCTCTTGCTGCTCAGGGGTGCGGCCCACAGGCCGGGGTGGGGAGGATGTGGGGTGCCTGCGCGGCAGGAGGGGCAGCTGGGAGGGTGGGAGGGCAGGGGCCAGCCACGATGCAATAACGTTTGCCCAGTCCAGACACCAGTTTGAACTGTACGCACAGACTTTTCTATACCAAAAGTATTTTTTGACTACACCATTCGAAACTACCAGAATGATGTCGGAAATGTTTTTTTCTCTCATTAAAATCCAGGCCCTTAGGCTTTATTTTCCATGTAGGAGTCCCGTGTATAATTTATGTATGAACACGTGTGTAGGTCCTGCTGTAGTCAGTCACCTTTAAGCATTGATTGTACACAGTGTGGTGATGAAGCGTGAGCGCCCCGTGGGACGGCCTCTGCTGCTGGACGCCCCCGCTGCGCCCCGCCACCGCTCATGCCGTGTAAATGTGCACAATAAACCGCTGTCTCTCACCGGCGGCTGCGAGTCTTGTGTTTCGGAGCCGCAACGGAGCTGTAGCACGAAAGCTGAGGCTTTTCTGGACACAGTGAGGCAGACCTGATCCGTATTTTCAAAATAGGTTTTAATCATAAGCTTTATATACAAATCGTTGTACAATTATTTTAATAAAGTGAAATAGTAAGTAAAAAGTACAAAAAGCAAAGCTGGCTCCTCCCCCTTAGTGAAGTAAAGTATCAAAGGTTTGTTCGTAGCCCAGAATTAGTGATGTGGGAAGTGAACAGTCTCTAACGGGCTCGCGCAGACCGTACAGCCGCACACAGAGCCGGACTCCCGAGCGCGTCAGGCCTGCCCAAATCCTCGCTGTGCAAGAGTGAACACTGAGGGGCCAGAACCTTCTAGCAAACCTGGGCACCCATAAAAACATGGTTTTCAGTTATGCTAAAAGTAGTTTAGCAGTAGTGTAATTCAATCTCTCCCACCTCCAATTAAGTATCGACGAGATAATACACACACTCTAAAGCATGAGGCTGCCGAGAGCATTACTAGACTGTGCGGATTGCACTAGATAAGCGAGCACTTCCGTTTTCTCCAACCACGGGACCTGCGTCTCCCAGCACGTGAGGGTCGGTTGCCTGTGGTGCGGGGAGCAGGCTCCGCTGTCGCAGGCTGACCGTCCGTCCTGCCTGCGGTTACTGGTCCCGCGATTCGTAGAGGAGCTTGGTGGCCTATAATGTGACCAGAGAGCGTGCTGGGTCCTGTGCCTGGACGGGCTTCCTCCGGGAATGGCGGGCCTGCGCTCCAAGCAGAAGCGCCCAGCGCCCCGCACCCCGACCCGCCGGGGCCCAGGTACCTTGTGCATGGCTGCCAGCCACGCGGTCGCCTGCCTCCTGCTGGCATTGGCGTCCTCCGCGGCCCTCAGCTTCAGCTGGGTCACGCTCTCCGCCCCCGGTGCTGCGTACTGCAGGGACATGCCTGTGGCCCGGGCGTTACCTCCTGGAGGAGGGAGATGAGCTGAGCCCACGGGCACCCCGAGCACCCGGGCTTCCACCTGCCCTCCTGGGTGGTGGCCAGGGCGCCTCCTTCCCACCCCTCGTGCTGGGGCAGGAGGCCTGGGGGCAGGGGCCTGTGCTCCGGTGGAAGCACATCACTGACGGGGAGACGACCGCGTCACCAGGTCCCATGCGGGCACTCCTGCAGCCAGGTACCCTGACCCCATCCGCCTGCGGCTGAGCCGAGGCCGCCCAGAGCACAGGGGCCGGCCCACCACGGAGACCCAGGGTCAGAGCGGAGGGGCTGCTGCGGGGCCGCAGGGCGGGCAAGGTGAGCGCCAGCGGACATGGTGGCGGGGGCAGTGGCGCCCCTCGGGCTGGTGCCAGCTGCTCGACACCGGTGGCTCACAGAACGGGCCATCCCTCTCAGGCGTGACGCGTCAGCAAAGTCCAAGGAGACCAAGCCTCACGGGAAAGTCCACCCACAGCTTTTGTACTTTGCACCTTCAGGACAGAAACTCCATTTTGAGCAGGAGTCCACCTCATGGAAAACCACTTCAATCAGACACTGATCCCTGAGTCAAAACTGGGGGCCTGTCCCCCCTCGCGGGCCTGCGGACCGTGGATGGCGCCTGCGGACGGCTGGGGGAGGCGGGCCGCTGTACGACGGGAGCCAGGAAGGGCTGTCCATCTGAAAGCTAAGCCTTCACGAGCTGCGTTCCCGCTGTGCGTGTTGCCAGGTGGGTCCCCGACTGGGGTCCTGGCAGGAGCACCCACTCGGACTGGGGCCACGCCAACCACGGCTCTGCCCACCACCTGCTTTTGTGAGAAGTTTAACTAGCACAGAACAGCCACGGCCTGTTTCCCAGTCACCTCTGGCTGCTGCTGCGCGTGCTGAGAATCCAGGGAGCCGACCACGCTGACAACAGTGACCGCCTGGCTCCAGACCGGCCGGCGGGCAGCGTCCCTGACTCTGGGCATTGTGCCACCCCCACCCCCTGCTGCCCACCCCAGGGAAGACCGGGTCCTGGGGTTTTAAATGTTTAGAAAACTTCTGGCAGAACAAGGCTCATTGCACCCCCAAAACTGCCAGAAGGGGGGCGTGCGGCACCAGAAGCCACAGGGCCCTGCCCAGGAAGACCACCTGGGCCGACCCCTCGCTCCTCCACACCCTGCCCTTTGTGCCCAGGGGCCTTCGACTCCCAGCCTGCCGCTGGTTTGCACGCAACCAACGTGTGCCAACGTGCATACCCTGTGCTGGCCTGGCCTCTTGCCTCCCCATGTGGGGGCTCAGACCGAGGCGCAGAGGAGCACCGTGAGCCTGTCCGTGAAGGGGCAGGAAAGGACTGGAGGGGGGGCCGCCCACGGTGCCCCCAGACTCGCCAGCTCAGGGCCAGCAGATGCTAAT
This sequence comes from Canis lupus baileyi, assembly GCF_048164855.1. Taxonomy (NCBI): domain Eukaryota; kingdom Metazoa; phylum Chordata; class Mammalia; order Carnivora; family Canidae; genus Canis; species Canis lupus. Next base: position 72,920,779 of record NC_132846.1, on the reverse strand, counting down.
GCACAGCTGTGAAATACCAGGTCAAGCTGCCTAGAGACGGAACAGATTCACCGTTCCTGGCACGGGGGTATTTTCATCCATGCTCCGTGTACCCCCGTCGAGGGCCCAACCCTCTTTCAAATCCCCCAGAAGCAGTGCGCAGGCTGAGGCTGACCTTCAGAGGCGGGCTGGCTCCCCAGGAGGCTGGTGTAAGTGGGAGGGTCTTTTTCTACGTCAACAAGGTAGGCGGGCAGGCAGGAGAGAAGAGCCAAGAGCAATCAGAAAACAGAAAGTGAGAAGGAATCAGTGACGAGGATTTTCTCCGCACTCGGCCTGGAGCGCGGACTCCGTGGAAAGGCAGCTCCTGAAGCAGCGTCAGGGTGGAAAGATGCAGGCGGGGCGAATGCCCTGGGAGCTCACCAAGGAAACGTAAGGGGATCCGATCCGATCCGTTCCCACAGACCCCTGACAGGAGCAGAAGCGCTGGTTCCCAATTAGCCACCAGTCCAGAGCCTTCTGAGCCCACGGGGGACGCCGACTGCACTGGGAGCTTTATCCCCGGGTTGAGGCCAACACAGGGCTTTCCCGTGGCACGTTCGGGTAAACTCTCCTTCGTTACCCTACACGTTCAGCCCCATTCACCTGGCAGGTTCCCGAAGCCACTTAGTAAATACAAGTCCCCAGAGGACGGCGGGCAGGCCCCCCCTCAGAGACCCGCGGCCAGGCTGAGCACGAGGACCCGAGAAACCCCGTCCTGCACACCACGGCGTCACCCCAAGGCCGCCCACGCTGCTGCTCCTCCTGTTGCACTTACCTCCTGGTGGGAAGCCTTCCGTGAGGATCTGCACAGTGGAAATACGTGCGATCTCAATCTCGTGGCGGCTGTCCCCATCCAGAATCAGGTACCTGCGGGACAGAGTGGGCACACGTCACTGCGGGGCCGACGTGACAAAGCTGTCTGGGCCGAGCAGCACTCTGCCTCTTACCTCTGGTTGTTGGAGAGACGGCAGACCATGGTTTCTGGCTTCTCGGAGTTTCCAAAAGTCACGAGGAAGGTGGCTCCTTGGGAGACAAGAACCAACATGAGAACACCCCAGCTCCTCTCACGGCGTGCCCTCCCTGACCCGGCGAGGCCAGCTCCCAGGGAGAGGCGCACCCAGGACCAAATGAGCCAAGCAAGACAGCGGCAGTGGCTGAGCCTGCAGGTCCCCCAAGTAGGGCACCAAGGCCACGACGGAGGAAGAGCATAAGGTACTGCTGTCGGGAGGGGCTCTGTGCACCTGGAAGCTCCTAGAAACTTCCATCCTTCCCCAAAAGGCCCTGAGGGCTCCATCCCAAGGCCCGGACCCCAAGCACCCCAGAGCACTGAGGCCTCCCCCTGCATGCTCCAGAAGCAGTCGGGGCAGGGCCAGAACGGGGAGAAGGCACGGTGCCCGCCAGGCCAGGGAGGAGCGGGGCCCCAGAGGGGAGGGGGGCTGGGGCCCCGGAAGCTCCCGGAGAGGCAGCCCTTCGTCCCTGCTTCTCCAGGAACGCGGGGGAGGTGGGGACAGAGGGACACAGACGGCCAGGCCCAGGCGCCGCGGGCTTACCACTCAGGAGCACTTTGAGCTGCTTGTCGTAGAACTCGGCCTCCTTGTGGGACACCAGGGCACACTCGGCGCACTGCCGGACGGGGTCCACGAAGCACATGCGCCGCAGCGCCACCTTCTGGCCGCAGCACTTGTCGCAGAAGCACTTCCCGCAGCGGCGACAGTGATGCTGCGGATGCAGGGGTGGCAGTGAGGGGCTGGGGGGCCACCCCCCACCCCGGACACGGGCCCTGCGCGGGTGTTTGCCATCAAAACGATGAGGGGGTGAGGGCCGCACGCATGGTCACTCTACTGTGTTCCACTTCCTCCCAGCTCCGAACCTCCTTCGAGGGCAAGCACCCAGCACGCTCCCACGGGCATGCAAGCTGCTCCCGGGCCCTGGGGCCGAGTCACAGTCTGCTCTCCTGAGGCGGGCAGCCGCCCCCACCAAGGGGCTCCCCGCTGGCCTAGCCCCCCACCCAGTGGCCTCAGCTCACCTTTCTGGTGAGAAAGTCAAACTTGGCGTCGCACTGCATACATCTCGGGCACTAGGAGAGAGCAGATCAGGACCCCGCTCTGAGCGCTGCTGGGACAGCTCCCTGCCTTTCCCCTCCCAGCCCAGACACCAGGTGGCCCCCAGCCCCATGCCACAGGGGTGGGGGGCACCAAGGACACAGGTGGGGTCCAAGTCCACATGGCCACCAGCGGGGACTGGTCCAGATGGCATCCCCGGGACACTGAGGGATGCCTGGGCCCCAGATGTGCATGCCGGGGACATCCTGGTGCTGGAAGCAAGAATCTATGTCATGGAAGGACCCCGAGATTCCAAGGCAGGAATTAACCTGAAGCGGCCAGGCCGGGTGAGCACCCCACTTTATAAATGAAGGAAAGTGCAGCAAGGGGCTGGGGGAGGCCTGGCTGGCAGCGGCCCACACACGGCCCACTCGGGGCGCATTCTCAGCACGCGTGGACACACGTGTGGAAGAGGCTGAGCAGGACGGGGGGGTGGTGTGGGCTGGGTACGGGTTTGACATGGTGGCTGCCAGGCCTGGAAATGCTCTCGAACGCTCCTCGGAGTAAGGACCCAGACAGAGCGCTTGCACGGCTGGCCTCAGGGCCCTGGGCGCCCAGGAAGCACAGAGACCGAGCGCTGGGTGTCAGGGGGAGGGCTCCCACGCCCCAGCGCCCCGGCACAGACGGAGCCCTGCTTCAGGACGAGCTCAGGCCTCTTCTCTAACGCGGACCCCAAGCTGGTTCAGGTTTTGCCAGAAGCAAAGACGGGCTGACGCGGCCCAGCTTCCTGCGGTGGGAAAGCTGCTCCTGGCCCCAAACCCCAAGCAGAGCTTCAGGCCGACACGGAGACGAGGAACGTGCCCCCTTGCCCCCACTCCCAGGCAGGGAAGCGAGCTTCCATCAGGACTGGTTCCAGGGTCAGCCAATCCTTCCGTTGCCCCACAGACCCTCACCCCGCAGGGGCAGCGGGGGCTGCACCGACCGGCAGGTTCACCTCTCCCCTGCTCTGCGCGTCCCCCAGGGTGGCCGCAGCCGGCGCATGCAGGCTCCACAAGTCGGGCAAGCAGGCGGCCCTGAGGAGATCGCGGGCAGGAGCCAAGTGCCCACCAGTGTGCGCTGGTGCCGGCACCCTGCAGATGCTCCGGGAGGGAGCCTGGGACCCTCGGCCGCACCCCGGCACTGCGACTGGTGGCTGAGCTTTTCAAGATCCTGTGACTAACATTTTCTTATTTCCTCTTTGCTCTTAAGCTGCTTTCTGGACTGGGACACAGGGCTTGCTTGGCCCACCCTGACCTTCCAGAACCACCCATAGAGTCCCCGCCTGCTTCCAGTGTGAGCCGGCGCTGTTGCTGCTTCCGCCCATCCCGGGCCACTGCCTCTCCCCTGTGAGAGTTCTGGAACGTTGCTCGTGTTTGGCACTCGAGCTTCTACACCGTGGCAGGGCCGAATCCACTGGAGAAAGCCTCCACCGACGGCGAGGCCCGTGCACGCGGGAAAGCCCGCCGCCCAGGCTCCTCACCGCCACCAAAGGCTGTCTCGCGTCTCCTGCTACCGTAAGGCTCATGTGTTTGCGGAGGTCAAAAGACAAATTTTTAAATGTAAGACCACATCCAGAATTTAATATATGCTCCCTTAACAACGTAAGTGATCCAGCAGTTTATCACCCTAAACAAGCAAGGAGAGGATTCAGGAACCTGACGGATTTTTAAACAAGGTAGTTTGCTGATTAACAGAAAAGACACTTAAAAATCAACAAAGCAATTGAATCTAAAGAGAACGAAGTAAGGAAATAAACGCAATGGGCAGAGATGAAAGTCCAAACACGGCCGAGGACCAGACACCAGCCTGCCCACCGTCCTCAGAGCAAACGGGAACCACAGGCGCAGGCCTGGCCCAGCAGCCCTGAGACCACAACTAGACCAAGGGGCCCTCTGAGGCCGGGGTAAACTGAGTCAGGGCCCACGCTCACCACGGGCCTCCCGCCCAGCGGACAGGATGGAGGGAGCTGGCGACAAGGAGTGGCCTCTGGAGGGTGCGCTGGGCACCGCGGGCATCTCCAGCTCAGCATGGGTGCCCCTGGCCTTGGACACCCGGCTGCTTCCGTGAGCCCTCGATGGAGCCAGCGTGGCCCCAGGCATTCAAGAGCCATCTGCCCACCGCTGCCTGACCTTGGCACAAGAGCCCCCAAAGGCGCTGGGGATGACTCTTCAGAACCTGCCCAGCCCCAGGGGGTAGCTGACCGAGCTCTCCCCTCAATGTCAAGAGAGTCAGAAAATAGTCTGGAGCATTGAAAGGAATGTCCGAAAGAGAAGAGCCTGAGGAGGCCTGCCCACCCACCCGGGGACCGTCGTGCCCCTCTGCGGCACTGCCGACAGTGCTCCCTGGCTGGCTGCCTGGCACCAGACCCTCACATGACACTGCGTCTTAGGTTCCTCAGAGGCAAACAAACAGATCCTGAAAATAAACTTTAAAAATGTTTGTATTAACGTATCTTTTTTTTTTTTTTTTTTTTTTTTTTGTATTAACGTATCTTTATTGAAAGATAATCTTCTCTATCAGCGCCTGGCCAGCTCAGTCGGAAAAACACGTGACTCTTGATCTTGGGGTTGCGAGTTCGAGCCCCATGCTGGGTGCAAAGGCTGCTTAAAAATAAAATGTCTAGGGCAGCCCGGGGGGCTCAGCGGTTTAGCGCCGCCTTCAGCCCAGGGAGTGATCCCAGGGTCCTGGGATCGAGTCCCACACTGGGCTCCCTGCATGGAGCCCACTTCTCCCTCTGCCTGCGTCTCTGCCTCTCTCTGTCTCTCGTGAATAAATAAAATTTTTTAAAAAATAAAATGTCTAATGATAATTTTAAAAAAGATAACCCTTTCTAAAAAGTAAAAGCAGGGATCCCTGGGTGGCGCAGCGGTTTAGCGCCTGCCTTTGGCCCAGGGCGCAATCCTGGAGACCTGGGATCGAGTCCCGCATTGGGCTCCCGGTGCATGGAGCCTGCTTCTCCCTTTGCCTGTGTCTCTGCCCCTCTCTCTGTGTGTGTGACTATCATAAATAAATAAAAAATTAAAAAAAAATTAAATCTTTAAAAAAAAAAAGTAAAAGCATAACTCCTAAAATATAAACTGACCCACCCAAAGATTTAACTCCTTAATTAGGGAACCAGTAAACTGCTAAAATCCCAGCTCGAAGAGGTGGCAGGGGACGGGACACATGAGGTCACAGGAAATGGGATGAATGTGGCCAAAGAGGCAAAATGGCAGCTATCACAGGAGATGAGCCTCCATGGGACAGAGCCGTCTGTGTCCCAGGCCCCTGTCATTGCGCATTCTGCAGAAGCTGCAGCCGCAGGGCCCAAAGACAGAAGCGCAGCCCTGCCCAGCACCCATCGGGGTGCTTGGACCCCCCCCCAACCCTCACCACCCTCCACCAGTGATTCCTCAGTCAGTGCCGGCCAAGGCACAGGGGTCCTGGGCGGCATGAGACAGTGCGCCCCCTGGGGTCCCAGACAGCCAATGTGAACCCCACCTTGACTGTGCTGGAAAAGCTTCTGCAGAGAACCCCCTTGCCGTGTGACCCAAATGACTCAGTTGCCCCCGATCACTGGTGACAAGGTGGGACAGGGGCCCCAAGTTTATTCACCCTTCACCCTGTTCTTGACCTGCTGACCTGTTGGTCCGGGTTCATCAACTGGGACAAATGCCGGTTAGCCTCAGTTGGTCTAACTGGAGTCAAGCTTTTGTCACCCTTCAGGCCCGTAGATGACAACCTGGGATGATGCATCCCCTGACGACAGGTCACACTACCCGGGCCTCCAGGGCTCCGGGCCTCCCGCTTCCCAGCACCTTCCCCTCCCACCCTGTTCTCCTCCAGCCACTCAAGCTCTCCCTCCTGCAGCCGCCCTCCTGCCCCCAGTGACCCCAAGGAATGCAATCCGTCCGAGCCCAGGGCTGGGTTTGTATGTGACACGCCTGTGCCCTCCTCCCCGAGTCCGGGTCTACAGTGTCCAGGTATCCAACTATCCGCTCAGAGCTGTGCCCGTGTTGGCCACGCCCAGTGCTGGAGATGGGAAGGCGGAGGTGCAACACAGGACGGTTTTTCAGGGTCAAAGGCAGTATCTCCGCCACTGGTGACAAGTCCCCATGGCCACCCAGAGAGCCTGCCAGCGTTCGCACAACCCCGAGGGCCCTGCCGGGCTTGCTGCGCACCTGCCCCAGGGAGGTGGGGACGGTGCCCTTGGCCCTTGTTCTCTCCGAGGCAGGAAGGGAAGCTGAGGGCTACAGGCCCGCTCCTGCATGCACGCCTCCACCCCCCACCGAACACTCTTAAGGGTGTCCCTGCAGCCGCAAGCTAACAACCTGGCGCAGGGTCAGGCACCCGGTAAGTACACGCGAGTGGATCGGGCTGGCCTGGCCTCAGGGTGACCCAGCGCAAACCAAAGAGGACACGCGGAGGACCACCCACAAACGTGTCAAAGACACTAACTGGCAAACGACGGGAAACAGGTGGAGGCTGGGGGTCTGCGCGGCCCTCCTGCCCGGCTCCCTAATTCCCCTCCCCCATCCCAAACCACGAGTAAACACACCTAGTTCTCACAACCGGCGGGCGCACACGGAGTCTCCGGCGCACAAAGCTCCGGGTGTCCCAGAGGCGCCACCGCGCCGAGCGCGGGGGCGGGGACACACGGCCCGCACCCGGCGAGGCCCCGCCCCCCGCAGCGCCCAGCCCAGCCCGCACAGCCGGGCCAAGTGTCTTTCCCCCAGAACACACCGTGCGGGGCCCTGGACTCCCGGACCGGGCCCCACAGGCTTCCAACTACTTCCTGAAACTCAGCGAAGTGCACCGTTGGCTCCTCCCTCCGCGCGGCAGGGCCTGCTCCGGCCCCTCAGAGCCCGGCTGAGGCGTCCGGCGAGGGGGCGCTCCCGGCCTGGCGACCCCCTGCCCCCCCGCCCCGCCCCCGCCGCGCCGGGACTGCTCCGAGTTCCACGGGGGCCGCGACGCTGTGTCCTCGGGAAACACCACACGGGACCGGGAGCCAGGGGTGCGGCCGTCACCCCGGCCACCAACCCTCCCGACCCGCAGCGGGCCCCAGGGCGGCGGCGGGGCCACGAGGGCTGCTAGAGTTCCGCAGGGGGCGGTCGGGGCGACACGTCTCCAGCGGCTCCGGGGAAACTGCTGAGCCGCCTCCGCCGCCTTCGCGACACGCGGCGACCACCCGGTGAGGTGCCTACGGGTGCGGGGTCGCGGCCGCCGGCGGGTCACGGCCTCCCCTCCCCCACGGGGAAGCGAGCCCACGGCTTCTGCACGCGCAGCCACCTGCCGTCCCCACCTGCTGCGGCGGGAACCTGTCCCGGCCCCTCGGCGGCCCCGAGGGACTCTGGGACACGTACTCAGGCGTGAGGCCAGACCCGGGCTGCTTTCCCCAGCGCTGACGAGGGGCCACGCGCGGAAAGGCGCGCGCCGTGCGGGGCCGAGCCCGGGGCCCACAGGGCAGGCAGGGGCGCGGGCACCTGAGGGCACCTGCGGGCCCCCCCGCGACTCTCAGGGAGGAGGCGGCAGGACGGAGCCCGGGCCCGGGCGCTGAGAGGTGCCGGCTGACGGCTCACGGCTCACGGGCCTTCGGGGCCGCCCCCGCCAGGGCGCCCTCCTCACCGTCCCGCCGGGGCCTCCCTCCTCCGAGCGGCTCGCGGCCCCGGGGCTGCGGACGCGGGCCTGAGCCTCTGAGGAGGGCGGGAGGGGCGGGAGCGGGCGGGAGCGGGCGGGCGGCGGCGACCTACCTCCTTGTCCGGGACCCACTGCGGCTCCTCCAGGCCGAAGGGGCTGCCGAAGGCGCGGTGCTCGGGCACCATGCGCAGGCCGCTGGGGGAACGCACCAGCTTCTTGGCGTCGCGGCGCGCGGCCACCTCGGAGGACATGACGCCGCCTCAGCGCTCGCCAGCCGCTCGGACCCTCGCCCCGCCAGGAGCCCCGCCCTCCCGCCCGCGCGGATGACAGGGGCCGCGTCCAATCGCCACGCCCGGCCCGGAGCGCGAGCCAATCGCCGGCCAGGCCCCGCCCCATCGCCGCGCTCTCCAATCCGCGCGAGGGCACCTCCCCGGCCACTCTGCGGTCGCTCGCCAATCGGCAGTGAGGCCCCGCCCACGCGCGCCCCGCCCCCTCGGGACGGCGGAGACTTCGGATTGGTCAGGAAGTCTGAGACGTAGCGTGGCTTCCTCTCTGATTGGCGAACCCGGGGCGGGGCGCCCGGCTCTCATTGGAGGGGGAGGTGGCGAGGGGCGGGGCAGCGCGAGGCGGCGGACGGAGCGGGCGCGGGGTGAGTGGCGGGCGGCTGGGGCGCTGGGGCGCTGGGGCGCTGGGGCGCTGGGGCGGGAGGCGGCCAGGGGCTCCGGGGGGTCGCGGGTCCTGCACCGGGTGCGGACCTGCGGGCGGGCGGAGCGGACAGCAGAGCCGGGTCCTGGCGGGGCGCGGGCAGCCCGGAGCCGGGGTGCGGAGGCGGGTCCTGGGGACTGCCACCCGCAGGGACCCGAGCAGGCCGCCGGGGCGGGGCCCCCTGGGGTCACGGCGGCAGCCTGGGGGCGGGGGTGGAAGGGGAAGGTGGGGCGCCCCGGGGCGGGCAGGCGCGGAAGGCAGGTGCGCTCGGGCGGCCGCGGCGGGAATGGGGCGGGGGGGTGCCGCGGCCTAGGCCAGCCGTCCTGGAGAAGCCGTGCTGGAGGGGAGCGCAAGGGATGCCGAGGCCGCAGGCGGGCGCTCACCACCGGCGGTCACCCGGGGCGGGCAGCCTCCGGACCACCGAGTTTGGCGGAGTCTGCACACCGAACTGTCCAGCCCCCGCGCCGGTGCCGGCTTGGCAGGTGCTCGTCGGCGGCCGCTCTGCTCCCTGACCGCCCGGCCCCATCGCGTAGGCCCGAGCCACCAAGGTCGCCGGCTGCTTTTCCTGCCCTGGGTCCAGCTGCTGTCAGCCCCCGCCTTTGTCTCCAGCGACTCCCCAGAGGCAGCAGCCTCAGCTAGAACCTCCCCCGCCTGGCCTTCCTCCTCACCCTCACCGTCCGGACCCCAGCCCAGCCTGCTGGCTGTGTCCCCTCCATCCTCTGGGCCCCGTGGTGCCTCCCTGGGGCTTTCAGTCTAGGGGAAGGACACACACACACTTTCTCCAGAAGTTGGAAACAACAGCTTGTTATTTAGTCCAGGTGTTGTGTTGTCCTGGGGGTGGTTTGGGGTGGTGCCTCCCTGGGTCACCCCTTCCCATTCTTGTCCTTGGGGCTCTTAAAGCTGATGTCCCCGCCAAGCCGAGAAGGCGCGCCGCTCCTCTGACAACTTATCCATTCCCCAGAGATGTTCTTTTTCTTTATTTGCGTCCTGTTTTCAGGAATCTAACACACCTACCGCCAGCCTGGCCGGCATCTTCCAGACACTTGGGGCACCTTTGGAGGTGGTCACAGTCCCCATCACCTCTCCCCGTGTATAGCTGGCCCTGGGGCCCCATGTTCAGGTGCCTCTTTCTGAAGGAGACCCCAACCATTCTCCAGCTTGCAGTCCTGGTGGCCTCGGGAGTGGGGGTGGGGGGACCTCTGTGTGTGTCCTCCCCAGGTCGGCAGTGCAGACATGGGACCTGCAGCACAAGCCCCTCCCTGCAGCGCTGTCATGATCACGGGGTGCGGTATGCCTGGCGGCAGGCTCTGCAGCCACCCAGACCAGTACTGTCAGATCCAGGCGTTTCGGCCCTCTCCATGCCAGATGTTTCCCTGGACTGGCCTGTGAATGTGACAGTGCAAGTGACCTGGTTCTCGAAGCTCCAAAATCACACTGATGTTGTCCATGTGAATAACGCTCCAAGCACTGCAAGGGGAGGTGGCCTCGCTGCTGGACACCGACGCTGGGTTCAGCCCGAGTGGCTGCTGGCCTTGGGCTTCCTGCACACCCCTCTGCACTCAGCTTTGCTGATGCGGGCGGCCTGCGTCTGGGGGACCCTGGGCTGAGCAGGGCCGCCAGCAAGGGTTGGGTCGGGCTCCAGTTCCGTAGCCTCTGGGGCCCGGGCCGTGGAAGGACTGCTGGCCAGGGGAGGGGCGGGGACTGCAGGGCAAGGGCGGGACAGTCTCCACTGTCCACTGCTCAGCTTGGTGGTCCTGGGGGTTCCGACTCGCAAGCATCCTGCAAGATTCGGAACTCGCTCTTCCCATGCTTTCCAGATCCTCCATGGAGACACACTTAGGGGAGAGTAAGGCAGAGAATGCAGAAGGCACTTTGTGCCCAGTGCCTGTGATCTCCAACTGTCTGTGTCCTCCCCACTGGAGAGGGGTCCAGGCAGGGTGCTCACCTGGACACCAGGTCCCTGGGCCAGGCCTCAGGGTGGGAGCACCTGCTCCTTTCTGACACCTTCTGCAGGGGATGGAATGGGTCCGCCCTGTGTGCAGGGACCTTTAGTACGCAGCTGGCCTGGGGGCATTTCTTTAACCGCATCCATCTGTGGATCGAATGCACGGTTTCTAACTTCCCGAATGCTTGCTCTAACCAGGTGCTGCCTTAGACCTGTTTTCCTGGTACAGTGAAGTCTCTTCTCCAAACTCAGGGCCGACGGTGAACCCTGGTGTCAGAGGGGACCACATACCCTGGCCACTGTCACTCTGCTGTGCTCAGCTCCTGGGCGGTGTGAGGTGACAGCCAGCACATTGGAACTGGCGTACCTGGGAAGTTACCTATCATTGTGGCCAGCCTGTCGAAGAAATGGATTTGGATCAATTGGACCTGAATCCCAGGATTATTGCTGCAGTTAAGAAAGGTATACTTACTGACGTTTGGGTCAAGTAGATATGTGAAACGTACAGATGTGCATATGCACAGTGTGCGTGGAACAAGTTAACGGGGTCCTGTCCAAGTGCCCCCGCCCCAGGAAACCGATCCTCATCAGTAACTGATGCTGGAATGTGCTGCAGGTTTTTCAGTTGTGTGTGTTTCACTGAGGACATTTTTAAAGTTAATTTTATTTTCATCAAAGGTAATACACGTTTATTGTCTAAAAAGTGAAATGGAACTGCTTAAACCCCTTATGAATCTTTTATCAATTTCTTGTGTTTTTGTATCTGGGTTTCTGAATACTGTGCTTATGTTGCTGTGTTCCGTTTGTTAGTGTCAGGAACTACTCAGAGTGCGTGTTACAGGGATGAGGGCTGGCTGACTTGTACCCCGACTTCCTCCCCCCACAGTTGGAACACAGTTTGGGCCATTAGGGTTTTGACTGGGGACGTAATGACTGCTGCAGAACTGGGAGGATAAGACGGTTTCCTTCCTTGGACCATCTTTGTTATTTTCCCCCAGAGTTGGTAGTTGCCTCCTTTTTTCAAATGCTGTGTTTTCTGTGTACATCTGACTTTTCCCACATTGTCCAGTATGTCCGTCAAGTACCAGTGCCTTTTGTTTAAATGCTCAAAGGGCTGGACAGCTCACCCATTCTGTCTCCTGGTGTGTCTGTCCCCAGCTACCCTGCACCAGCTGGCGTTCTGGGACTCCCTTCCCTCTCCCCTGTCTCCTGTGGCACGTGATGGGGAAGCTTCAATATTCAGATGCTCGTTGATCTCATAACGTAGAACCCTAAGTCTACGTGGAGGCCAGTGCTGCAATGTGATATCCTACATGAAGGCAGGGCCTTGGGGTCCTGCTCCCTCATCCTTGGCTCTTGGTTTTTTCTAGAGCCCGTAAGTCGTTTTCCTTTGTTCTCCCTTTCATCCAGTCTGTCCATCTGTCTTAATTGGCACATTCAGTACATATGTATTTAAGGTAATTCCTGATACGTGTGTTAACTCAGCCTTACTATGCTCGGCTATTCTTCCTGTTTCTTTTTGTGGTGGTGTCCTTTTTCGGCTTCTTCTGGATTGGTTGGATAGATTTTTAGCATATTTTTTCTTTCTACTAGTTTGAAACTGATGTACTTATCCAAGCCCAAAATTAATTTATCCACTCTTCTCCCCAGATACCAGGCCTTTTGGACACATTGACTCTGTAACCCTCCCTACCCACCTTGCCCGCTCACTCACCTTTGCTGTTTGTCCCACTGGCCATCCTGCCATCCCCACATCCCAGAGGTCTGGTACAGTGGACATGTTTGGAAGCTGGCTCAGCCTTCCTGCACTGCCCCCCCATGCATGGCCCTCACTCTGCCCTGGGATCATCCTGTAGGTTTGCCTTCTGTGTAGGCCTGACTGGCTACAGAAACCCCCTTTCTGGACAGATGTTTCTGGGGTGTGGAAGTGGGCGGCAGCCACTGCTCTGGGCACCTGGGGGAGGCCCCTCCTCCTCTCAGGCTCCTGCCGCTACAGCTGTGAGGTGGGGCTCCCCAGGCCCCTTCCCTCCCCGCTGTCCTCATCACACTCCAGCCGGGGGCTCCCACAGCTTCAGGGAGTGGACCGACTGGGCTCCGGTTGGAAGACTGTTCCTGCAAACACCGTTGTCGTTGCCGTGTGGCCTCGCGGTACCGTAGTCTGAGCTTTGCCCTGGAATTTCTTTGTTCAATTTCAGCCAAACTGAAATCAATAAAGGAGGTTTTGCATTTTTCTGGCCCGGACCTGCAGAGACTGACCAGCCTGTCCAGCCTGGACGTGCAGCACTTGCTGAGAGCGGCCTCCTCACGCCTGCGGGGAGGCGGTGTCCTCACAGGTAGGCAGGGGGGCGTCTGCTCTGCCCTGGCGCCTGGTGCCCTGGTGCGAGTAACCGCAGGGCCAGGACACAACGGGGAGAGACCTATTGGGGGCGGGGGGGAGGGGCAGCCCTGGGGGCCTTGCTCTGGGGGCCAGTTCTCAGCCGAGAGGCGAGGCCAGGCCGCGGGGGCGGGAAGCAGGGCTGAGCCCGGCCGTGCCTCCGGCAGCGCTGCAGCTGTGCGAGCGGGCGGGGGGGCTCCCCGCGCGGCCCCGGCGCCTGAGCCTTGGCTGCCCCGTGCTGGACCGGCTCCTCCGCGGCGGCCTGCCCCTGGACGGCGTCACCGAGCTGGCCGGCCTCAGCTCCGCCGGGAAGACCCAGCTGGCCCTGCAGCTCTGCCTGGCGGTGCAGTTCCCGCCGCGCCACGGGGGCCTGGACGCAGGTGAGTGGCCGCGCAGGGCCGCCCCCGGGGCCCTCCCCAGGCCCGTCCTTCCTCCCACTTCGCCCGGATCCCGCCCCTGGGCAGCCTGCGCGGCCCCGTCCCGGACTGGCCACGACGTCCCCGCGACCCTGGCAGGGCAGAAACCGGGACAAGCAGTGTTTTATTACCCCTTGGGGAGGGGGTGTGCAGGCTGCAGCCCTGGCCGCGCCCCTCGCATCGTGTTGTGGGGGTGACACGGGCCACACAGCACAGGGACGTTTCCAGTGCCCACGTGGGCCACTTGAGCGGTAAAAATTTCAATTGTTTTTACTAAACGGAGGTAACGGAGCAACCGTGATGCTGCCTGGTGGCCCCTCCCGGCCCCAGAGCCCACCCCGGACAGGCCTGTGGTGTGGTCCCCACGGGGCGCTGGTCCCGAGGCCCCCGCTTCCCGCTGGCTCCCGGAGCTCCGAGGGGCAGGGCCGGCGCCGCCACAGGCAGGGGTGTTGCTCCCAGGACGCAGGCATCCGTGGGAGGCGGGCCTGAGGGCGGGGGGCTGGCACTGGCTGCGCTTGGCCTGGGAAGCGGTTCACCCCCCCCCCACCCCGGTGGAAGAGCCTGGAAGAGTGGCAGTGATGCCCCATGGGGGACGCAGCAGTCTCAACCCGGAGGCTCTCCCAGGCAGGCCACCTGCGCTTCCCTCCCTATTCATTCTAGAACATCTTGTGGCCCCAGGAGAAACCGCCCCCAGCTTGGCCCTTGGGCGGCCCCGCCTCCCCCCCCACCTCCTGTTCTGGAAGACTCACCCAGTGGAACCCTACAGTGAGCTGTGGCCTCCCCACAAGGCTCACTGTTGGAATCCGCGACGTCCTTCCCTCCTCCTCACGGCTGGACGCTTCTCTGATGTGTGTCCAGGGCCCGTTTGCTCGCCCTTTCGTCCGTCCACGGGTGTCTGGCTGGCTCGCCCCTCTCTGAGCACGGGGGTCCAAGGCTCTCGGAGCGCATGCACACCCGGGACCGCGGGTCACGTGCGCACACACACACACACACACCATCCTCATGGACGCCCGACTTGACCGGAGCCACCCTCGGGGATGGGAGGCGGTGCCACCGTGGGCTTGATTTGCACTTCCAGGCGACAGAGGGTGTTGGGCATCTCCTCGCAGCCCACTGAGCACCCGCACGGCCCCTGCGGAGACGCGTCCGCTCAGCTCCTCTGCCGGGTTCGGACGGGGCCATCGTTTGTGGTTGAGCTGTAAGAACTTCTGTAACGTGGGTGCGAGGCTCTTGCCAGATGCGGAACTTACAGTGTCTCCTCTCCTGTGGATGGTCTTCATTTTCTCAATGGTACCATTTTGATCAAGTCCAGCTTCTCTCTCTCCCTGTGCTCGCTTGTGCTGTTTGTCACATCCGAGAATCTGGTGCTGAATCCGAGGGCATGAAGGTTTACCAGGTCTTCTCCGGAGCTTGTGGGCATCGGCTCTGGCGTCAGGTGTGCGGCCTGTGAGGACGGGCCGGTGTGCGGTGACCTGGCTGTCCCCGCGCCATTTGCTGGAGGCCATTCTCTCGCTGAGTCGTCCGGGCACCTTGGTTGAAAACCAGTTGCCACAGATATTAGGGTTTGTCTCGGAGGGTCTCCACTTCTTTCTGGCTGCAGACTCGGGCCCATTCCCTGGCGCGGGGACCCAGGCTCTGGCCAGGCTGCTGCCCCACAGCATTCAGGCTTCCAGGGACATGTGGCCCATTGTTTGCTTACCGGCTCCTCCAGTCACAGGAACCCATGGTTACCACCTCGGAGCCAGGGATGGCAGGGGGAGCCTTGAAAGGAGCACCTCGGGAACCTGCGTTCCCTGAAGCCTCAGCGGGAACGTCCCCGCATGCAGGAGGCCCATTCCCAGCAGCCTAGGCCTTGATGACCCCGCTCCCCTCCGCTGGGGCAGGCCCACGGGGTGGCGTCCTGGCAGCGAGGGGCAGTGTTGGCACAGCGGGCCCTTTGCCTTCCCAGGGGCCATGTACATCTGCACGGAAGACGTCTTCCCAAACCTGCGCCTGCAGCAGCTCATCGCGCAGCAGCAGCGCCTACGGACAGACGTTCCGGGAGAGGTAGTCAGCAGGATAAAATTCAGCAACCAGATCTTCATCGAGCACGTGGCCGACGTGGTGAGTGTCCTCTCGACCTCAGTTCCGAGGGGAAGTCAGTCGGGGGCCAGTGGACGGGGCCACCAGGACAGGGGAGCAGAGGCGCAGATGCCAGTACACGTGTGCCACACGTTCAGATCCCTGTGATCCGGTGCCTAAAACCCATCCTGTAGATCTGTCACCCACACAAGGAGGTCCAGCGTGCCACTTCCTGTCCCTGACAGGCACCTGAGACCCCTTAAAGGCGGCAGCTGCAGGGAGCACCCCCCGCTGCCTCCCGCTTCCCCACCCTGTGGTGCCCTCTGCCCAGGGTAGGCCAGGACCTGCTGTCCAGGCCACCATCCCAGCGAGAGCAGCCTGTGCTGGGTTTTACTTCTGCCTCTGACGGAGCAGAACGGTGCCTGTCAGGGCACAGAGCACTCCTCTTCCCGGCCAGGGCCTAGTAAGCCCCCAACGAGCCCCTCAGAGGGCCGGCTGCCACCTAGGCCCACCACTCGGGGGACAGACCTGGAAGGACCACCAGGGGACGCAGGCTGCGGCCTGGCCAGCCTAGAGCGTTATTAGTGGAGAGACGAACAGGGAGGGGGGAGGGAGAGTACAGCAGCACGCCCAGAGCAAGGCCTCTCCACCCCACCTGGCGCCCCCGGACCAGAGCCCCGGCGGGCAGCGCCCCCAGATCCTGGCGGGCCTTCCTCCCACTTAAGGATTGTTATAAAAATACCAAGTAAAAGATAAGACGTATAAACTTTTAATTTTTAAAAAATTTACAATGAAACATTATCACACAGCTTGGGGAGGTACGTGGTAGGGTGCGGCGCCCGGGGCCCACAGCCACGGCCTCTTCCCCGGGGGCTCGGGACACAGATGGCCGGGAGGGAGGCCACGCCCACCCCGTCCTCCTGTGGGGCCGGACGTGGCCACGGCTCTGCAAGCGACACGCGTCCCGATGAGCAGCGTGGTTAGTAGTACAGTGTGCTCCGTGGCACGGACACGGGAAGGCGAGGTTAGTGCTGCAGGCTCCCAGCCCCTCGGCCCTCCAGCCTTGGCGACCATCCCCTGGCTGTCCCCTGGCTGTCACACGAGCAGCGTCGTCCGCCTCTTCCAGGGCTGGGTGTGGCTTCACTGCGAGAAAGGCCGCGGTGACCCTGGGGCCTCTCAGTCGTTCTGGCCCCACAGTGAAGCCCCCAGGCGCCCCCCCGAGCTGCCCGCGGGGATGGGGGGACTCACATTACTGCTGGCATCCTCGAGGCCGCTGCTACTGCTGTCATTTTCCACAAAGAGAGGCTCCACTGGAGACGCCCTGGAGATGGAAGCACAGGACCGGGTTTCACTCAGGGAGGGACAGCCACGCTGTGGTCACCCGGCCCCACTGGGGCACAGCCGGGAGTTTTCACAGTAGAGGCGGCCCCTGCCCAGCTGCCTCCACCTCCCACCACTGGGAGGTAGGAGGGGGTGGGGTGGGGGTCAGGGCCCAGCATGGGGCCCCCGGGGAGGAAGGCCCGGTCACAGTGATGGCCCCATGGAGGCAGGGGCGTGTCAGCCCCACTGGGGACTGGGGAGAAACTGGACAGATGCGCGGTGTCCCTCAGGCGCAGAGCAGGGGGAGCCGTGGTGGCACAGCCGGTGACGGCCATCTCCCCGTGGTTTCCAGGACTCCCTGCTGGAGTGTGTGAGGGAGAAGGTGCCCGTGCTGCTGTCCCGGGGGATGGCCCGTCTGGTGGTCATCGACTCCGTGGCGGCCCCATTCCGCTGTGAGTTTGACGGCCCGGCCTTGGTCCCCAGGGCCAGGCATCTGCAGGCCCTGGGAGCCGCCCTGCGCCGGCTGAGCTGTGCCTTCCAGAGCCCAGTGCTGTGCATCAACCAGGTGGGGGCCCCACCACCACCCCCCAGACTGCAGGCCTCCTCCATTTATTCTTTAGGGAAGCAGCTGGGGGGTGGAGTGGGGGGACAATGGGGTCCCTGCTGCAGCTGACCCTGGTCTGCACGTTCCAGGTGACAGAGGCCACAGAGGAGCAGGGCACAGCGCCCCGGCCACACGGGTGAGCAGGGCCCACCCCCTCGGCAGGACGGCGCAGGGGGTGCCGGGACCCCGCGGCTTTGAGTCGTGGCTGGGCCTGTTTTCTCTCTCAGGCTCCGGGACGAGCGTGTTTCTCCAGCCCTTGGAATGACCTGGTCCAACCAGCTCCTCATGAGGTTGATGGTCCACCGGCGCCGCCCCGGGGACGAGGCCGTCACCCCAGCCGGCCCCCCTGACCGCACCCTGAGCGTGGTCTTCGCCCCTCACCTGCCGCCCTCCTCCTGTTCCTACACAGTCAACGCTGAGGGAGTGCGAGGGACCCCGGGGACCGAGTCCTGTTGACACAGACCCCAGATGCCGGACAAGCCTGCCCTGTCTGCGGGCACAGGATTGGCGTCCTGACTCCGCACACCCATCACCGGGTCAGGGCCTGCTTGAGGGTGTCGGCTGCACCTCAACGGCAGGAAGGCGGTGAGCACAGAGGAGCCACCCGACGTGGCCTCCACGCAGCCTCCACGCAGGCAGGGCCACGTCCACGCTCGTGCTGCACCACGCTGCCCGGCACAGCGGGCCCCGGGCCGCTTCACCACAGCCTGCTCTGTGCCAGGCTCTGCCCTAAGTAACTCCGTGTTGGTGTGGTCTTCACAGCCCCTGGGGACCGGTACACTTATAATCCTTGCTCTCAGGGAAACTGAGGCACAGAACAGCTAAGCAACTTGACCAACCTCCCACAACTCTACAAGCCAGACACTGAGCCCCGGGGCTGGTGCCAGGAAGGCAGGCCCATGCCGGACCCATACGAGGGGTGGAGGCACAGGTCCCTGTAACTGGGCACTCTTTCTGTTTGGATATTTTCTAGAGCAGAAACATGGATTTGAAATGTCCACCCAGTTTTTAAAGTAGTCTGTGGCCCTCAAAAGGGTAAGAATGGCCGCTGTAAATAGAAAACAGGTTGTAATTTTATACAAGAGCCTTTCTGCAAGTGCACGGACTTTGCACCAAGAAATAAACCATTTATTTTTTAATAAAATACAAACAATCCCAAATTATTTTCTAGGCAGATCACACTAACAGTAAGAAAACTATAGCCCAAGACAGTGTGTACACAACAGATGGGCCTCCCCCGGGGGGCACGCACGCACGCACGCCAGCACTCGGTGGGGGCCACCCTGCCCACCCGCCACAGAGGGACGCCCCTGCAGCAGGGCGGTCCCAGTGACAGATGGCCTGGGCTCCCAGCCCCACACAGCCCCACGCCTGCACCATCCCCTCCACCCCACGCACTCCTCACAGCCCTGGGTACCCCCTACGGTGGGGACAGGGTGGAAGAGAGCCTGTCTCTAGGACTGCCCCAGTCACACGTGTGATGCCTTCTGCCCTGACCAGACTCCCTCAGCTAACTGGAGCCTCACCCTTGGCAGGTGCGATCACGCACCACCGTATAGTTTCCAGGAGTCTGACGACCATCCAGTGCACTACTCAGTAGTGCAAGTAGAAACATCAGAATACAGCCCCATCTATGCAATGTGCTTCCCCAGAACAGTCTATAAAGTTAGGACTATGAGCGGTATCTTCTATAAACTGTAAACTATATATTTTTAGCAATATTTATACGTTACCATAAACACTGAATTTCCCATTACATGATATTCTTAGCAGCTTTCTGAACAAATGACAATTTTTTTTAACTCCAAGACATCAGTGACTCCCCCAACACTGCAAACACCGAGTGAGTGCCCCAGGCTGCCGGGTCTAGCACCTTGGGAAGAGCTGGGAGGGTCGGAAGGCCCGGCCCTCCACAGCCTCCACCTCCGACAGGCCCACGGAGGGCTCTGCACACGGTGCAACCCCGATCCACTTCCCGTCTGCCCTGTGGCCAAGGCCTGGAACCACAGGCACTAGGTACGGGGGGGGGGGGGGGGGGGACGACTGGCATTCCAAGGGTCCCCTCCCCCAGAAAGGAAAGCACGCTGCCCGCACTACTCCCTCCCCGAGAGCGTGAACACGCACACTTGAATGAAGCAGTGACAACCGGGCTCCTTTGTTTTGTCCAAGTTCAGAAAGCACAGATCTGCAGGCAGCGTCCCGGGGGCAGGAAGGTTTCTTACGGGCTGGGTCTGGGCTGGGTCTAAAGGAGGCCGCTGGCGCCCTCAGAGAGGCAAGGCCAACAAAGGCCTGCCCGTACCCCCTGGGGCCCAACATGAAATCCTATTCTCACCCCATGTTCATCCTTCCCAAACGCCCTGTTCCTCCAGAGAGAAGCGTCAGTAAGGGAACCCGGCTAGGTTTCCGACGTACTGGATCAGTACTGGATCAGCTTCGTGGCACGAGAGAGCACTTCTGACGGCGGGGGCGGCGGGACGGGGGTTGGGGAAGGATGACCCGACATGGGGCAGCTTCCAGCCAGCCCCTCCAGCCCTCCCAGCGGCCTCCATACCCAGACGGGACTGCAGAGCACACAGTGCCTCTGCGGGGACACGCTGTGCGCGTTCTTTCCTCGCGTGTCTCCCGATCCACCCCATGTGCAGACCGGCCCTGGACAGCGTTTACACAGTCAGTTCCTCGTCCACCAGAAGCTGCAAACTGGGACGGTCGGGCGCTGAGCAAAGAGGCACGGCCACAGAGGCCACAGGCCAGACCCACAGGCACCTGTCTCTGGGTGCCACCAACCCCCTCGTCATCTGCTCGGGATTTTCTAAAGCTACCAGCTTGACTCACACATCTATTGAGGGGCAGGGCTGCAGCAAACACTGGACAATGTTTCCATCAAAACCTACCCCATGTTGACAAAGAAAACCTTTTTCAACATAAAACCTGCATCTCTACATGCTCAGCACTCAGGGACCAGCAGGGGAAAAAGGGGTTCCAAAGGGGCAGGCCTGGGAGCCCACGGGGCGTCTGGCAAGGCACGTGGATGTGCCACACTGCGGGAGTGGGGACCCGGCGGGGACCCAGACCCACCAGCATGTTACCCGTCTCCCCCGCTTCTTAGCACCCCCTCTCTGAATTCCAGGCAGCTCTGCCACAGATCATCAGATGCTTATTCTGAAAGGATGCAGCGTAAGGTTCCAGAGTCTTAGGTTACAGCCTTAGTATACATTAACACGCACAACAGATTCCGGTGTAGTCCGTGAGCAGCGGCCCATTCCAAACGTGGGGAAGCCAGCTGCCAGCGCCACATCGGCCTCCCTGACCGCCAGGCCCGGCCGGTCTCACGCTCACGCTCCGGCAGCTCCTGGTCGCTAGACTGCAGACAGCTTAACAGAATTCGGGGCAGGCCTCCAGGAGGCGAGGCGGTGGAGGATCACTATCTAGAGAAGCAAGTGACCCAGGTGGTGGGTCCCCTGCAGAGTTAGGGGAGGGGGCTCGGCAAAGCTTTGAGGGCTCAGTGCTCCATTAGTCTCGGGGATTTTATCTAGCTCAGCCTCGACCCTCAGCGGGCCAGCTCAGTGTTGCTGGCACTCAGAGCACGAGAGTCTGCCAGACAATTATTTCGTTCCTGCGTGAAAAAACAAAGGAAAAATTATACTTAACCAGTACTCCAAAGGACGCTGGCTTCAAGTGGCTCCGAGCTAACAATAGTGGGAGTCCTGACCATCGTGTGCAGGGGGCCAGCCCTGAGCGGGGTGGAGGGAGGACTGAGTCAATCCCACACCTTTTAAGACAAGACGCCTCTTTACTGTTGTCACCAGGCGCATCCAAGCGCACTGCCCAGACACTACCTGCACCTCCCGTGTCACCAAGGGCCTGGCAACAAGCACCTTGGGAACAGTCACCTCCTAAGGTCCTGGGGAGGAGAAGGGAGGCCCGCGGCAGCCAGTGAGCGTCTGGGGTGAGCAGCGGCACCACGGGAGCTAAGAGGTGCAACGGCCAGGGAGCCTGGTCACCAGTGGATGAGCACTAACTGCTAAGTCAGAAGGTTCTCTGTGCCCTAAGTTCAGCTGCCTGGTCTGCTGGGCACTGGGCCACACCCGACAGCCACATGAGACATTGAGAAAAAACGGAAAATTAAAAGGCCCTTCCCGACAAAGAAGGTGCCAGCAGTTTTAAATGGGAAGGTGACAGGTTTGTGCAAGCCTTGGGACTGCTAAAAAAAAAGTGCTGAACATTGGGTGTAAAAGTGACAATGCATCAGTTACTCACATTAGTAAAGTTCTAACAGTCTTAAAACATTGAACAGTTTGACAAGACAATGAATTAGTTACAAACTTACCAGAGGCTAAGATCAGTTAATACACATGAGGTGGCCAAGTTTTGACATTACTTTAGCAGAATATTTAAATTTTAACTAGCTTAAGCAAACTAAAGATCAATAATTAATAGACTGAGAATGTTTACAACATGTACGTTCCCATAATTCATGGAATCAAATTAACACAGATTCCGGAAATACCAACATGATCCCTCTTTGTCTGCGACTCCTAACTACTGTGTTCCTAAGGCCGCCCAAAGTGGCAGTGACGCCCGGGAAGGGCCTGCGGCCACCCAGTTAGCCCAGGCTGGGACGTCAGGGGCACGAAGCGGGGCAGGGCTCCTTACTTGGAAATGGTCTTCAGCGGCCTTGCCACCCACGTTAAGGACATTCAGAGAACTGGCACGCTTCATGCTGCAACCAGGGCAGTAGACATGCAAAAGGACAAACCAGCAGCACATCAGTGACCCGGGAGCGGGAAACAGCAAACCACCCCCCTTGAAAGGAGCTGTCACCGTGGGGGGCCCCTGGAGCCCTCCCTCACAGAGAGCGGGCCTTCCTCTCACCCCAACTGGGGCGTCTGCCAACTCTAGCACAGATGCCCTGGGTCCATCCATAAAGCCCAGGAGAAAAAAAGCAGTTTCTCTGCATCTTTCTCAGCAAAGCATTTTTCTTAAATACTACGTGTAAATTCAGTGCTGTCATGCTCTCAGGCTTTGAAGCCTGGCTCCCGTGGGTGGCGAGCAGCTCTGCCAGGCACAGCGTGCATCTGCAGGGGGTCTGGTCGGTTGTAAGAAGGGAGCCTAGAGCCCCTCCAAAACCCAACACTCACCCCAAGTGAACGTGGAAAACAGCCACACTCGACACTCAGCGTTAAGATCTGATACATACATATACGCTTGTGTACTTTACGTATTGTTCAATATTAAAAGTAAAAATAATTTTTTATTAGCCAAATAAACTCAGCAGCTTTCTCTGCTTAGAAACCAAAATCTAAAACAAATTCCATGGCTTTACATTTAAGGAAATGTAGTGATTTAAATGTGTATTTGTTTTTTTCTCCATTCTCCACTTTTCTCCATTGACACCTTTAAAATACTTGATGAAATACCCTGCAAATAACCTAAAACCTAAGCTTAAAATTATGGACAGCTGTAAAGTTACTATCATCACTTACTGCCACCATGGATGTCCTCAAACAGAAAATCTCTGCTTTTAAAGTTAAATAGCTGATATTAAGGGTTATTTTGAAATGTTTCCAACAGGAACTGTAATAATGACTTTGAACGACCTACGACACAAGCAGTGCACACTATTATTTGCTCTGTGAGTTGAAGGCATGGCTGTGAGGCTGAAGCACAGGTGTGAAGGGTTAGCACAACCAGACACACATAAAAAAAAACGCTCCAGTTATGTGGGTGAAGGCCCAGGTCATGACTCCACGTGCCCACCAGCGCCACAGGCACAGCGCCCAGCAAGGGCAGGTACTTACCAAGTTCTCACTGATGAAACTACACCAGAAGCAAAGACCTTAATATAGTTAACCTCAAGTAAAACTCACTCCCCAGATCCCCCAACCAGGACAAGCCCTGGAGCCCCACTTAAGTGCTGCTAGAATTCTCTACATAGCACTTACTCAACAAGAGATAAAATCAAACCAAATCACATTGGTACACTTCATCATTCTGTTATTTAAGTGGCCGATGGACGAGAGCTATACAGTGCTCTTCCTCAAGCTCTCTTTTCCTTATAAGACGAAAGTAACAACAATCTGATTCCTGCCAGCAAGTGTCCCCTTGGCCCTGCATGATGCATCCACCCTCTTCTCTTAAACCGTGGTACACAAAACAGAAAGGACGCCCAGTTCAGAGAGCCTCAAAATGTGGTCCCAGGCCAAAAACACTGCAGGTACTAGCCAGGAACCTGCTAGAAAGGCTGATGGGGGGGGGGGGGGGGGGGGGCGGGGGGGGGGGGGTGTGCAGACCCACTGCACCATAAACTGAGGGCTGGGGCCTGGCAGTCTGTGTTCAAACCCCCAGAGATGCTGATGCTCAGGTCTGAGAAACACTGGTCCAGTTAGTAAACGCAGTTACTCCTACCTGGACAGAGGATTCAGTTTTATGTATTTTATGGGATAAAACTTCTAAAGCCATTTAAGTTTCCATCAAGTTCAGGAGATACCATTTCAAAGACCATACACGACCCCTGTGTGTGCACATGGGTAGCCAGGCTGGTGGTGCTCCTTGCACCGTGGCTCACACCACACCGTGGAGCACCTGCACTGCTGCATCACGGCCGAGCCAGAAGGCTCAGGAGAGAGGGGAACACTTCCAAGCTCTGTCATGTGGGAAGAAGGCCCATGTCACAGGACTTAGTGCCAGAACTGGACTCTGCATTTAAAAAGCTTCAAAACCTCCTGAACCTCCACCAGCCAGTGCATTTGCCCTGGAGGAGCCAAATACTGGCATGTGGAAAGCGCTGGGATGTATGAGCCACTTGCGTTCATCAGACCCATCCCAGGAACGTCACCTAAGTGAGTGCCCGACAGTCTATGCAGATCCTTGTAACACAGCAAAGAAAAAGCTTACTCTTTCAAAATTCGGTGAGACAGATAGTGAACTATCATTTAGTTCTGTAAGTATTTTAAAACTAGCACTTTATCCCCAAAGCAATTTAAAACCTGCTTCCCTGGCACGTTGGTCTGTAGGGTCGCCAGCTTTGGTGCCGACAGCAGGACAGAACGGCAGGCTTCTGCTCAGCCCCACGTCTTTCCAGAAGCCCCAACTGGCTTCCAACGCTCATCTTCCAGGTAGTTTCACAACAAACACGTGTGGAGCTCATCAAACTTCCTCCAAAGAAACGGGCTTGTAAAACATTTTTGAGAAGCAGGGTGACAGCCATCAAACTGCTCATCCTGCCCCACAAGCCATCACAAAATGTGTGCACCCAGCAGCACAGACTCCTGGGAGCACAGAGCGGACAGCAGACCCAGGCCTCTGCTCCCCAGCTGGGGGGCTCCAGAGCTCTCGGGAGTTATGCCTTCACTGACAGACAAGAACAGGACTGGACGTCCCTCAAAATTAACAAAGGAAGCTGCTGGAAAAGCCCCTAAACGCCGAGTCTCCAGCACATCGCGTGAAGGGACCCTGCCTACCGGGCCCGGCAGTGGGAGACTTCGTACCACAAAAGGGGAAGTGGAATCACTTGTATAAGCGTTTCACTTCGACTCAATCCTGACCAAGTAGGCACCACTTAGGAATTCAGTCTCAGAACAGCTGACCAAACAGTGCCTCTGTGGGAAATGCATCCAAAACAAGATGCTGTTTACACCAGAAATAGCCCAGAAGCGGGGGCAGATGTCAGCACTCCGGCCCACCCAGCAAAGAGCAAAATGCCTCAGAATCAAACTCCTTTGACTTCAATGTTATTGTTCAAAAGACGGTAAGAAAAAAAAAAAAAAAGACGGTAAGACTCAGGAGTGAACCCTTCTTAAAACGTGGGGAAAATCTGTTTTTTTAATCCCCTAAAGAAACTCCTTCTACTAAAGTCCTGAAACGGTGATCGTTCTATTTAAAACCTTTTTTCTCCCTACGTCAATACCTGTAGGAGCCCATATACTCCTAGCTAGTGTTTGTTTTAAAAGGATTTTAAAACCCCATTTTTAAAGGATTTAGACTAATACCAATTTTTAAAAATAACGCCTATCTCAACGAGTGAGTGTGCTCAGTGTTTTCACGTGACGCCCCCAACATGTCGCTGCCAAGAAAGACTCTTGGGACATACCATCAAATCACAGAATTCCACAGGTTTCCTTGGAAGGCCCCCGCCCTCCTAGCCTCTCCACAGGAAGTCCCACAGTTCCTCCTCAGCCTGTCCTGGGAGGCCGAGGACGTGAGGACGTGGGCCGTGGGCCCAGGGCTGGCAGGAGGAGCCCAGGGACCACCGGGGGAGGAAGGGCCATCAGGCAGGGCGGTCAGCAGGGGGCCGCAGATAATTACCCGGGGTTCTTTGGCTCACTCTCTCGAGAACTTCCTCCCTTCAGCTTCCTAACCAGCTTCTCACTGCTGCGTCTAATTGAAGCTCGGAGTTTGCTAAAGGAGCCACTGCGCTTTAAAGATCCAGTGCCATCCTGAAAGAAACGTGAACACATGTGAAACTGCAGAGTCCTCTCCCGGCCGCTCAAGAGGCAAAGCTGATGAAAACAATTCACATCACGGTTGACCTACTTGCCTGTGACTTGCTGGTAGTACGATTGCTACAGAAATTACCAGTTTGCCACGCATATAAATACACTTTAAATAGAAATCTATCCATTTTAAATTTCAGTCAAGATAATCTATGAGCATAAAAACCTCTAAACATGAAGAAGTTCAAACAAAAAATAACATCCCCCAAAATTATATCGCTGCTTTGAAACAAAAGGTAACACAAAAAGAAGTCCCAAGGGCTGCTTCTTGGAAGATCACCAAAACCAAGTTCCATGTTTAATAAAAACAAGCATCTGGTCCACGTAACAGCACTGGACCCAAACCATTGAGATCTGATACAGACCACTTAACACTTCTGTGTACATGCAATACTTAGATATACTGCTTCTTCAGTAAATGTTATTATTTTTTTTAAAAAAACTATCATTTATTTAAGTATTCTCTGTACCCAATGTGGGGCTTACACTCATGACCCCGAGATTAAGAGCCATACGCTCTTTGGACTGAGCCAGCCAGGCGCACCTTCCATAAATTTTAAAAAGCAGTTTTATTCAATGTTGACTGTAAATGTGGTTGAAAAATTAAATAAAATGCTCATTCCATATGGTAACTAAAACCCCTAAGACACCTTGTGGAAGCACAGAAAAGTGTCCAGCTTTCCCCGTAGTAAAAAAAAAAAAAAAGTAAACCATGTGACAGTATCTGGATATGAAAACCAAAACCAGAGAGTGAAAAAACTGTGTCTGTAAGTAACTTTTATTCTCAGAATGAATCACTTAGTGAGATGAACAGCAACCCCATTCCCTGAAGGAGGATGCAATGCCGCATTCCATGGAAAGAGCAAGAAGTTCTAGGCAGACAGACACAAAGACACGGGTCAGTCGGAGTGAGTTTATTAGAAGTTAGAAAGACACAAATACACAAATCACTGAACACTTAAAGATTAGTGGAGAAAAGCAAAATTGCCAAAATTTCACAGAGACTACACAGCAAATGCTACTTGAGCGAGATCCTAGGGGAGCCCGGGGCCCGGGTGGCCTCGGCAGGCCTCGGAGCACGCCGGGAGCAGCACATGCCCTACTGTTACAGCCTAGCTAGTGTCAACGGTCATGCCACTGCATTAACACCTGCGGGAGACTTCTAACTACCTCTTATCAAAGTGAACAACTAATCGCTCTTAATTTTTAATCTCATGTATCACACAGTAAATGGTTTTTATTAACACAGTTTATATTACTAAGTACATATCTGGCAAAGCTACATGTATACAGAGATAAGGAACCCCCCAAAAAGGACAGCAGCACCGAAAGGAATGGCCAGTCACAGAGAGGTGGAGCTCTGACAAGAATCCTAGGGGATTGCTAAACACAGCAGTCAGCACTGGAGAGAGAAGTAAAGCTGGAGGAGCCGCCCGTCATGCAGGAGACAGTGTGAGCGCCACATAAGGCAGCTAGGCCTGTCAGACAGAAATGGAGAGAGAGAGCCCAGTGAAACCGTTGTGAGAACAGAGCCAGCCCCCACTGAACGCAGCGTGGCTTACAGTATTTCTAGGTCACAAATCTCAGCAGTGCTTTTAATCGCTTCAGTATTTGGGATTACCTTCTGCCCGCTTCTATCAGCCCGGTACCAAGAGGCACTAGGCCATATGGGATCTTTTACATTATCGAGACTATCACTCCTGTCATCAAAATAAAACCCAGCTTCACAGCACAGATTAGCACTGTGCTAGAAATCTCCGTGATACTTACTGTAACGAGGTTTTCCAGTAACTGTACATAAAGGAGATTCCACAATGAGAAACATTGACAGTGACCAAAAGAAAGTAGGAAGATGCCATTCATTCAACCTTTTTCAGAGATCCTTTTGTAACCCTAAACTATAAAGTTCTCTCTGAAATCAGGGAGGACTTTCTCTTAAGAGCACTAACAGTTTAAACATTTCAGAAACTTTAAGAAACCACTGACTTTAAAAGTCTTTAGCACATTTTAAACATGCAGTTGATAATCCAAAATAAGATTAATTATAGAAAATGGATTTCCACAGGCAGTAATGCACCCCGGGTCTCAGGAGAATGGAACCCCAGTGGTCTCGTACGAAGCCCCGGACAGCGGGGACCGAGCCCCTGCCCGCTCTGACTCACCATGGGACGCTCAGCAAGTCATTTAACCAGCCCGAGCTTCATTTTTCTCATCTTTAAAACGGAAAAATAAAATTTGTTACCAACTCCCCATGAATGCTGGGAGGACAAGAAAACATAAGTTCTTGTTGCTCTCTTAAAAAAAGGACATTAAACTGTTAATTCCACAAATAGTACAACTCCTGCAGTTCAGTTCAGAATTTATTGCTACGCTATAGCAGTGTTACAATATTCCTGTCTAGCCACTCAGCAGACCATGGGAGTGATTTCAGATTCCAGAGGTACTTCTGTTAAACACACACCCACGCTATCCCTACCCAATCCCTCACCCCTGCAGCAGGAGGCACACAGGAGCTGGGCTGCCCACCTCCTTGCACTTGCTCTTGAGAGCCAGTGAGAACCAATGGGGAGGACAGTGGAAACCCACCCCGAGTCCCAGTGGATTTCTATGCAGTAAAGGATGGAGAGTTGGGAGGTGACCTGCATTCTCTTTCAAAAACATCCTACTTCTTTATAATGCCATGAAAGAATACTTACATGAAAAAAGTGGGTTTCTGAACAGAAATGAATAGTAATAGTGCACTGCCTAAGAAACATACAGCAGTAATTATTATCTATAGATTCAGGTGATTTGTTGTTTCTTTCTCTTTGTTATAGTCTAATTGCCTTTCTAATACAATTTTTAAAAATAAAAATCTTTTTCTAATTAACAGCATATACTATCCCATTCCTCAGTAATCTCAGGCAAGAGTTCAGTGTAGGGGGCGCAGGTGGGGCAGGCTTCTTTTCAAGGACCCTGCAGGGAACTGGCAAGTCAGAAACAGAAAACAGAAAAGGAAGACTCCGGGTCCCCTTGGAATGGAAGACGTGATGTTTCCTGGAGCCCTCAAGGAATGGCTGTAAATTCGATCCCTTATAATAGTGCAGCAAGGGTTCCCATGTTCTCTGAGGGGCCCAGGCTCCAGGGACAGGCAGATGCAGCGATGTGCAGAGGGTAAAGGGAATCCAATTCCGCCAGAAAGGACTCCTCTCCACATAGCATTTACATTTTTAGCAGGACCATAAAAGAGAACTCAGATTTATCTTGACAATGACTTCAGCTCTGTACTTTTGTACTTTATACAAAAATAAGCTAGAGGTGGGCAGCCCGGGTGGCTCAGCAGTTAGGCGCCCCCTTCGGCCCAGGGCGTGATCCTGGAGACCCGGGATCAAGTTCCATGTCAGGCTCCCTGCAGGGAGCCTGCTTCTCCCTCTGCCTGTGTCTCTGCCTCTCTCTCTCTCTCTCTCTCTCTCATGAATAAATAAAATCTTTTTTAAAAAATAAGTTAGAGGAAGTTACATTTTCAAGAACATTTTCAACAATCTTAATAGTATGTAATAGACCAGAATCACATTTCCCTAAGAATTTGATAAAAAATTTCATATGAATGATTACAGCATACCAGTAATCTTACTTTTATTCTATTTTAATAGCATGTAATCCTGTTCTGGGCTGACCCAGACTTTTGATATCTCCAGGGAGCAATTAGAACCTAGGCTACCTTATATTTGACCACACTGCCCATCGTTTTACGTTTATTTCTGAATGTTGGGAACAACCATGCCTACTCAGTCTCGTATAAACAGCTACGACAATAGAACGAGGCTGCTGAGCCTGCACCTGCCAGCCTCCCTGCTGGAGGAGCACCTGCACAACACAGCAACACAATGCTTTTTCTTATGGTAGCAGTTTTTAAACTTTCTAAACAGCACTGAAACCTTTTTTAAAAAATCTAATGCATGGGCAGCCCAGGTGGCTCAGTGGTTTAGCGCTGCCTGTAGCCCAGGGTGTGATCCTGGAGACCCACGATGGAGTCCCATGTCGGGCTCCCTGCATGGAGCCTACTTCTCCCTCTGCCTGTGTCTGTTCCTCTCTCTCTCTCTCTCTCTCTCTCTCATGAATAAATAAAATCTTTTTAAAAATATCTAATGCAGAACTCCAATAAGAAAATCTAGGTGGCATTTCTCATTATAAATATATCACAAGTTCTTAGAATAACAACATAAACCACCAAGAACAGTGAAGCCACCTTTAAAGCACCCACAATTTGAAATATGAAATTAACAGATGACAGGTCTACCCCTGACACTAAACTCCCAATTTGCGCCTAGTGGATCTGGACTACCTGAAAATCTTGCTGCTCTCAGGTAGTAAGTTGTTGCAGGTGTAAGAGGTCTTAACCACATGCCCTGTCATCACAGGGACTCTTCACTCACACTGAGGGCCTGAAACACTAACTCTCACACCTGGACAGAGACTCATGGGGGGTGGGGTAGGGGTGGGGGGCTGTAGCGCATTAACATCTGAACTGAAGGTGGCACTTAAAATGGGCTCCTTTAACTGCATCTGCCTACACCTAAATCAGGATGATTTCAACAAAACCCTGGTGTGCATACTGCCTTTACTGCCTCTTCTTAAATAGTAACAGTATGCTTTGAAAATGAAATTCCACCCAAATGTCAGGAGAGCTCGCTACCACCTCCTCAGAACCTAAGAGCTGGGGACCTCCCGAGAAGGTGAAGGTGAGGGTGGGCTGGGTCGGAGCAGAGGCCTCCAGGCGTGGCAGTGAGCACGTTCACCCACAAGGGTACCCCAAGGTACCCCAAGCAGCTCTTGAGTCACCTGCTGCTTGATCTCAGACTCTAAGTGAACCAAGGGCCCCTTCCACTGCTCACTGCAAATTTAGGAACTACTGTCCAGGATGACCGAAGATCTGGGATATAGATTCCTTCAGCCAGTGAGTGGACCACAACCCACTGACGAGCCTGGGATGGATTTTGTCAAGGACGCAGAGCATATGGTGTCTAGGGCTCAAGTAAAAAGGTGTCCAAAGCCTGGGATGTGAACATCCTATGTGACAGCATATCCAAAGTGAGACAGGAAATGTGAAGTGGAAGGATGCCCATGTGCGCACTCAGAGGGGGGACCTTTCCTGCCCTCTGCATCTGTGACTCCACAGCAGGCTTGACAGGAAGCCGCCCACCAGCCCTACAAACTGGATGGAAAGCAGCTCTCCCTCATCCTTGAGTCCTAGTCTTGACGATGGGAACAGAACTCTACATTGTCAATAATTTTATTATAGGATTTCACAGAAAGATTGACCTAGAAATACTGTCTCAAGAAAAAGTTCCTCCAGAACTTCGTTCAAGAGTATCAAAATCTGC
The DNA here is from genome assembly GCF_048164855.1 of Canis lupus baileyi. Taxonomy (NCBI): domain Eukaryota; kingdom Metazoa; phylum Chordata; class Mammalia; order Carnivora; family Canidae; genus Canis; species Canis lupus. Next base: position 72,889,784 of record NC_132846.1, on the reverse strand, counting down.
GCCCTGGCTTCTACAGACTAGAGAAGGGACATGGCCCTCTACACAAGGCATGCAGGACAATAGGAATCGTGGGAGAGTACAGTACACAGTGTGGCCAGATGCGGACAAGAGAGGGCCTGGCCATCATCGCTTATGTGTTAGACTACTGCCCAATGGGGGAATGGTCAAAGCAGATGCTGATTGGTTGTCTTGGCACAGGAAACACCAAAGCAAGGCAGCTGCCAGATAAAGACAGTCAAAAAGATGCTCTCCCTGAAATTCTGGCCACTAACGTTACATAGAAAATGTCTACTGAGAATGTTCATCCTTACCAAGGCACTACAGCTCTAGAAAATCCCCAAAATAAATACATTCAAAAAGATAAAAGAATAGGAAGCCCCAAGACTTCTATTTGGCAAAACATTTGCACAATTACAACTAACCAAACTGCATCTACTGCAACTTCCAAAAAAGAAAAAAATGGATTGTGCACACAATCCTGCATTCAACCTTTCCTGCTAAAAGCAAAGTTCCAAAGATATTAACTCAATGCACAAAAGTATTACCCTTGTGTGACCAACATTTGCTAGGAAAAATGTCCAGGAGGCCACACGCTCTTTGGAGACCACTGGATAAATAGCAGTGGTAAGAATTTCCATAAAGGCAAACCAGTGAAACCCAGAGGTAGAGCCTGGCCAGGAGAGACATGTTCCAAACACGGGCACGTGTTTTGTATCCGAAAACGTCTGGCAAAGGACTGTGAAGAGAGACTAGCCACGGGACCTCAGTGGGAAGGTGACACTCAGCACCGAGGCGCCACCAAAAGTAGCGACCCCAACCTATTCTTCTCTAGAGACAAGCTCTATTTGAAACATCACTTCCATTGAAGGAATTTAAATTAATTCTCAGAAAATCTACAGCAGCCTGGTCAGTGAAATTAGGAGCACTGGAGTTAGCAATGAAAATGGGTAAGTTAAAAAAGCGAGTTAGTTTTCTGCCAAACTAATCCTAATATCAAAACACAACCAGGTTATGGATTATGGCTCTAAACAACCAGGACACTCAATCAGCATTTAAGTGCTCCAAGTTAAGCCAAACAGCTTTCATGGGTTCCTACAGAAAAGGAAACGACCACTTCAAACGAGTAACAGACTTCATTATTAGCAGAAGATAAGAACTTACACAAAGCTTAATTTGTACTTAATTTGAGGAAAGGACAGTGTCTAGCACTAAGCCAGGAGGAACGTGTGGGACAGCACTCCTGCTGGGAGCCTGGCCCAGGCGGCCTCCGGGCAGCAGGCAAGCATCTGTGGGAGCAGGCCGGCAGCCGTGTACTGTACTTACCCCGTTCCACTCTACGCTCATACTCACTTCCTCCCCTCCATCAGGGCCGCTCTCGTACTTGACCACGTCCACAGTGAGGCTCTCGCGGCTCCTCCGCTTCTCCACGTTCTCAGGGTCATTCAGCACTTCAGCTACTCTCTGTTTGTGAACATTGTCAAGACCCTGAGCCAGGCAAGAGGGACAGGGTTTGATCCGTTAGAACTCAAGTTTGATTAAGGATTTCTAAGATGGCTCAGCTTCACCAGGGGGTAAAAAAACAACACACACACAAAAAAGTCTTTAAACACTGGAGAGAAAAACTTGGAAGAGCGATTCGTGGAAATACACACTTACGACTCACGCATTTCACTCTTTGTAAAGTTTATCTGAAATTTTAAAAGACAACAAACATGGGTTCCAGTGGGTGAGATGCACACTTGGAAGTATTTAGAAGGAATTGTACCGACATACACAAACTTGAAATGCTCTACCCAAAACAGGACTGCTGGACAGAGAGGAGGGAGAGATGTGCCAGAGAGCAATGAAGCATTTAAGGCAGAATCTGGGAGGCAGGCACAAGAGTGTGAAATTCCCTCAACTTCTCTGTTTGCCAAGCGTCACAGTAAGATACTGGAAAACACCCAAACGCCCCCCTGTCAAGGAGTGAGGACAGCAGCAAGCTCTCCCCTCATTTCCGCAGAGATGGACCCACACACACTTGAGGTGCTATCACACAGCACAGCCTGCTGTCCGGGTGCATTTCAGTTCTAATGACCCAGACGCAACATGTCCCATCTTCTAAATGGGATCTCAACCCCAACAGCTCATGCAAATACTGCACCTGTACTGACTTCGATAGTTTCCTCTTCAAAAGGCACAAACCTCAAGCACATGATATGCTGCTGTGACTTTGACAGTAAGGCAGACGGTGGCCCTTGATCCAGCAGAAGGGCACCATTCCCAATAAAGCACAGACAATCTCTTTCTTTAAATTTCCACAACTCCTGATTCCCCAGACTCAACTCGTTTGATACACATCATCCTGGCACTTTATTTTTTAAAGATTTTATTTATGAGGCACCTGGGTGGCTCAGTGGTTGAGTGTCTGCCTTCCACTCAGGTCGTGATCCCAGGGTTTTGGGATGTAGTCCCATATTGGGCTCCCTGCAGGAAGCCTGCTTCTCCCTCTGCCTATGTCTCTACCTCTTTCTTTGTCTCTCTCACGAATTAAAAAAAAAAAAAAAAAAAAGATTTATTTATTTGAGAGAATGAGTGCACATGCAGGAGGAAGTGGAGAGAGAAACAGACTCCCTGCTGAGCAGGGAGCCAGACGCGGGGTTGTGAACCAAGACCCTGAGATCATGACCCCAAGCCCAAGGCAGATACTAACTGACTGAGGCATAAAAACACCTTTATCCTGGCACCTTAAAACAAAGCCTGGATTGTTGGAACTACTCCTGAAGATGACTGGTCACAGCACTCTAGATCTAGGATGAGCACCAAGACCTCCTAAGCCACATTCCATCCTCAGGGGCGGCACACTCAGTGAGTGGCCCCACACAGCGAGACCCTCACACAGCGGAACCCCCAACAGAGCTCCCAATACCTCAGGGCACTTTGCCCCACACAGAGCCACGGTCCCAAGTAGCCCTTCAGAGTCAGAAGACCCTAGAGGAATGATGGTACTTAAGAAAGGGGATCCTCTAGGGGCACAGCTGGGAGGCACTGTTGGTTCTAACACTGCGGGTCTTCTCTCATCATTCTGCGTGAACTCTTTTGAAAGAAAAGAATTATTAGGTATATATGGGTAATTTTAATCCCAGACAAAAAGTGGCCATAAACAAACACATAATCGCCTACTATTCAGGAACGGAGGGACGCCTGGGTGGCTCAGTGGTTGAATGTCTGCCTTGGGCTCAGGGCGTGATCCCGGGATCCGGGATTGAGTCCCACATGGGGCTCCCTGTGGGGAGCCTGCTTCTCCCTCTGCCTGTATCTCTCATGAATGAATGAATTAATTAATTAAATAAATTAAATAAATACATACATACATACATACATACATAAGTAAATAAATGGAAAGGAAAAAACTCACACTTGTCTTTCCAATCCTAAAAATATACAACAAGGGATGCCTGGGTGGCTCAGCGGTTGAGCGTCTGCCTTTGGCTCAGGGCGTGATCCCAGAGTTCCTGGATGAATCTTACATTGGGTTCCCTGCATGGAGTCTGCTTCTCTCTGCCTGTGTCTCTACCCCTGTCTCTCTCTCTGCATCTCTCATGAATAAGTGAAATCTTTTAAAAATAAATTAATTAAAATAAAATAAAAATATACAACAAAACCATGGGGGACCTGGGTGGCTCAGTGGTTGAGCATCTTCCTTCAGCTCAGGTCACGATCCTGGGATCAAGTCCCACATTGGGCTCCCTACAGAGAGCCTGCTTCTCCCTCTATGTCTCTGCCTCTCTGTGTCTCTCGTGAATAAATAAATAAAATCTTAAAACAAAACAACCCTAGTCTCTTTATATATATTTTTACCTATTTATACACATACACAGAGAGTAATACATTTACTCATTACTCTGAAATCTGCTCACTACAGGGCAACAAGTATGCCTTTTCCATATTTCTTCACAAACATCATCTCAGTCTAACCAACACCTCTCAGTTGACGAGGAAAGCGCTTCGGTAGCTCCGCATTGAACCTGAGGAGCTGCCACACTGCTGTCCACAGGGACCGCACCACCTGACATCTCCCCCCGCAGTGCCCAAGACTTTCCATCACTACCTCTCTCAGGTAGGTATGCAGCAGCACCTATGACTTTCTATCTGTTCTGGATTACAGCCATTCTCCTGGGTGTGAGAGGGTATCCCGCTGTGGTCTGCTTCACATTTCCCTAATGATTAAGGATACCGAACACCTCATCATGTGCTTGTTCTGGGCATCTGGGTGCCGCCCTCAGAGAAATGTCTACTCAGCTCCTTTGTTCACTTTTAAACTAGGAGATCCTTCTGTCTTTATATGTTCTAGATGTCAGATCCTCATCAGCGGTGATTTGCAAGCACTTCCACCCATTTCTAAGGGTGTCTTCACTTTCTTGGTAGCATCCCTGAATGCACAAACAGCTCTAATTTTGGTGAATCTAACTGATTCAGTTGGTTTTTCTTCTGCTGCTTATGCTTCTGGTGTCATAGCTACAGTCTTTTAAACAACATAATTTTCTTTGTACAAACTAAAATATTAAATACTTTCTTTCTAAATCAAGCTTTTGGGGATCCCTGGGTGGCGCAGTGGTTTAGCGCCTGCCTTTGGCCCAGGGCGCGATCCTGGAGACCCGGGATCGAATCCCACGTCAGGCTCCCGGTGCATGGAGCCTGCTTCTCCCTCTGCCTGTGTCTCTGCCTCTCTCTCTCTCTGTGACTATCATAAATAAATAAAAATTTAAAAAAAAAAATGTTTAAAAATAAATCAAGCTTTTGCTAAGTCACATAAAGGAGAAGTCATTATACTCAAAGTCTAAGAGGGGAGTTAAAAAGAGAAGGCAGGCCACTGACCTGTTTGCGGGACCTCATGGCTGCTTCTTCCAATGTCTCTGCAGCTTCAAATTTGCCTTGACGTCTGTAAAGTGCCCCAAGGTTTTTCAAAGTAGTTGTAACAGTTGGACTATAAGAAAACAAAGGATACAGAGAACTATTAAATACAAGTTTTAGAAGTACTATCAATAACACTAAACACTATCCTCTAAAGCACTAACAGACTTATGTTTGCGAGAATTCTTTAAATTTCTTACACTGCTTCTTTTGACTGTAAACTCTAGTTTTTTCTTCTTCCTTTTTTTCTTAAGCTGACTCCACACCCAGCACAGAGCCACCCAGGGCTTGAACTCACGGCCTTAAGGATCGAGACCTGAGCTGAGATCAAGAGTCAGATGCTGGGAATCCCTGGGTGGCTCAGCGGTTTAGCACATGCCTTGGCCCAGGGCATGATCTGGAGTCCCGGGATCGAGTCCCACATCGAGCTCCCTGCATGGAGCCTGCTTCTCCCTCTGCCTGTGTCTCTGCCCCCACCCCCATGTCTATCATGAATGAATAAATAAAATCTTTAAAAAAAAAAGATGGTTCACTGCCTGAGCCCCCCCCAGGAGCCCCTCTGAAAATTTCTTCCATCCCAAAGGATGCCCTGCCTTGTCCCTCTCTGAAGCTTCCCTCTGCACGGCCAGTGGGATAGGCTCATGTCAACAGAGATGTCTGTGCTGGCTCTGTGTGGTGACCATCACACTTCCTCTGGAGGCAGAACTTACTATGTGTTGGGCAGTAAACAGGACAAGGTGTTTCTGGTGTTGCTATTCACCTCCTGTCCTGTCCACAGGAGAGGGAAGCAGAATGTGTGAGCGGGGTTGCAGGCAGAGAGTGAGTGCGCACAGGGATGGAGCACTTCTGCACCCCTGACAGCAGTCTCACTAAAAACCTAGAAATAAACCTACGTCCTTTCAGTACATATTAAGTCCTCAAGAGGCCACTCTTCTTGCTAATGATCATTGCTTAAGGTAGAGAAATAAAGAAGCTATGCCCTATGTCTGAGACAATTACACAGTAGTAGTAAAAATAAAGCCTATAAATGTCAGTTTTTATGGTAAGTGCTATGGGGAACCCAGAAGAGGGTTCAGATCATTTTCCTGAACAGATGACTGGTAAACTGGTCCTCTAGGTGGAGTTACAGTTAAGAAAGGGAAAAGTCCTCCGGGAAGGTGTTTCAGTCAGGAGAGGAAACAGAGGTGTGGGCAGCAGAGGCTCACAGGGCCAGCAGCCAAGGACCTCACGCTGCCCTCTGCACACCCGGAGGCCCTGAGGGCCGCAAAGACGAGAGGTGCAGGGGAGGGCGAGGCTCACATTTGCAGAAGGCTGGCCTGCCTCCTGAGTCTGCTCGAAGGATGGTCGCCCTGAACACCACCTCCCTACTCAGTTACCCCTTCTCCTGATTTGGCACTTAGCCTCAGGCAAAGTCGAGCTAATGGACAGAACTCAGATTTCACCCATGTTGCGGTGAGTTGCATGCAGGTACATTACCTCCTCCACAAAGTTACAGGTTTTTGCCTGGAATCTGGGAGCCACATGGGACTATGCATGCGCACCACCTAAAGGAATTTTCCCTGCTCATTCACTCACAAGCTGCCCTTAAAGCACTAACACCTTCCAAGGCAGTTCTATTTCTTCAGATAAAAGGACATACCTATCAGGGCACCCAAGTGGCACAGTCGGTGAAGTGTCTGACTCCTGATTTCCGCTCAGGGTTGGGAGATTGAGCCCCGCATCGGGCTCTGGGATCTGCCCTCAGCGGGGAGTCTGCTTCCCCCTCTCCCTCCTCATCTGCCCCTCCCCCTGTTCACTTGATCTCTTGCATTTTATCTAAAATAAACAAATAAAACCTTTGAAAAAAAAAAAGACATACCTATCAACTTTGCAGGCTTTGTACCAGCCGCCATACTCTCCAAAAGATGTCCCGTCCTTTTGCTTTCCCTAAATTATAACAAATGAGTCATTATCTTTAAAGCAATATATCCAAATCAGAAAATTTCTCAAAATAGTGTATTCTTACTTTGCATTCTTCTCTTTCTTCAGCATGCATCCAAATGGGTTTATTTTCATCTAGGGGAGAAAAAATAACATACTATAAAACTGAAGCTGGGATCCCTGGGTGGCGCAGCGGTTTGGCGCCTGCCTTTGGCCCAGGGCGCAATCCGGGAGACCCTGGATCGAATCCCACGTCGGGCTCCCGGTGCATGGAGCCTGCTTCTCCCTCTGCCTGTGTCTCTGCCTCTCTCTCTCTCTCTGTGTGACTATCATAAATAAATAAAAAATTTAAAAAAACAAAAAAAAACTGAAGCTTAATAGGGCACACTGAGTAGAGGCTGTCAAGTTTCAATGGTTGCAAGGTCTTTAGATGTTATTTCTTACAGCTTCGACAGAAGAAGTTCACAGTGGAGCCTAGGAGGGTAGAAGAAACAAACAGATGGGCGCTCACGTGCAGCGCTGTGAACAGAAGACACACTATCCAATGTACCTAGATAGGGCAGGCAACTGTCAAAAAAGCTGACAAATGGGGCAGCCCCGGTGGTGCAGCGGTTCAGCACCGCCTGCAGCCCAGGGTATGATCCTGAGGACCTGGGATAGAGTCCCGCGTCAGGCGCTCTGCATGGAGCCTGCTTCTCCCTCTCTCTCTCTCTGTCTCTATGAATAAATAAATAAAATCTTAAAAAAAAAGAAAAAAAAAAAGAAGCAGCTGACAAATGTTGTGGCCCCTACAATGAAACTTTTAATGCTAGAATCCTCACATATGCTTGGGAATGTTTAGAATTTGAAAATGCTATCATTAAACAAAAGTCTAAAAAAAAAAAGGGTAAGATGCAAGGAGCCAAAATAGAAAAAGATACTAATCAATATTCTCTTAAAGTCTCCTTAATTTTTAAGAACCTTAACCATGCCATTCCATCCAGTTTCTAGACAACCCTTGTACCCACACCATGGAGGACAAGCAATTACAAAAGTGAAGTTTCTGAAAACACTTTTATGACATGAAAAATGCTTGAGGTACAAGTATGAAGGAAAATAAGTATGTGGGACTATATATAAAGTATGATTTTGGGATCCCTGGGTGGCGCAGCAGTTTGGCGCCTGCCTTTGGCCCGGGGCGCAATCCTGGAGACCCGGGATCGAGTCCCACGTCGGGCTCCCGGTGCATGGAGCCTGCTTCTCCCTCTGCCTATGTCTCTGCCTCTCTCTCTCTGTGACTATCATAAATAAATAAAAATTTTTAAAAAAAAGTATGGTTTTAAATATGTAAATTAATCAGCACAGAAGGAAGGAAAGACACTACGATCGCTAAAAGCTGTATCTGGGTGTTGAAATCATGGGTGTTTTTCATGTTCCATCTATGCATGAATTTTCAAGGTTTCCTACGAGGACCTATTTTAGGTTCCAGAGGAAGAAACCTGTGCTCACAGCCGGTCTAGCCACTAACTACCAAACCATGGACAAATCACTTCTCTACAGTGTCCTCACTCCTAAAATGGGTGAAGGTTAGACCCACTTCACCAGACTGTTCAGAAAATTTGACATGATTACACACTGAGACTGCCTGACAGAAAGACTAATGTGTGGCTATTTTTATAATTATTACTTGCCATGTTATAGGATAAAACAAAAACTTGTCTCAAATATTGGTTTTAAGAGAGTGAACAGTATCTGAAACTTACTAACACTGTACAGTTTTAGCTTTATCTAACTAAAGTAATTCCACTGCTACAATACCTAAGTATGCAGCAAGCTAACAGAGCACAACTCCCAGACAACACAACAGGTCACATACATCAGCGTGTGCACCGAGCAGCAGGGGCCCCGTGAGGCCGGAGGTCACACACCGATGACAACAGGACACATCGTCATCTTGCCTAAAGAAAAGATACCTTCTGTCCTATGCTTTAACATTTGTATGGAGGGCAAGTCCAAATATAAGAAAACTGCTTTCTTTTTTTTTTTTTTTTAAAGGAAAACTGCTTTTAACTAGAACCCAACTGGACTTCATGCTACTATTTTTAGCAAAGAGCAGCTAGCCAATCATAAGTATTTCTCCAGAAGAGACTTTTTTAAAAGAAGTTATTAGGAAATGCTGTAGAATCACTACAAAATCCACACAGCCTCTACAGTTTGGTGAGGATCCGTGGCCCCATCCTGCAACAACTCCAAACAAAATCCCAGGGATCCCTGGGTGGCTCAGGGGATCCTTGAGTGGCTCAGCGGTTTAGCACCTGCCTTTGGCCCAGGGCGTGATCCTGGAGTCCTGGACCGAGTTCCACGTCGGGCTCCCTGCATGGAGCCTGCTTCTCCCTCTGCCTGTGTCTCTGCCTCTCTCTCTCTCTCTCTCTCCCTGCCTGTGTCTGTCTGTCTCTCTTTCTTTCATGAATAAATAAATAAATCTTTTAAAAAAACAAAACAGGGCAGCCCCGGTGGCGCAGCGGTTTAGCGCCGCCTGCAGCCCAGGGCGTGATCCTGGAGACCCAGGATCATGTCCCACATCAGGCTCTCTGCGTGGAGCCTGCTTCTCCCTCTGCCTGTGTCTCTGCCTCTCTTTCTCTCCCTGCATCTCTATGAATAAATAAATAAAATCTTTAAAAACAAAAAACAAAAAACAAAATCCCTGCTCACAGGGTGAGCTTGGGGCATTGCTATATTCTGAGAGTAAAACAGATTTACTACTGTTCCACTTACCAATGGAAAGAAAAAAACTAATACACTTGAAAGATTTTTCAAAAGTGACTTCTAGAAATTCTCTATAAATGAAAACATTTATTAAGCAAAACATCTCTCCCCATGCATCCTGAGGTTTCCTGCAGACCAGTAACAACTGTCCTCATTCCAAATGCCTTACGTAACCCAATGCAGTGGGAAATGCCTTATGTGACAAATATTGTTTTATTGAGCAATTTAAATCTTGTTATTTATTCCAAAACTGTATACACAGGCAGCCCGGGTGGCTCAGCAGTTTAGTGCCAGCTTCAGCCCAGGGCGTGATCCTGGAGACCCAGGATCAAGTCCCATGTCGGGGTCCCTGCATGGAGCCTGCTTCTCTCTCTGCCTGTGTCTCTGCCTCTCTCTCTCATGAATAAATAAATAAAATTAAAAAAAAACTGTATACATTAAGTACCTATAATACTTTAAGAAAAAAAAAATACGGGATCCCTGGGTGGCTCAGCGGTTTGGCGCCTGCCTTTGGCCCAGGGCACGATACTGGAGACCCGGGATCGAATCCCACGTCGGGCTCCTGGTGCATGGAGCCTGCTTCTCTCTCTGCCTGTGTCTCTGCCTCTCTCTCTCTCTCTGTGACTATCATAAATAAATTTAAAAAAAAAGAAAAAAGAAAAAAAAATACTTTAAGGAATACAGAGACGGGCCTTGGCTCTTTTAAACAAATATCCCAGCAGGCCTGAGGTAGGGTAAACCATTTGCATTTCTGACAGGTCCCATGTGGTGCTGATGCTACCGGTCCCCACTGGCACTTTGGGAACCAGGATAATAGAACAATTCCAGAAAGTCTTGATGCCTCCGAAGAGGCTTTCTAGAATTAGTGGTTGGAGCTGTGCATGAAGCCAGCCTGGACTCAAGAGAGGGCAACACAGGAAGACAGGGCAGGTGGCCCATCACCTCTCGCCACAAGGCATGTGACCCCTCAGAGTGTGTATGTAGGTCAGGGCAAGTAAGCAACCATTCACCGTGTTCAATGGATGGTAGATGAAGGAATGAATGAACCTATGACCTCTCAAACTGCCATGTCCTCTTCTCCAAGCACTATGTGCAAAATCATTTCTAAAATTCCAATTAAATTCTACCCTGAAAATACGGTGATGACTTGGGTATTACCAAGTTCCAGAAGGAAATGAGTATTTCTAGTGCATCCTAACAACTGCATCTGCTTGGAAGCACCAATACAGTTCTTACCATCTACAGAACCAAACTCCCTTTCATGTGCACGAGTGAGAATCTCTTTGTACAGTGTTTCTGCTTGCTTGAATTTTCCTTGCTTCAGATAGCAGGATGCCTTAAAATAAAAGAAAGAACTTAGTTATTTCATATGTAAATGAAACACACATTCTTATCTACAGGTTAAACAACAAAGCTCAGAGTTCAAAAAAAGGGAGCAATTCTGGCTCTACCTACACAGTGTACCTCTGTCAACATACCAGGTTATTTTTCGTTTTGGCCACGTTGGGGTCATCAGGCCCCAGTTTTGTTTGGTAGATCTCCAGAGCTCTTTGATAGTAATATTCGACTTCTTCGTACTTGCCCTGATTCTGGCACAGTAAAGCCAAGTTGTTTAACTGCTTGGCAACGTCAGGGTGATCCTTCCCCAAAACCTGGGAACAAAAGAGAGTGTATTAGAAACACCCATCTGTGTCAGTGCTATCCAATCCATTCTACACATACTGTGAGAAGGATGCTTCTAAACACAAACATCACTGTGCCTGATGTCCAGGTACACAGCGGGTCCTGTCCCTGTGCTGTGCACAAATAAAAAAAGCTAGAACTCATACTCTTGGCTGGCAGGAGGAACTGTACTGATTTCCCTACATGCACTCAACTTCCTTTATCTTTACAGTAACCCCACATGCACACTAGCACAGGTGGCACGTAGCCTGAAATCAGGAAACAGCTACACAAAGACTACATTAATGTGACTACAAGTTCTGGAAGAGCACTTGCTGACTCCGGCTACTGCCCAAGACGCCTTCCTACACGTGCAAGCCTTCAAAGAGAATTTCCAGCTCTTGCACTTGGCCCACTTATCCCTTCCCATTAAGACCTGGCAGTCCTTTGCATTCACCCTAAACCACTTCCCCTCACAGTTCAAACACCACCTTCAGGGCTCTTCAAAGTCATGTCCCACATGCCTGATTTCCTTCCCCCAGCCCCCCCCAACCACGGCCCCTCTAAATGATCAACCCTCGGGGTCTTTGCCAAACCGTCAGAGGGGATGCCTCCCTACATGTGACTAGGGAGCTTCAGCCTGTCTCCACCCATGTAACTCACAGGCACTGTGGTTTTTTTCTTTCTTTCAAGTATCACTACTCAAAACCATCTTATTCATCTGTATAGTTCATCATCCATTCTAATGTAAGCCCTCAGAGTGCAAATTCTGTCTCCTTCACCAATATAACCTCAGCAAAAGTGCTGACTCAGAGATGAGTAAACACTAAATCACCTCCCTAGTACCTGGAACAAATGATTCATTCTCTCAACTTGTTGCCTGCCTTTACTGATGTGGTCGTCAAGGAGGCATGCCGCCTGCCCATCCCTCTCTCCATTTCCTGCCTCTCCCTGCCTGCGGAACTCCATTGAGAAGCCATCCGGTGTGCCCCCATACCTGGACAAGCCCCTCCTATACACACTCCCAGAGGTCCATCCCGGAAGTCTGCACAACCTGTGCCCCAGGGAAGGAGTGGGCATCCTGATTTGTGAATCACTGGCTCTAACCAACCAGGGGCCCCCAAATCCTCTGCACACATCGCCAAGTGAGTGAATGAAGGTAATTATGCATAAATGAACCTGGCAGATCACTGTATAGAGTTCATAGTCCTTAATTGGATACTTATGTGTTCTCTTTGAATTTACCCCCAGTCTGCTCAAAATCTGACCATTTTAATTCATAAATATCATGCAGATGATAGCATGAGAAAAATTTTCCTGCATGATTTCATGATGAGCCCCTTTCCCAATTCCCTGCCATATGACTGAAAAATAAATGATCTTGCAGTATCACTGGTAAATAATCACAAAAAATACCAACTTAAAATACTACCCCTAGTCATTCATGGCACTTAACCACCCAAGCGCCCCCTCCTCACTCCTTTTAAACACTGGTCTGAATGAGCTAACCTGGCTGTGTTTTGTGGGCTGCCCACCTTATCGTTCATCAGAGTTATTTTCAGTAAATGGTCAGTCATGATATATCACAGTGGTCGTCATTCCTCAAAACTTAAGACATGACATGTTTAGAAAGCACAAAATGGGGACGCCTGGGTGGCTCAGTGGTTGAGGGTGACGCCTGGGTGAGCTCAGTGGCTCTGCCTTCAGCTCAGAGTGTGATCCCAGGTCCAGGGATCAAGTCCCATATCGGGCTCCCTGTGAGGAGCCTGCTTCTCCCTCTAGGTCTCTGCATCTCTCATGATTAAATTTAAAAAATCTTTAAAAAAAAAAAAGAAAGGACAAAATGCTACATCTCAAGACAATGTGCACCCTTCCTTCACCCGCACCTTTTCTCTGATCTCCAGAGCTCTTTTACACAGCGGCTCAGCCTCCTTGTACTTCCCTCTTTTGCCATAAAGCACTGCAAGGTTATTCAGAGTTGCTGCCACCTACACAGAGAAACAGCAAAGAATGGTAAACACCACCAACCGACAGGACTTCAGATCTCACACATTCACTGATACCCAGTGTGCATGGTGAACTGTTCTCCACTAAGTGAAGGAACAGGACTTCAGTTAAAAGCAAAAGAGCAATTCACTATATACAGATTATATGAAGTAAATTGTAGAATACTGAAATTAAATAATCAATAAACACAATGATCTTGATTTTTTTTTTAATTTCGCTGGAAGCCACAAAGCCAACCCAAATATAGATCTGTTTCCAAATCCAGCCAGATTTTAAGAAAAAAACACAAATTCTTTAGAAAAAAATTTACAGAAGTACATGCAATTTGATTAGGATAAAAAAAAATATAGTACGTGATCCATTTGAAGTGGTGGTGACAAACAAATTAAGTGTGCACTGGTATATACTAAACATCAGAGCCACCACTGCTGAAGCTCAGCACTGGTATCGAGTAAGTGAAGACTCCTACCTGTGCCATCTAGTGAAAAGGCAGCTCTTAAACTTTCCCTGTTGAGTTTAATATTAAAATGAGTTGGGTAAAAAAATATATTAGGGAAAATGAAATATAAAAAGAAGGAAAGAACCAGATATACAAACCGCGGGATGATCTTTGCCCAAAGTTTTCTCACGGATGGCCAAGGCATCATTCAGTAGATTGGCAGCATCTTTGTATTTATTCTGGTCTCTAATTTGAAAAACATACATTAAGTATTTTGGATATAGCTTACTATATGTTTTTTAAATGTAATTTTGGAATTAAAATAAATAAAAATAATAAAATAAATAAAAGTTAAGCTTTAGCTATTTAAAAAATAAAAGTCAACTATTAAAACTATTTTAAAAACTTCGAATATAGAAGAAAAAAACTCCACCAATAAACTCAAACTTGGAATCAGGCCTGATAAGCTTCTGAAGTCAGCCCTCCCCCTCTGGGTCACTGGGACGATACTGCACCCACAATGCAGAGCTACCTGGCAAGCGACAGCTGCACGGCACAGAGTACGTGAACCAGTCCAGAGGGTGAGCAGAGCTTCACCTGGTATCAAGCAGAACTGATTCCAGCGTCCGAGCCCAGGCTCTTCCAGTTACTGGCTGCAAGGCTTTGAGACATTAAGCAGCCTCCCTCAGTCCCAATAGACCCATCTAGAAAGTATGTTACCTAACTCACAAGAGTTGCCCTAAGAGGCTAAAACATACACTACAAATAAACACAATACACTGTAGTTTCTTAATCTGGTACACAATTTGCTTGCTGTTTGCTTAAGGAGGAAGAGGATGTTTCTGACTTCAGTAAGACAGAAACCCAGCCCCAGCCCCTGCCCTTGTTGGTTTCTGTGCTGACAACATGACCACAGAAGACTTATTTGCTCTGAAAGACTGAACGCACATGTTTCTTAGCTACATCGTATGAGCAGCCCAGCAAGGCTTCGCCCTGCAGAAGCCAGGTTGCCCTATAAGACATGGAGAGGGCTAATGGGCCTCTGCAACCTCTGAAGCACACAAATTCTGGTCATGTGAGATTTTTTTCTTCAACTACCCTACTACACATGATAAACTGGCTCAAATATTGTGTAAAACTGCAAGCATGACAGAATCTCAAGAACTACTAAAACATTAAAACCAGTAACAGCAACAACAGCCTAAAAGTTTATGGTAGCTAAATGAGGCAAAGTGTACTGAGTGCTTCTCTAAACTGTGACGGGCCCTAAAATGTCAAAGGCTACTAATTAATTAGCCAGAGCAGCAGCACTGGTTCTCAGGCGTGGCCCCAAACTGACAACAGTCACCTCAGCTGGAACACACATCGAAACCCAGCCCTTCCCCCAGAAACTAGCTGTGCAGCCCGCACTAATTTAACTAGCCCACCAGGAAATTCAAACTGAAAATGAAAATAAAAATACGCCACCACATGAGTGAAAATCTTACAGAAAAATGGGCTAAAATAGCAAAGAAAGATGAATGAAACCACATTAACGAGGTACAGGAATAACCTACGCTGCCCTGGCAGGGATGGTGTAGCCAAAGCAGAGTGGACACCACCTGCCTGAGGAGTACTTTGGCCTGAGGTACCAGGTATAGACTGTGTGGACTCAAATCCATTTAGGAACTCATCCTTAAAAAATCCAAAATCTCAGACAAAACTCCTAAAGCTGTTTATCAATATATTATCCCCTCCCCTAAAAGCTTCATTAAATGTCCTCTAACACAAGAAAGGTGAGAGGAGTTAGTTACAGGCCAGCCCCAGGGTGGGTTCTGAATGTGAATGTAAATATACAGGTAGCTATCCATATATTTAACTTTTGATTTACACAGGTAACTTCTTAACCTGCAGTGAAGCCCCAGAATCCCCACCACCCAGCACAGGGGTAAGCATGTGACCTAAGCAAGGTGCCTACGTGTGATGACAAAAACCCTACATGCATTGCTTAGTTAACTCATTTATAGTAAAAATATCTAGCGTTGGCCACAAATTTTCAGATTAGTGCATACAATTATTTTAAGTTTCATTTATTTGAATGATCTCTACATCCAATGTGGGGCTTGAACTCACGACCCATGAAATCAGGAGTCAGATGCCCTACTGACTGACCCAGCCAGGTGCCCAGTGCATACGATTTTTTTAAAAAACCTTTTGAAACAAAACAGAACATTATCTGTCAAGATTTTAAATGTAAATACCTGTGACTAAGGAATCCCTAAAATAGTTTAACAGTAAAAATCTGCAAACTGCCTAAATGTTCATGAACATGGAAACTGTCAAAGAAAGGTCAGAATCATGCCCGAGCCAAAGCACCATGCTGCCCCGGAAGATGGAGGGGCTAACCAAGGGCAGAGCTGCAGATGTGCTCTGAAGGACTCTTTCTGGGGTTTTGTTTTGTTTTGTTAAGAAATCACTCGTCTTGCCTTTTTGGCTCCCAGAGCAGCGGCATGGTGGTCGGCAAGAACAAGCACCTTACGAAAGGCGGCCAAAAGGGAGCCAAGAAGAAAGTGGTTGATCCATTTTCTAAGAAAGACTGGTACGATGTGAAAGCGCCAGCTATGTTCCATATAAGAAATATTGGAAAAACACTAGGCACAAGAACTCAAGGAACCAAAATTGCACCTGATGGTCTCTGAAGGGCATGTTTTTGAAGTTAGCCTTGCTGACCTGCAGAATGATGAAGCTGCATTTAGAAAATTCAAGCTAGGGACGCCTGGGTGGCTCAGTGGTTGAGCGTCTGCCTTCGACTCAGGGCCTGATCCCAAAGTCTTGGAACCGAGTCCCGTGTCAGGCTCCCTGCATGGAGCCTGCTTCTCCCTCTGCCTGTGTCTCTGCCCCTCTCTCTCTCATGAATAAGTAAAATCTTAAATATATATAAAATTCAAGCTAATTACTAAGGATGTGCAGGGCAAAAACTGCCTAATTTCCATGGCATGGATCTTACCCATGACAAAATGTGCTCCATGGTCAAAAAATGGCAGACCATGATTGAAGCTCATGTTGATGTAAAGACTACCAATGATTATTTGGTTTGTCTATTTTGTGCTGGTTTTACTAAAAAACACAATAATCAGATTCAGAAGACCTCTTACGCTCAGCACCAACAGGTCTGCCAAATCCGGAAAAAAAATTAAGGAAATCATGACCCAACAGGTACAGACAAATGACTTGAAAGAAGTGGTCAATAAATTGATTCCAGAAAGCATCGGAAAAGATATAGAAAAAGCTTGTCAGTCTATTTATCCGCTCCATGATGTCTTCGTTAGAAAAGTAAAAATGCTAAAGAAGCCCAAGTTTGAATTGGGAAAACTCATGGAGCTTCATGGTGAAGGTAGTATAGTTCTGGAAAAGCTACAGGGGATGAGACCGGTGCTAAAGTTGAACGAGCTGATGGATATGAACCACCAGTCCAAGAATCTGTTTAAAATTCAGACATTTAATGGTGACAAATAAAAACATATTTGTGATGTTTAAAAAAAAAAAAAAAGAAATCACTCATGTCTATGAATGGCTGGATTAGTTCACTTCTCTTCACTGAGCCCTTTTCTGTCCTCTCCCTCCACTGTCCCTGTCCTTGCTCGGCTCCCATCTCCATATCCCTGAGATCCTGCCCTGCCTCCAGGCCACGGTCACCATTCTGTCCCATGCACCACATCCAACTGACTTAAGAGACCCAAGCAGGAGGCTGCTACTCCCCACAGGCAGCCCAGCACTGCCCGTAGGCCTCCACGGTCAGGCCCAGCTTCGCCCAGCCCACCTCTTGTAACTGCTCTTCAGGTGCTGTCAAGCTTTGCCCAACTAGATTCAGGAGTAAATACACACAACATCCTTTACCATCTCCACTTGCTAAAATCCTACTCACCCTCTGAGGCCCCACAAAGTGCTCCTCCCATGGTTCCATTAATCCTTCCCTTATCCTCTCAACTGGAAGGAATTTTTCTGTTCCATGAATACTTTTGTGCTATTTTATTAACAAGAACCCAGTCTCCCTGTTTCTATAATTACATATGAATGTAAACAGCCGGGGATCCCTGGGTGGCGCAGCGGTTTGGCGCCTGCCTTTGGCCCAGGGCGCGATCCTGGAGACCCGGGATCGAATCCCACGTCGGGCTCTCGGTGCATGGAGCCTGCTTCTCCCTCTGCCTGTGTCTCTGCCTCTCTCTCTCTCTCTCTCTGTGTGACTATCATAAATAAATAAAAATTAAAAAAAAAAAAAAAAAAAAAAAAAAAAAATGAATGTAAACAGCCTATCTTCTAAACAAGGTCCTAAGTTCTTTGGAGAATGCTATTATGAGCGCTTCGTGTCTGCCAGGCAACACCACGTTGTCACACGCCCTACGATACTCCCCTCAGACCCCTGAGTGAGCACTGTAAGTGCCTTCATTTTAGATACAAGAAAACTGAGACTCAGAAAAGGTAAGGGCTCTGGACAACCTCCTGCCCTGTGGCCATCTAGCAGAGATAAAACCTCAATTCTCCTGACTTTAAAGTCAACATTCTGCTTTCTGCTTGAGGACAGGAACCATGTATTCATCTCAAGGGCCTCAAGGGAACCAGCCCAGTCTTACCTATACTTAGGTGTCAGAAAATGCCGAATGGGGACAATCAAAGCAATGAAGAAACATGAATCCTTTAATCCCAACCCACAAAACTGGAAGGGCCACAGCAAACCAATCCTGCCATGTAACTTCTCCCTCGGTCCCCACTTACCCGTACCTGCTCTATTTCAGGTGAGTTCGGCTAAATGACACACACTAAGGGTTCCAACATATCACTCCCAGTGCCACAAGGGCAAATTCCTTAATTCCCTTCAACATGTTCACCAAGGCTCCTAAGCAAGGAAGCATGCTAGAGTGATGTGACAAGTGGGGACACGGACACAAGCTGGTCCCCAACTTTCAGGGACACTATTCTGGAAGAGAGAACAAAATTCAAATACATCCCCCCTCCCCCTACACATACACCAAGCCTAGTGAGCGAGTGCTCTGGGAGGCAGGAGGGTCAGAGGCCAAGAGGAAGCTGAGACTCAGAAAAGAGAGAGCACTAACAAGGCCCTAGGAAGGTATGAAGGCATTTATGGACAAAAGAAACCCAATACACAGACTCAAGAGTTTAGTTCGGCCAGAGTGAAGGATGTATGTGGGCTATAAGGCTGACCTGGGTTGTTCTGGGCAGCATCTGTTCCACAGGTCGGTACCTTTGCTATAGTGCTCGCTAAATATTTTTAATTTAATCCCCTGGCTATTTGAAGAGAAGTGACCAATGAAACTGGCAAAGTAAGCATATACAGGTTTGTAGAAATGTATTATGAGGGAAAATTCATTAAAAAATACCATCTAGGGCAGCCCGGTGGCTCAGCGGTTTAGCGCCACCTTCAGCCCAGGGCCTGATCCTGGGGACCCAGGATCAAGTCCCACGTCAGACACCCTGCAAGGGGCCTGTTTCTCCCTCTGCCTGCCTGTGTCTCTGCCTCTCTCTTTGTGTGTCTCTCATGAGTAAATAAATAAAATCTTAAAAAAAAAAAAAAAAAAACATCTATAGGTAAAACTAGTGGATAGAACGAAAGTACTAACCTGTACACCAAGGCCAGGATGTTTAGCATGGTGGCCACATCTGGGTGGTCATGGCCGGAAGTCTTCTCCAGGTCCTCCAGGGCCTGCTTGCAGAGCGGCACTGCCACCTCATAGCGCCCCTGAGAGGCGTACTGGATGACCAGGTTGTGGAGGGTACGCAGCCGCGCTGGGATCTCATAGCCACCCTGCTGCGCAGCTGCCGCCGCACTGCTATGCTGCTGTTGGACTGCACAAAGTTTCACTTCAGATGTGCTCAAAGGACATCATCCAAACAAAATCATTTAATTAGACCTTTCCTCTCTAGCTTTGGTCCTGGCTGGCACCTGGCCCACCCAGCACCCCCGTGACGGGCTGGGTAACATCAGTAACTTGTCAGGGTGCGGTGATGTGCCCCATGGTGCAGTGAGACTCCTCCCAGCACCACATAAATTCTGCTTTTCCACTCGGTAAGAATCCACAGATGACATGTGGATTGTCTGTGCGCGCCCCTGTTTTGCAGGGGCTACTCTAACATACTATATCCCGACAAGAAACTATGTTTCTCTTGGGAAACACTAGGCAATCCCAGGGCGCATGTGCCCCTGGGAGGTAGGCATCACGCACCGAGATGTCCACTAATTATGGCAACTATGGTACAGCAGGACAAACCACCTTCTGCGTGTATGTGCTGTCATTCAACTGCTCCCCCTCACCAACTTACTTCCTTGACCAGGGTCGTCGTCATCATTTGGGAAAAGGTCATCCAGAGGCTCTTTGGTGGAATCAGTGTCTTTGTCCTCCTATAAAACCAACCCAGGATAACTTTAGCCTTACAAGTACTGTAAGTCTTGAACTGGAAATCTTCAATATAAATATCATTTTAATAAAATCTTAAACAAGACAATCTGTTTTTAAAATGAAACATAGAATTGGGGCAGCCCGGGGGGGTTCAGTGGTGTGGCGCCACCTTCAGCCCAGGGTGTGACCCTGGAGTCCTGGGATCGAGTCCCGAGTCAGGCTTCCTGCATGGAGCCTGCTTCTCCCTCTGCCTGTGTCTCTGCCTCTCTGTGTGTCTCTCGTGAATAAATAAAATCTTAAAAAAAAAGAAATTAAACATAGAATTAACCACAATTTGGCTTATCCATCAATTTAGCAAAAAGTAATAAAAAGCTTGCTAGATTAGAACTCAAACTCAAAATGCAGGCCACAGGGATGACCAACAGACAGACCATGCTGGCATTTCCCATCCCTTAGATTCTTCAATACATGCTGAAGAAGTTCAAAGAGAAAAGGGAAACTCTTGCATTTTTTTTAATAGATTTTTATTTATCTGAGAGAGAGCACACAAGCAAACATAAGCAAGGGGCAGGGCAGAAGGAGAAGCAGACTCCCCGCCGAGCAGGGAGCCCTATTCAGGGTTCAATCCCAGGACCCTGAGATCATGACCTGAACCAAAAGCAGATGCTTAACCAACTGAGCCACCCAGGCACCTCTGGGAAACTCTTACTTGAAATAAATTTTATTTGGAAACCAAATATGTAAAAACAGACTACACTGGCCCATCTCCAACTGCCACAGAACTAGAGGGCCCCTTCCTTGCTCACCACCTCCACCACAGGATCCCTAAGAGCAGTCTGAAACCTGCCAACTTTTTCTTAAGATTTTATTTATTTATTTACTTACTTGAGAGAAAGAGAGAATCCCAAGTAGGCTCCACAACCAGTGAAGAGCCCAATGCAGGGCTAGATCCCATGACTCAGATCCCCTGAGCTCAGGACAGAGTCGAAATCAAGAGTTGAATACCCAAACGACTGAGCCACCCAGGTGCCCCTGAAACGTACTGGTTTTAAGTCTGTGACTCGAGTTTCCCCACAGATATCCGACTGGTACAGGGGTAAAAAGCGTGACTGTGGGCAGCCCGGGTGGCTCAGTGGTTTAGCGCTGCCTTCAGCCCAAGGCATGATCCTGGAGACCCGGGATCGAGTCCCACGTCAGGCTCCCTGCATGGAGCCTGCTTCTCCCTCTGCCTGTGTCTCTGCCTCTTTCTCTGTCTCTCATGAATAAATAAAATCTTTAAAATAAAAATATAAATCAGAGTATTAAAAAAAAAAAAGCGTGACTGTGTACACAATGCAGAGAACAGACAACAGGTAGACCAAATGAGAAATCAGCATCGCTTTAGGGCAGAAAACATCACTTGCCTCTGGGGGGGTAATCTGAGAATACACAAGGTCACCTTGATAATATTTGTCTGGGATGTATGACTTAAATATGCTGAGAGACATGAGACAAACCCAAACTGAGGAACAATCTATGAAGTAACCAGTTTCTGTAATCTTCAAGAATATCTATGTCATGAAAGGCAAAGAAAGACCTTTTTCTTTCTTTGAAAAGATCCTGTTTCAGATGAAAGATGGCCAAGGAGAAGTGACAGCTGATGCCACATGTGACTGTGAACCAGACCCAGACACAGAAATAATGCCATGAAGAATTCCACTGAGAAAGGAGGACAGTGCAGAGGAGACGAAGACTGTGCCTATGTGAAATGGACTGACTTGAGCGGGCCCCAGATTCCACAGGCACATGTCCCCATGCTAGGGAAACATGCCCAACAGCGGCACGGGAGTGCAGCATGAGGGACGCCACCTACTCCAATGCAGTTCAGAACAATCACTGAGGTACATCTCGAAAGGAGAGGCAGAGTTAGCTCACTGTTAGCACTCTTCTCTAACCTAAATATTTTTTCAACATAAAAAGTTTTAAAAGCTCTGATTCAACCAGACCCTCCATCATCTAGTATTATATGGGAATCACTGGCTGGCATCAGTATCTTCATTTATTCTTATTCTCACAGGAGTCTATAATAATAGGTCTTTTAAATCCAAATTCAAGAGGAAATTACAGTAACCCTAATAAGACAGGGTGCTGTGGACTAATGCATCCCCCCAAATACCATATACTGTAGCCCTAGCCCTCAAGGTGATGACATTTGGAGGTGGGGCCTTTAGGAGGTAATGTGGGTCAGATGAAGTCATGTGGATGCGGCTGTCACGATAGGACTAGTGTATTTACAACGAAGAGGAAAAGACATCAGATCTCTCTCTCTCTCTCTCTCTCTCTATGCACGCACCAAAGGAGGCTGTGAGGATACAATCAGGAAAACGGCCCTCACCGAGAACCTGATCGTGCCAACACCCTGATCTCAGAACTGTGAGAAATGAGCCACACAGCTATGGTATTCTGTCCAAGGGTCCAAAGTGATTAAGACATGTACTCTGGTGGTGTGAGAAGTAACATTAAGAGAGACTGCATGGAAGACATATAAGAATTCTCTTTACTATCTTTTCAACTTTTCTGTGAACTTAAATTTACTCCAAAAAGGTTTTAATTGTTTTTCAGTTAACTGAGTCAGATATAAATGGTGGATGAAAAATAATCAAGACTGAGATGAACATCCAGAGAGCCAATAGAAAAAGGAGAAAACCAAGATCCTTAGGGAACATTCCAAAAACAAGGTAAGCTGGTGAGACCAAGGAGGAAGGACACACAAGTGAGGTAGCAAGAGAACCAGGTGGTGTCCTAGAAGCATAGGAAAGAGTTTGAAAGAGGGACGCCTAGGTGGCTCAGCAGTCGGGCATCTGCCTTCAGCTCAGAGCATGATCCTGGAGTCCCAGGATCGAGCCCCACATCGGGCTCCCTGCGTGGAGCCTGCTTCTCCCTCTGCCTCTCTCTCTCTCTGTGTCTCTCATGAATAAATAAAATATTACCAAAAAAAAATAAAAAGAGTTTGAAAGAGAAAAGTCAAGATCCACAGCAGGGCAGGCTACAGAGTTAGTCCCCAGTCTGGATTACGGATGACTAGATGGGATGCACACTGACCTGAGGGAGAGTTCCAGCAGCACAATGAGCCTGGAAGCCAGACTCAATGGGTTAAAACATTCAAGAGATCTCAAGCTGGAACAAACCTCATCAAGAGCCTCTCTGCATTGTACCTTACATTTACAAAGTATTTTTACATATTTTTACATTTTCTGTTCTAAAACATACATACGAAATACATATGGCAAGAATTTGTATGATTTGCCCAGGGACTAGGTCCCAAGACCCATAACTTCTGGTCTTGCTCAATGCAATCACTAGAGGGGAGAGGAAAACACTGACACAGCTTTACTAAAATAACCTACCAACTATAACACGGTTAACTGTCAATAGTGCATTCCTACCCTACTGTACACTTACGGATGGAGAGATGTCATCATCATATTTTTTTAACTGATTCATGAATTCCAGATGCTTCTTTTCCTCCTCCAGTTGAGCCACAGACTGCTCACTTTTCTGTAATTTCTGCTGTGTATTGGCCAGTTCATCCCGCAGCCACTGATTCTCCTGGCACAGCCGACGAACCTGTGCACGTAGTTTCTGTTTCTCGGACTCAACAGCATTTAGGTGATTGGACAAAGCCATCATAACCTGGAAAGACAGAAACGTTGACAGCACTGCAGCGTCCATTCCACACATCTCACCTCCCACATAGGCAGTCATTCTATGCTTGCAGCTCTAGCTTATACTTGCAGATATA
This sequence comes from Canis lupus baileyi, assembly GCF_048164855.1. Lineage (NCBI taxonomy): Eukaryota > Metazoa > Chordata > Mammalia > Carnivora > Canidae > Canis > Canis lupus. Next base: position 72,865,945 of record NC_132846.1, on the reverse strand, counting down.
TACTCCAACACAGACAAGTACAAATGCCAATTACCTCCCTTTCCACCCTGTGTTGGGCCACACAGGGGCATGATAAAGAATAGCACATGCTCAGAACATCTACAGAAATGATACGCTGTTCTTCTGTTTGACAGCATCTTAAATGGACTAGGAGTGGACACACGGCTACTCTTCTGACAAAACTGTGTATTTTTGCTTTCTATCTAGGTAGCTCCAACATAATTTCTCAGAGACCCTTTCCCGTGTGTAAGAGTGTGTGCACAAGCATGCATATGGGTATAGAGGGCAGGTCACTCTGGGAGGGGCTGGTGATGGAGCCAGAGAAGGGCATACAGACAAATCTGTGATATTCCAAGGTAAGGGAAGAAATTTTTGTAGCAAGCCAGCTAGTCAGAATGCACTGATGCATTCATAAGCTTAGGCTGACATCACAAACTCTGGGGACAGTCTCAGGGGTCTGTCTATGGTACACCAAACCTGCCTGAGGCATCAGCAAGCTCCTAGGAATACATGAACAGTAAGAGCTGGGCAAAGCTGGCTCCAGTATGTTCTCTCTTTAGACCATGCAACTGCCCTTCCCTCTATCATCCACCTATGTTTCAAACTTAAACTCCAGAAGGTGAGGTTCTTTCCTCCTTTTCTTAACCGTAATATTTGTCAAACTAAAAAGTAAGTCTATATGCATATCACTTTTCAGTAACAGAATCTATCATATGATACATTCACAAAAATCAAAGTTCTACAATTAGGTCTGTCACATGGTCTGGATAAAGAACTAAAATCAGAGTACTGTGGAATAGAACAGTACCCTCTACATGAAAGAGAAATTAGTGACCCCATGGCCCTATTATGCTTCCTTCATTCAGTGTACACGAGGAAAACCTGGGGGGCACAGTCAGTTAAGCATTCAACACTTGGTTTCAGCTCAGCCATGATCTCAGGGCCCTGGGATGGAGCCCTGCATCAGGCTCCACTCTCAGCAAGGAGTCTGCTTGAAATTCCTCCTCTTCCTCTGCTCCTCCCGTTCATGCTCTCTAAAATAAAGAAATGTGGGAGATCCCTGGATGGCGCAGCGGTTTAGCGCCTGCCTTTGGCCCAGGGCGCGATCCTGGAGACCCGGGATCGAATCCCATGTCGGGCTCCCGGTGCATGGAGCCTGCTTCTCCCTCTGCCTGTGTCTCTGCCTCTCTCTCTCTCTCTCTCTCTCTCTGTGTGTGACTATCAAAAATAAATAAAAATTAAAAAATAAATAAAATAAAATAATAAAAAAATAAAATATAAAATAAAATAAAATAAAATAAAATAAAATAAAATAAAATAGAAATGTTGGGCAGACCAGGTGGCTCAGCGGTTTAGCGCCGCCTTCAGCCCAGGGCGTGATCCTGGAGACCCTGGATGGAGTCCCACGTTAGACTCCCTGCATGGAGCCTGCTTCTCCCTCTGTGTCTCTGCTTCTCTCTCTCTCATGAATAAATAAAATCTTTAAAAATAAATAAAAATAAAATTAAATGAATGTTAAAAAAAAAGAGGAGGGATCCCTGGGTGGCGCAGCGGTTTGGCGCCTTCCTTTGGCCCAGGGCGCGATCCTGGAGACCCGGGATCGAATCCCACGTCGGGCTCCCGGTGCATGGAGCCTGCTTTTCCCTCTATGTCTCTGCCTCTCTCTCTCTCTCTCTCTCTCTCTCTCTGTGTGTGACTATCATAAATAAATAAAAATTAAAAAAAAAAAAAAAAAAAGAGGAAAGCTAAGAAAGAAGCCAAATTCTAGAGTATATGATTTTACCCGAAGTGTGCTAGCAGAACCAAATTTTATCAGGGGATTGGGTTACCACCTAGAGGTTTCTTTTCTTTCTGTTTTAATTAATTTACTTATTTTAGGGGTGGAGGAGCAGAGGGAAAGGGAGAATCTCACACCGATTTTCCCGCTGAGCCCAGAGCCTAAAGAAGCAGGGCTCGAACTCATTACGGTGAGATCACAATCTGAATCAGACACTCAACTGACTATACCTCCCTGGTGCCCCCCACCTAAATGTTTCTAATTTTTCCACCACTATGTCCTGCATGATAAAAACAAAGGTTTAGTCAAAGATATATAGCAATCCACTCTTGGAGTACTGCAGAGACTATTAGCTGTTGGCCAATATCCATGCTCTCTTCTTCCTTAGGCTCTAGAACAGGGAACTGGAAGTGGACTGGAAGTGGGCAGGGCAACATTCCCCAGTCTCCCTCACTAGGTGTGACCACAGAACCAAGCCCTGGCCAAGGAAATGTAAGCAGTGCTGTGTAGCAGTGGGAGGAAGTAAAGGAAGGAGGCACACCCTTCCTGTCCCTTCCTGTCCGTTCCTGTCCTAGAATGGGGTCAGGTGACTGCAGCTGGAGCTCGTGGTCCAAAGAAAAGGCTGTGTGTGGTAGAATGCAGAGGCCCAAGTATCCCTAGTGATGCTGCAGCTAAGCAACCTGCCTAGGGCAGCCTACCTCACTATTTCTCCTATACATTTCTATGACCTTTAAGCCACGGCTTTTGTTCTTTGATACATGCAGCCAAATCAAACCTGAAATGACAAAGTTACCTCTATTTTGACTCTTTTTAAAATTCAGACATGACTAAATCAGTCATCATTTATAGAACATACAAACTGATCTGTTATTCTAGAAATATCTTCCCTCTAGTTTAGTTAAACCATATATCTCAATGAATTTTCCATTTCTCCAGACTGTCAAGCTCCTGTTCTTATCTGAGGTGACTTCACTTATACCTGTGCCTCACTCAGGCCAAGCTCCAACATTTCCAGTGACTTTCGGATCATGTTTGATTTCTCTTCCACCAGATTACTTTCGTCATCTTTCTTCAAACACTTCAGTGTCTCAAGTAAACTTTGTAAAATGGAATTGTGCTCATTCTTCAGAGCTTCCAGCCCCTGAATCACTTGCTTTGTCTTAGAAATAATTTCATCCTGTGTAAGCTTCTCCAACTTGTCTTCCTTTATATACACCATCGTGGACATGTTGTCATACATTCTAGAATGGAAAAAAGAAAACAAATTAGGTATCTTATCACAGATGTAATTTATTTTACACCTCTAATAAAATACACTGTGTGAAGACTTTTAAATTAACATTTTTATAGGTAAATAATAAATGTGTATGTCTGTGACTTGTTGAAATACTCTATTTCTCTTTTCCCTTTGCAGACCAATTTAATTACTTTTATGCCTTATGCCTGAATTCTTTTTAATGGAAGAAATGACAGCAGTTGAAATTAATGCCAAAGATTAAAAGCAGCAAAATATTCAAATGGCATTTCTAAAGCACAAAGCCACAGTGAACAAAAGTTCCCTGAATGTTTGCAAGTTTTTACCCCCCCTTAATGAAATGCGGAAGGGACAGTAAATTCTTGGTAACATATTTACCAAAGCCTTGAGAAGTGGTCACAGTTGGAAGAAGGAAGAAAACCAGCAAAGGAACATGGGAACAATCAGAGTAGCAGGAGAAGGACTAGGTCCGTCTGAAATATGGTAAGAGAGTGACATGAGCAGGATCATCAGTACTGTAAAGATGCACAGAGGACGAAGGCTAGGCATGCCTATATGATCAGATTAGCCGAGGAGCCATCAAAATTTCATGAAATCATAGTGTCTGGAACTGCCTTTAAAATACCAAAATGAGGTGATCCCTGGGTGGCTCAGTGGTTTAGCACCTGCTTTCAGCCCAGGGCAGGATTCTGGAGTCCGGGGATCAAGTCCCACGTCGGGCTCCCTGCATGGAGCCTGCTTCTCCCTCTGCCTGTGTCTCTGCCCCTCTCTCTCTGTGTGTCTCTCTCATGAATAAATACATAAAATATTTTAAAAATAAATAAATAAAATAAAATACCAAAATGAGGGACACCTGGGTGGCTCAGTGGTTGAGCATCTGCCTTCAGCTCAGGGTGTGATCCTGGGGTCCCGGGATTTTATTAAAAAATAAAATAAAATACCAAAATGAGAAGGACGTCTGGATAGCTCAGTGGCTGAGTGTCTGTTTTAGGTTCAGGTCGTGATCCCGGGGTCCTGGATTGAGTCTCGCATTGGGCTCCCCTCAGGTAGCCTCCTGCTTCCTCCTCTGCCTATGTCTCTGCCTCTCTGTATCTCTCATGAATAAATAAAATCTTTTTAAAATAAAGTAAAATACCATAATGAGAAAGAAAAAAGAGAGGGGCATGTAAAAGTGTCAGCAAATTCACAACTGCTGAAACTAAGCAACAGGTCTTTGTATAACCTCTCTAGGTTTGTGTATGTCTTTACTTTTTTACTTATTTTTTTAAAGATTTTATTTATTTATTCATGAAAGACACAGAGAGAAAGAAGCTGAGACACAGGCAGAGAGAGAAGCAGGCTCCATGCAGGGAGCCCGATGCTGGACTCCATCCTGGGATTCCAGGATCACGCCCTGGGCCAAAGGCAAGAGCTAAACCGCTGAGCCACCCAGGGATTCCCTTGTGTATGTTTTTAAATCCCTTAATTAAGTTTAAAAAGATAAAGGCCACAGTGAGCATTCAGGTGGCCTCAGGAAACCATCAGGGCACCCTTCAGGGACTGAAGTCAGAGTACATGTCGGGGTGATTTCCTTTAGAGCACTTACTACTACTCGAAATCTGTTTTCATGTATCGTCTTATATTCCCGTGAAGGTAAGTAAGCTCTATCTAAAAGGCAAGGCCTCTATCTTGTACCCCACTAAATCTCAGTCCCCAGGATAGTGCCAGACTCTGGCCAACTGTGTGGTGAAGGCCCGAACTGACAGATGTTCACAAAGGGAAGCAGTGTCCAAACATTGACTACAAGTTCCAGGACTTGGGAGTAAAGGCTCCAAGTAGTCGATAATAAGATAATGTTAGTAACTGTACACGCAGTTTCACGGTGTTTGTGTGTGTGTGTGTGTGTGTGTGTGTGTGTGTAACTAAAGAGTTTTAAAGACTAAATTCCTTTTGAAATTTAGAGGCATTTAGACTTAGACTATTCAAAGAGATCCATCTCTGTACCAAACAAAGCCCAGAAAACAACAAAAGAAGAGGTAATTCCTCTACCTGATGGTCTGTATTATCATTAGGTTTGTTAGGTATTTATTCAGTTTATGGCTCCCCAACCCCACTGCAAAATCCAGAAGAGTGGGCACCTCATGGTCTTGTTCAGCCCCATAGTCCCAGCCTGTCACACAGTAAATGCTAAACATATATTTACCGAATAAATGAATAAAACATTTTAGGAGCAGCTTCCAATGAACACATTTCAATAGCATGAGGCTAAAGTGCTAACCTGGGCATGACCTAAGGTTCCTACAAGTGAAGAAGAATCTCCAGAATTGGTGTCCCTACAGAAAGGAGGAAAATCAAAATGAAGGCCTCCCTCTCCACCTTTGGCAGGGATTTCCAAATGATAAAACATTTCATTCTTTCCTTTCCCCAACTAGAAGATACAACTGTTTTACTAAAACTCCAAGCTAGGGCAGCCCGGGTGGCTCAGCGGCTGAGCACCTGTCTTCGGCTCAGGTCATGATCCTGGAGACCTGGGATTGAGTCCGACATCAGGCTCCCTGCATGGAGCCTGCTTCTCCCTCTGCCTGTGTCTCTGCCTCTGTGTGTGTGTGTGTGTGTGTGTGTGTGTGTGTGTGTGTGTGTCTCATGAGTAAATAAATAAAATCTATAAATCAATCAATCAATCTCCAAGCTAAGGCCTAGAATGCAGGTGGCCAGGGACGTGCAGGCTAACAGAAAATAAGCTAGCCAACAGGTGCACCAAGAGCTAAAGGCACAGTGACAGGAACTGCATGAGGGGAGCATGGAATAGGAGAGGATGGCAAGCAGCTCCTCTAGAGAAGAGAGGTAAGCCACATGGGAGACACCAGTCCTGAGGTGAGCCCATCCTATCAAAAAAGCAGATCTCTTCCCGACAGGAGTGTGGAGGGCATTGCCAGCCACGGAAGCAACCAGCACCAGGCCAGGGGTATGAGAGCAGCCACTGCCCCGAGCAGTTGCTTCAAGCACTGTGAGTGAGGCTCGCAGTGACAAGGCTAGGACAGCTGCCCTCTGAAGGCAGGAGGCTGCAGGGAGGTTGCAGGGTCCTGGCAGGGAGATGACAGCATGAGCACAGCCCATCAAAGATACACTGCCCTTACTTCCCCAGCCCCCTGCCAGCATCAGTCATGCCTCTCCTTGGAAAGGCAGACACCTAGCCAGCAAATTCTTAGTCTTTTCAAACAATATTAAACTCAGGGGAATGCAAGGGAGAGTCTCTAGACTCTAATAGGAAATGAGAACAACTTCATTACTCAAACCACCTGTTTTGGCATGAATGCCGAAGAAGCTACGGCAATGTAAGATTGAATCCTGTCCATTCCTCAAAAAGTTAAAAATAGAACTACCCTATGATCCAGTAATCACACCACTGGGTAAAAAACTTTATTTTTTATTTTTTCCCCCACCGCCCCTCCCCTCCAGCAACCCGGTTTGTTCTCTATAGTTAAGAATTTTTTATGATTTTTCTCCCTCTCTTATCTCATTTTATTTTCCCCTCCCTTCCCCTATGATCTGGGTTTGTTTCCTAAATTCCACAGAGGAATGAAATCATTAAGTATTTGTCTTTCTCTGACTTATTTCGCTCAGCATAATACCCTCTAGTTCCATCCATGTCAATGCAAATGACAAGATTTTTTTTGATGGCTGAGTAATATTCCATTATATATACACCACATCTTCTTCATCCATTCATCTGTGGATGGACAACTCAGCTCTTTCCATAGTTTGGCTGTTGTAGACGTTGCTGCTATAAACATTGGGGTGCAGGTGCCCCTTAGGATCATTACATTTGTATCTTTAGGGTAAATACCTAGTAGTATAATTACTGGATCATACAGTTCTATTTTTACCTTTTTGAGGAACCTCCAGACTGTTCTCCAGAGTGGCTACACCAGCTTGCATTCCCACCATCAGTGGAAGAGGTTCCCCTTTCTCCACACCCTCGCCAGAGCTATAGTTTCCTGACTTGTTAATTTGCTGAGTTGGATCTCCCTCCTTAAACCCCTACCCACTGAAGCAACTTCTTCCCTCTAAAATAAACAAAATATATTTGCTATCTCATCTACAAGGTAACACTTCAAATATTGTATTACAGGCTGAGGGAAATCCAAATCTTCCATTTCCCAAGCTTCTACCTCATGCCACCCTCAAGGACTCTTCAATCACAGCAGTTTCCATGCCCCTCTATCCAGGTCACCATCAGATAAATACACCTAGGTATGCCACTTCCTCAGAGGGAAACCCACAGCAGCATACACACGTGTTTATACTGTTCCGTATCTCTCCATTTCTAGACTATAAGTCTACTCCGTTATAACCAAAGGTAGGCTATATTAAAAAATAATTTTAGGGGCAGCCCCGGTGGCTCAGCAGTTTGGTGCCTGCCTTTGGCCCAGGGCCTGATCCTGGAGACCGGGGACTGAGTCCCACGTTGGGCTCCCTGCATGGAGCCTGCTTCTCCCTCTGTGTCTCTGCCTCTCTCTGTGTGTCTCTCATGCATAAATAAATAAAATCTTAAAAAAATAAAAAATAAAAATAAAAAATAATTTTAAAAATTATTAATTTTTAAATTTAATTTTTTAATTTTTAAATTATTAATTATTTAAAAATTAAACGTTGGGGGTACGCCTGGGTGGCCCAGCAGCTGAGCGTCTGCCTTCAGCCCAGGGCGTGATCCCAGGATCCCGGACTGAGTCCTGCATCGGGCTCCTTGCAGGGAGCCTGCTTCTCCCTTTGCCTGTGTCTCTGCCTCTCTCTTTCTCATGAATAAATAAAATCTTACAAAAAAAAATTTTTTTAATTTATTTATTCATGAGAGACACACGGAGAGAGAGAGGCAGAGACATAGGCAGAAGGAGAAGCAGGCTCCATGCAGGGTGCCCAACGTGGGACTTGATCCCGGAACTCCAAGATCATGCCCTGAGCTGAAGGCAGGTGCTTAACCACTGAGCCACCCAGGCGTCCCCAAAATTTTTTTTTTAATTTAAGAAAATAAAAAATTAATGTTGGAGGCACCTGAGTGGCTCAGTCGGTTAAGCATCTGCCTTCAGCTCAAGTCGTGATCCCAGGTACTGGGGCTGAGTCCCACATGGGGACGGGCCTGCTAAGCAGAGAACCTGCTTCTACCTCTCCCTCTGTCCTTCCTCCTGCTTGTACTCTCTGGCATTCTATCTCTCTGTCAGATAAATTTTTAAAAATGAATGAATGAACCAGCACTGGAGCCAGCGCATCTGAATCCAAGACCTTTTTTATTCCCTCGTCCATTGTGGGACCTTTCAAATCCACTGTTCAACAGGAAAGTTATTATGGCCTATTATGCTGGATGTCTCAGATTCAAATCACCCTTAACATAATCTGTCCTTTATGCCAAGACTGAGGGTTTTGGTTTTTTTTAAAGGTATCTCTACACCCAATGTGGGGCTCAAACTCACAACCCCGAGATCAAGAGTTGCACGCTCTTCCAAATGAGCCAGCCAGGTGCCCCAAAGATTTCTCTTAATCTTCCTATTTGACCGTTTGTTTCCTTCGGAATTAATTATCTTGATTTCATTTCCCTTTTAAGTTGGTGCTAATTCACCTGCATCTTTAGCACTTGTCCCTGGGTTGGTGCAAAGCTCTGTCTTCCCCACGGTCAACCCTGTGCCCCACAGTCTAACACTGGTGTGTTACATACAGCAAGTGAAAAACTCAGTCTTGGGGTTCCTGACTGGCTCATTTGGAAAAGCATGTAACTCTTGATCTCGAGGTTGTGAGTTTGAGCCCCACATTGGGTGTAGAGATTACCTAAGCAAACAGAGAAATCTTCAATGTTAACAATCAAATCCTGGGATCCCTGGGTGGCGCAGCAGTTTGGCGCCTGCCTTTGGCCCAGGGCGCGATCCTGGAGACCCGGGATCGAATCCCACATCGGGCTCCCGGTGCATGGAGCCTGCTTCTCCCTCTGACTGTGTCTCTGCCTCTCTCTCTCTCTCTCTCTCTCTCTCTGTGACTATCATAAATAAATTAATTTTAAAAAAATCAAATCCTGCTAGGGATAACGGACACTGACAAATTTAGAGTGGACAACTGTGTGCAATGAAAGGTTGACGCTTTAAAGTGAGAAGTATGACGGCCATGTCCGCTGAGGCATGACAAGGGACCTGCAAGAACTTGAACTGGACAACACAACAGAGAAGCCAGAGGACCCAACCCTCAACCACAACCTGGCATGTAGAACACCAATAGCCAGGTCTTCACTTCCTAAGGGGGAGATGAGAGATGCAACCAACTCAAAGATAGAAACAGCCTCTCATTCAGTTAAATACTTACTGAGCACCAACTCTATCTATGCCAGACACTATTCAAGGCACAGGAGGTACTCTTTACCAAAAAACTACTTTTTAAGGAAAATTAAAATATTGTGGTGACACAGAATATCCTACATGTTCCCAGGGAGTCAGAGTCAAGTAGACAGAATGAAAACAATCAGAATAACTTCAGACTTCTCAAGGGCAATACTGGAAGCAAAAGGCAATTAAACAACTGCCTCTAAAATTCTGAAGGAAAATTATTCCCAATTTAGAATTCCATAGCTGGCCAAACTCTCCAATCAACCATTGGAATAGGGAAATAAGATTTTTAGACATACAAGGTCTCAAAAACTTCTACCTCTTGCGCACAGGAAGATGCGCTCAACCAAAATGATAAGAAAACCTGAGGGCGCCTGGGTGGCTCCATCAGTTAAGCGTCTGCTTCTGGATCAGGTCTTGATTCCGGGGTCCTGGGATTGAGCCCCACGTCGGGCTCCCTGCTCAGCGGGGAGACTGTGTCTCCCTCTTCAGCTCCCTGCTTGTGTTCTCTCTCTCCCTCACTCACTCTCTCTCAAATAAATAAAATCGAAAAGAAAGAGGAAAGAAGAAGGGAAGGGAAGGGAAGGGAAGGGAAGGGAAGGGAAGGGAAGGGAAGGGAAGGGAAAGAAAAAAGAAAGAAAAGAAAAGAAAAGAAAAGAAAAGAAAAGAAAAGAAAAGAAAAGAAAAGAAAAGAAAAGAACGGACAGACAAGACCTGAAAAAAAAAAATGAGAAGAAACCACAGACTGCAGGGCACAGGGTTCACTGTAGGAAAGACAGAGCTTTGCACCAACCCAGGGACAAGTGCTAGATATGCAGGTGAATTAGCAACAACTTAAAAAGGAAATTAAATCAAGATAATTAACTCCTAAGGAAACAGTCAAATAGGAAAAGTAATAATAGTTTATTACTCAGCTCTGGCATTTATACAGCCATAGAGATATAAACAGTAAAGACTGATCTAAACAAAATTAAAATTCTACTGGAAGGTTATGGAGATGCAAAGGATGCACCTGTATGGTGAAGAGAAGCAAAGAAAGAGGTAGGTCCTAGGGGATCCCTGGGTGGCTCAGCAGTTTGGCGCCTGCCTTTGACCCAGGGCGCGATCCTGGAGTCCTGCTCGAGTCCCGCGTCAGGCTCCCGGCATGAAGCCTGCTTCTCCCTCTGCCTGTGTCTCTGCCTCTCTCTCTTTCTCTATCATAAATAAATAAAATCTTAAAAAAAAAAAAAAAAAAAGAAAGAAAGAAAGAAAGAGGTAGGTGCTAAGTATCTAGAATTGGAAATCAAACACTGAAAAGTCATCATGGGCACCTGGCGGGGTCAGTAGGTAGAGCATGCAACTCTCAATCTTGGGGTTCTGAGTTTGCGCCCCTTGTTCGGTGTAGAGATTACTTAAAAAATAAAGTATTAAAAAAAATCAGGCAGGGATCCCTGGGTGGCGCAGCGGTTTGGCGCCTGCCTTTGGCCCAGGGCGCGATCCTGGAGACCCGGGATCGAATCCCATATCAGGCTCCCGATGCATGGAGCCTGCTTCTCCCTCTGCCTGTGTCTCTGTGCCTCTCTCTCTCTCTGTGACTATCATAAGTAAATAAATAAAAATTAAAAAAAAAAAAATCAGGCAATATAATAAGCCTGTTACTTAGAAACATTAGAAACTGGTAATTAGGGATCCCTGGGTGGCGCAGCGGTTTGGCGCCTGCCTTTGGCCCAGGGCGCGATCCTGGAGACCCGGGGTCGAATCCCACGTCGGGCTCCCGGTGCATGGAGCCTGCTTCTCCCTCTGCCTGTGTCTCTGCCTCTCTCTCTCTCTCTCTCTCTCTCTTTCTGTGACTATCATAAATAAAAAGAAATAAAAATAAAAAAAATAAAAAATGTTAAGTTGAAAATCCACATGTATTTAAAAAAAAAAAAAAAAGAAACTGGTAATTATGGAAAAAGTGTAATTTCACTTAGAAGAAATGAAAACAGTCTCTTCTAGGGAGAGGGAAAGGGGGAGCAAGGGAGCATTAAAACCCACATTTACAAAACTATGGCTGTGCAAACTATAGGTGTACAATTGTCATCACATCATACCAAGAGTATATGCACTCCCCCTGACATAACTACTAATGATGCCAGCCTTGACTACCTGGCTGAGGTAGTTCATGCAGGCTTCCCTCCACTACACATCCACTCCCTTCCCATACTTGGTCTTTTAGAAGCAAGTCACAAGGTACAGGCCACACTCAGAACCCCGGGAGAGCTGATCTCCTGAAGAGGGATATAAGGTGTCTGGGGTTATTCTGTAGGGGACAGTGTCTCTTCTCTGCCTCATCCCTCATTTCTTTATTTAATCATTTATGTCAATATGGACTGTGGGTATTTGGGGTTAACAATTTTATCCATTTGAGAGAAAGAGTGAGCACGAATGGGGGCGGGGGGGGGGGCAGAGAGAGGGAGAAACAGACTCCCTGCTGAGTGCAGAGCCCAATGTGGGGCTCCAACTCAGGATCAAGATCATGACCTGGGCAGAAGGTAGACACATAACTGACTGAGCCACCCAGGCACCCCTGGATATTTGTTTTATACTTTAAGTTACAGCTAAAGGATACAATTTCTTTTTTAAGATTTTATTTATTTATTCATGATAGACAGAGAGAGAGGCAGAGACACAGGCAGAGGGAGAAGCAGGCTCCATGCCAGGAGCCTGACGTGGGACTCGATCCCAGGTCTCCAGGATTGGACCCTGGGCCAAAGGCAGGTGCTAAACCACTGAGCCACCCAGGGATCCCTAAAGGATACAATTATTAAAAATATTATGCTATTTATATTGTTGCTCAAAGTGTTCTAGCTTGGGCCAGTGAGAGCTCTCTTGATTGGCTCATAAATTCTTTGAACATGCTCCTATCCCTCTGTTCTTTGAGCACTTCCTTCCTTTCTAGCACTACAACACATTCCAGGCACATCTTGTATTCTCCCTGCCCCAGCTCTAGAACCAGCTTTTTTTTTTTTAAGATTTAATTTATTTATCCATGAGAGACACAAAGACAGGCAAAAACATAGGCAGAGGGAGAGGCTCTCCCCTGTGGGGACCCCAGGATCACGCCCTGAGCCGAAGGCAGACATTCAACCGCTGAGCCACCCAGGCGACCCTAGAACCAGCTATTAACTGAAGGAGCCTTGGTTCATTTGATAGTAAAATGGTTTTAGAAACCAAGACTAGGCCCAGTGAGTATCTTCCCTAAACATGCAACCCCAGTCTAACCATGAGCAAATGCCAGACAAACCCAAATTGAGGACTATTCTACAAACACTGACCAGTACTTCTCAAAACAGTCAAGGTCATAAAAAACAAGGAAAGTCTAAAAAAGTGTCACAGCCCCAGGAAAAATGATGGCTAAATGTAATATGATGTGGCATCCTGTTTGGGGTTCTGTAAAAGAACATTAGGGGAAAACTAGCAAAATCCAATAAAATGAATAGTTTAGTTAAAATTATATACCAATACTAGTTCCTTAATTGTCACAAATGTGCCATAATAACATGGGGTGTTAACATTAAGAGAAATTGAGTGCAGATATACAGGGACTTTTTACTGTCTTTGCAACTTTTCTGTAAACCTAAAGCTATCCTAAGAAGTTTGTCTTTTAAAAATCTACCTATAAAAAATACAAAAAAGTACATATGTAACTTTGATAAAAACCAGAAAAGTGGGCAGCCTGGGCAGTTTAGCACGACCTTCAGCCCAGGGCATGATCCTGGAGACCAAGGCTCGAGTCCCACCTCAGGCTCCCTGAGTCGAGCCTGCTTCTCCCTCTGCCTGTGTCTCTGCCTCTCTGTGTCTCTCACAAATAAATAAATAAAATCTTAAAAAAAAAAAAGTGTAGGTATAATATGGAGAGTGATAATGTACATCTGTGCTTTTTAGTTTCTGGAGCATTTTCCTAAGTGTACTGTCTTACAAGAACAAAACCAAGTATTCAGTTAGTTTAGTGAACCATCACTCTATCTCCCACTTACCAACGAGGAGACAGACAGTTGAGGACATTTAAGCCCATACTACCCAGAACAGGAACAGATCCCAAGTTCTCTCTACCCTGCTAGGGTGCACCTTTGCTCTCATGGCTGTACTGCTGCGCATGCGTACACACACCGCAAACACCCTGTACTCTGATTGCTCACCCACAATAGAACTGGACTGTCTGGTGTTGCAGGCAAAGGAACTTATTAAAACCTCAAATATAGAAAGGATTTCAAATTCTGCCACAATAAAAATAGACTAACCTAACAGAAAAGAATAGAAATGCTAAATACACTGAATATTTTATAAAACAAAAATCGGGATGCCTGGGTGGCTCAGAGGTTTTGTTTTTTTTTTAAGATTTTATTTATTTATTCATGAGAATACACAGAGAGGAGAGAGAGAGAGGCAGAGACACAGGCAGAGGGAGAAGCAGGTTCCATGTGGGGAGCCTGATGTGGGACTCGATCCTGGGTCTCCAGGATCAGGCCCTGGGCTGAAGGCAGCACTAAACCGCTGAGCCACCCGGGCTGCTCCTGGCTCAGAGGTTTAGCTCCTGCCTTCGGCTCAGGGTGTGATCCTGGAGACCTGGAATTGAGTCCCATGTCGGGCTCCCTGCTTGGAGCCTGCTTCTCCCTCTGCCTGTGTCTCTGCCTCTCTGTGTCTCTCATGAATAAATAAAATCTTTAAAAACAGAAAAATTAGGGATCCCTGGGTGGCGCAGCAGTTTGGCGCCTGCCTTTGGCCCAGGGCGCGATCCTGGAGACCCGGGATCGAATCCCACATCGGGCTCCCGGTGCATGGAGCCTGCTTCTCCCTCTGCCTGTGTCTCTGCCTCTCTCTCTCTCTCTCTGTGTGACTGTCATAAATAAATTAAAAAATATATTAAAAAAAAAAAAAAAACAGAAAAATTAAGCCAGAACTGGTTAGACTCTAAATGCACTTTTTAAAGATTATACTAGATCACACATATTGAATTTCTGTCATATCTGATTATCAATTCTCATATAATGCTCTTATTTCCTATCTCTACCACCTTTTCACATATATTCATACTCCCTTTATACTAACGCTGACTACAATGAGATCATACACACACAAGCATCCTAATTAATAAGCAATACAATTTTCAATAGTCTGACAAATTTTACAAATGTTCCCCCTCTCAAAAATTAACAAAAAGAGGGGCTAATGGGTGGCCAGCAGGCTGAGGGTCTGAGTCTTGATTTCAGGTCAGGTTGTGATTCCAGGGTTGAGGGATCAGGCCTATGTGTCCCTCTCCCTCTGCCCTTCCTCCTCCCTGGCTCACGTGCACACACATTCCTGCTCTCTCAAATAAATGAAATCCTTAAAACAAAAATAATGATAATAATTAACAGTAAGAAAGCAAAGGCCGGAGGAAGAGTGAGCATCATCCTGGTCACTTTACCTCTCCTGGGTTAGCATGTGACATTCTGTCAAGAAGTAAAAGGCCGGATCCCTGGGTGGCGCAGCCGTTTGGCGCCTGCCTTTGGCCCAGGGCGCGATCCTGGAGACCCGGGATCGAATCCCACATCGGGCTCCCGGTGCATGGAGCCTGCTTCTCCCTCTGCCTGTGTCTCTGCCTCTCTCTCTCTCTCTCTCTCTCTCTCTCTGTGTGTGTGTGTGTGACTATAAGTAAATAAAAATTTTTTAAAATTTTTAAAAATTAAAAAAAAAAAAAGAAAAGGCCAATATGGTAAAAGTTTTAGAACATATGCACTTAAAAGGAACTGTGTGGAATTAGATTAGTGGTTGTGGTTGCCTGACATAGAGAATATACTAAAAAATTCACCAAACCGTACACTTCTTCTGGGGCGCCTGGGTGGCTCAGTCCATTGAGTGTCTGCCTTCAGCTTGGGTTGTGGTCCCGGGGTCCAGGGATCAAGCCCCACACGGGGCTCCCTTGCTCAGTGAGGAGCCTGCTTCTCCCTCTGCCTGCCGCTCTGCCTGCTTGTGCATGCTCTCTTGTGCTCTTTCTCTGTCAATATATAAATGAGATCTTAAAAAAAATTAAAAAATAAATTGGTAACTTCTGTTACATGACTTTTTTAAAAAAAGATCTTATTTATTTATTCATGAGAGACAGAGACAGAGAGAAAAAGAGGCAGAGACACAGGCAGAGGGAGAAGCAGGCTCCATGCAGGGAGCCCAATGTGGGACTCGATCCCGGGTCTCCAGGATCACGCCCTGAGCAGAAGGCAGACACTCAACCGCTGAGCCACTCAGACATGCCTATGTTATATGACTTACTCTCATTCTTTTAAAAGAATGCGATAGAAAAAACAAGTCTGGATGTGCAGAGTGAAAGACAGCCAAGAGAGAAACCTGAGTTATTCTGATAGTTCTTGGTTATAAAATGAAGTTCCTACAAATACAACAAATGATAGCCCAAAAAAAGAAAAATAAGATGGGAGAACAGGGAAGTCTTTATTTTGCCAATACTGAGAGCAGAACATCAAACTTGAGATGTTTGCCCAAAATATGTGAGCTGAACCAGTGGGAAATGCAGCCAGCTAGACCCATGGTCTATCTCTCTACATACAAGAATCAGCCCTAATGAGCATTAGGAATGGAGAGGGTCCTGACTCTGGGAAAAATGAGAAGCAGCCAGAGAGCCACTAATGAAACCATAGCAAACAACTAAAGTTTATACAAGGAAATATTCAGTGCTGTGATCTGAAATTCCACATATGATCTGCAAATTCGTATGTGGAAACCTAATCCCCAAGGTGATGGTATTTCCAGGTGGGGCCCTTGGGAGGTGCTTAGGTCATAAGGGTGGAGTCCTAATGAATGGGATCAGTGCTCTTATAAGGGAATCCACAGAGCTCTCCCACCTCTTCTGCCAAGTGCCGCCAGAGAGAAGACAGCCATATACAAACCACAGAACCTTCCAGAAACTGACTCTACCAGCATCATGATCTTGAAATTCCCAGCCTCCAAGACTGTGAGAAATAAATTCCTGCTCTAAGCCCCACTTGTTTTGGTTGAGGAATGCTCCTTCCCGAGCTTATATAACAAAGTTAAGGTCCATATTTTAAGCCAAATCTAAAAAGGTTTCCTGGAGGGTCTCAAGCCTTTTCAAAGCATGACATTTTTGGATACAAATACAAATGTTACACTCCTTTGTAGGATTATGATAGTGAGTTACTTTATTTTCTAAATAGAACACTGTATTATAATAGTAAATATATTTTATCCAGCTATACGTTGCCTACTCTTTCCCAAATAAAAACCACTAACTTCTACTCAAGGAAGGATGTGCTCCATCACGTACCTTCTGACTAGAAACTTCATCTGTGGGCCACAAACTGCCAGAGGCAGCATTAAGACATAATTCCAGGGCTTGCCACAAAGCAGTTCCAGAATAGAAATTTTATCAACTCATTATTTTCTACTTGTACAGTGCATCTCCTCCAATCAAATCTTCCTCAAACCTCGGGCGGCCCGGGTGGCTCAACGGTTTAGCGCTGCCTTCAACCCAGGGCGTGATCCTGGAGATCCGGGATCGAGTCCCATGTTGGGCTCCCTGCATGGAGTCTACTTCTCCCTCTGCCTGTCTCTCTCTCTCTGTGTCTCTCATGAATAAATAAATAAAACCTTTAAAAAAAAAAAAAAAACTTCCTCAAACCTAATCAACCTAATGTAATCCTTTTATCTTCTCTTCCAAACGTAAATCACAAGAATAAATTGAGTAAATGAATCATGCTGGCGTAAAAATCACAAAAACACATAAAGCGTATGCTACTGGTGAATCGCTAAATTCTACCCCTGAGAATAATAATACAGTATATGTTAACTAAATTGAATTTAAATAAAGAATTTTTTTTAAAAAGGCGTATCTCTCAGCAGGTGCCAGCATAGAATGCCAGATGCCTTTCTTCATATGTTCTTGGAACTTAAATCAAACCCAAAGAAAAATGAAAAGGAAGAGCAGAAAAACCTGAATTGAGTATGACTGAGAAAAGCCTTGATGTGACTTCATATAAGTTTGGTGGTAGAGCAATAAATTTATACTTTTCACACACACACAAAAACGGTAAGTGTAAAAAAAAAAAAATGGTAAGTGTTTTAATATTAAAGACTCCAGGGCAGCCCCGGTGGCGCAGCAGTTTGGCGCCACCTGCAGCCCAGGGCATGATCCTGGAGACCCTCGATGGAGTCCCTCTGCATGGAGCCTGCTTCTCCCTCTGCCTGTCTCTGCCTCTCTCTGTGTGTCTCTATGAATAAATAAATAAAATCTTAAAAAAAAAAAAAAGACTCCAGGGGACACCTGGGTGGCTCAGCGGTTGAGCATCTGCCTTTGGCTCGGGCATGATCCCAGTTCGGGGGATCGGGGACCCCCCCCATTTTGGGCTCCCTGCAGGGGGTCTGCTTCTCCCTCTGCCTGTGTCTCTGACTCTGTATCTCTCATGAATAAATAAATAGATCTTTAAAAAAAAAAAAAAACTTAAAAAAAAAACTCCCTAACTACAGCATCTATTCTGAATCCATTTCTATACCAGAACTATAGCCCACTTGATAAAACAAAAGCTTCATTTGCCTCAGATGAATCTATCATGGATGCCCTTGCAGAATTAGAGAAATGGAGGCAGTCAAGACTCCCTGGGTTCTTTCCCCACAGCCATGCTCAGGTCAAATGCAGTTCTGCTCTGAAAACCTCCTCCTCTATGTACGTGGATCTTCTCACTCCACAATAACCTAACCACCCTCCTACATGAAGCGTGTGTATATGCCAAGAAGAGAGCATCTGCTTTGCTTGTCAATGACCACGCTGCATCTAAGGAAAGAGTTTTATAAGGCGACCTCCCCCAACAGCTAGTCAGGTGCCTAGCCCCCTGCCAGGTAGGACTCCTGGCCACAGCCAGACAGTGCACTAGGTCATTCAATCTGCCATGGGACCAAAGGCCCATAGGCCCATCTCTTCAGATGCAAATTTTAAGCATGACAAACTACAAGGAAGGGCACCACACAGAAATATAGGAGAACATGCTTTTTCCTAAATCAAGAATGAGTAAGCCCAAATGATGTAGATGTCTCTATTATAAGTCTTTGGTTGAGCAAACAAAAGGAAAAACAGCTTCATCGGACAGTGTGACTAAGAGATTACAAAACAGAGTTTTATGGGAGTGTGTGGCAAAAAAATATGGAGTATTCATTACGTAGTTAAAAAATACCACTTTCATTTCAAAATGAAAAATATAACATTAAATTTATTTAAGTCTAAACTGCCCTCTCTCTCATGAATAAATAAAAAATCTTAAAAAAAAAAAAAAAAGAGACACAGAGGGAGAGAGGGGGAGTGGGGGGAGAGAGAGAGAGAGAGAGAGAAAGGGGGGGAGGGGGAGGCAGAGACACAGGCAGAGGGAGAAGTAGGCTCCATGCAGGGAGCCTGACATGGGACTCGATCCCAGGTCTCCAGGATCAGGCCCTGGGCTGAAGGCGGCAGTAAACCGCTGAGCCAACTGGGCTGCCCGAAACAACAGGTTAAGAGGTGCCTGGCTGATTCAGTTGGTGGAGCATGACGTTTTTCTTTTTTAAGATTTATTTTGAAAAAAAAAAAAAAAAAAAAAGGATTTATTTTGAGAGAGAGAGAGCACACATGGAAGGGTAGGGGGAGGATCTCAAGCGTACTCCCCACTGAGCACAAATCCTGATACAGGGCTCCATCTTACCACCCTGAGATCATGATCTGAATGGAAATCAAGAGTCAGACACTTAGCCGACCGAGCCACCCAAACATCCGGAGCACAAGACTTGATCTTGGGGATGGGAGCCCCCACACTGGGTGTAGAGATTAATTAAAAATAAAAATTTTGGGGCACCTGGGTGGCTCAGTCAGTTGAGCATGCTACTTTGGCTCAGGTCAAGATCTCAGGGTCCTGGGATCAAGCCCCACTTCTGGCTCCTTGCTCAGCAGACAGTCTGCTTCTCCCTCTGCCCCTCCCCAGCTAATGCATACCCATTTGCTCTCCCTCTCTGTCTCAAATAAATAAAATCTTGAAAAAAAATAAAATCTTAAAAATATAAAATCTTGGGCAGCCCAGGTAGCACAGCAGTTTAGTGCTGCCTTTGGCCCAGGGCGTGATCCTGGAGTCCCAGGATCAAGTCCCACGTCGGGCTCCCTGCATGGAGCTGCTTCTCCCTCTGCCTGTGTCTATGCCTCTCTCTCTCTCTCTCTCTCGTTTCTCATGAATAAATAAATAAATAAAATCTTTAAAAAATATATATATATATAAAATCTTTTAAACATATATATACACACAGACTACACACACACACACACACATATATATATAATATTATAAGGCTCAGTTAGGAATCAGCCTTCGGCTCAGGTCATGATCCCAGGGCTAGGATGGAGCCCCACATCTGGCTCTCTGCTCAGTGGGGAGCCTGCTTCTCCCTCTGTTGGCTGCTGTCCCTGCTTGTGCTCGCTCTCTGTCAAATAAATGGATAAAATCTTTAAAAAATAGGGCACAGGGGTGGCTCAGTGGTTGAGCGTCTGCCTTTGGCTCAGGTTGTGATCCCAATGTCCTGTTATCAACTCTCGCATCAGGGTCCCCACGGGAGCCCGGTTCTCCCTCTGCCTATGTCTCTGCCTCTCACTCTGTGTCTCATGAATAAATAAATTTTTTAAAAAATCTTTAAAAATAATAAATAAAGGCAGCCCGGGTGGCTCAGCAGTTTAGTGTCGCCTTCGGTCCAGGGTGTGATCCTGGAGACCCGGGATTGAGTCCCAGGTCGGGGCTCCCTGCATGGAGCCTGCTTCTTCCTCTGCCTGTGTCTCTGCCTCTCTCTCTCTCTCTCTCTTTCTCTCATGAATAAATAAGTAAAATCTTTAAAAAATAACAAATAGGGGATCCCTGGGTGGCTCAGCGGTTTGGTGCCTGCCTTCGGCCCAGGGCGTGATCCTGAAGACCTCAGATCAAGTCCCGCGTCCAGTTCCCAGCATGGAGCCTGATTCTCCCTCTGCCTGTGTCTCTGCCTCTCTCTCTCTCTCTGTGTCTCTCATGAATAAATAAAATATTTTTAAAAACAAAAATAAAGGGATCCCTGGGTGGCCCAGCGGTTTGGCGCCTGCCTTTGGCCCAGGGCGCGATCCTGGAGACCTGGGATCGAGTCCCACGTCGGGCTCCGGGTGCATGGAGCCTGCTTCTCCCTCTGCCTATGTCTCTGCCTCTCTCTCTCTCTGTGTGACTATCATAAATTAATTAATTAATTAATTAAAAATAAATAAATAAATAAAATAAAAATAAAAAAATAACAAAAACAGACAAAATAAAAAGCAGGAACCATAAAAAATTAATAAAGTAGAATTCATCAAAATTTAAAATTACTAAAAAAAATTTTTAATTACTGATTATTAAAAAGGCACAACCAAAAAGATATACTTTAAGCCCTAGAGCTGGGACACTTGGGCGGCTCAGCAGTTGAGCATCTACCTTTGGCTCAGGGTGTGATCCTGGGATCCAGGATCAAGTCCCACACTGGGCTCCCTGCGTGGGGCCTGGTTCTCCCTCTGCCTGTGTCTCTGCCTCTCTTTCTGTCTCTCTCATGAATAAATAAAATCTAAAAAAAAAAAAAAACAGTTAAGGCCTAGACTGGGAAAAAATATTTACAACATATGTACCTGGCAAAAAGACCCGTACTCAAATACATAAGGAATTTCTATACCCAATAATTTTTCTTTTTTTTTTTTTAATTTTTATTTATTTATGATAGTCACAGAGAGAGAAAGAGAGAGAGAGGCAGAGACACAGGCAGAGGGAGAAGCAGAGGGAGAAGCAGACTCCATGCACCGGGAGCCCGACGTGGGATTCGATCCCAGGTCTCCAGGATCACGCCCTGGGCCAAAGGCAGGCGCTAAACCGCTGCGCCACCCAGGGATCCCTCTATACCCAATAATAAAAAGACAACCTGACTTTCTAAACAGGTAAAAGATTTAACAGACACTTCACAAAAGCAATATACACAAAAAGCCAATAAGCATGTGAATAAGTGTTCATTATTAGTCATCAGGAAAATGCTCAGGAAACCCATTCGACAAGATGCCACTATACATCCACTAGAATGTGAAGAAGAAAAGAAAGAATACCGAATGCCAGAGAGGATATGGAATAACCAGAAGAAAGAACACACACATTGCTAGTCCAAGCGTAAAATGTACAAGCACTCTGGGTTGTTTCTTTTTTTAAAGATTTATTTATTCACGAGAGACACACAGAGAGAAGCAGAGAGAGAAGCAGAGATACAGGCAGAGAGGGAGAAGCAGGTTTCATGCAGGGAGCCTGATGCAAGACTCCATCCCGGGACTCCAGGATCGCGCCCTGGGCCGAAGGCAGGCGCTAAACCACTGAGCTACCCAGGGATCCCCTGGGTTGTTTATTTAAAAGTTAATGATATATTAACTCAGCTGAGTGTGGAGCCTGCTTGAGATTCTCTCTCCCTCTCTGCTTGTTACTTCTCATAAACAAACAAACGCAAACAAGCAAATAAATGTTAATGCTACATCCACATTATGGGCAATCCCACTTCTGGGTATTTATCCAGAAGAAATGAAGATGTATTCCCACATGGTCTCCCACAAAAATGAGTACCCCTGCCCCCAGTGTGCTTCAAGAAGAAAATGGTTGGACTGTATAGGTCCCACAATAGAACACCACTCAGGAACAGAAAGGAACCAACCACTGACATAGCAACATGTATGAATTTCAAAAATGTTATGCTGGGATCCCTGGGTGGCGCAGCGGTTTGGCGCCTGCTTTTGACCCAGGGCGCGATCCTGGAGACCTGGGATCGAATCCCATGTCGGGCTCCCGGTGCATGGAGCCTGCTTCTCCCTCTGCCTGTGTCTCTGCCTCTCTCTCTCTCTCTCTGTGACTATCATAAATAAAAAAAATAAAAAAATAAAAATGTTATGCTGAAACTGGATGCAAGGATACCTAGGCAGCTCTGTCCATGAAACATATGCCTACAGCTCCTGGGATCAAGTCCTGCATCAGGCTCCCTGCTCAGTGGGGAGTCTGCTTCAGCCTCTCCCTCTCACTCTCCCTAACAAATAACATCTTAAAAAAACAAGCTGGATGCAAAAAAATATATACTGTATAACCTCATTTATATGAAATTCTAGAATAGGAAGAACTACCCTGTGGTTATAAAAATCAGATCACAAAAAAAAAAAAAAAAAATCAGATCACTGCTGCGGGGGCGGGTGGTGAGAGGGGTGATGGATGATTGGCAAGGGGCAGGAGGGAATTTTCTGGGCCTTATCTTGGTATATAGTCATCAAAATAGAATGAATAATATATTTAAAACCTTGGCATTTCAATGTATATAAATTGTATCTCAATTCCCTTTAAAAAAGCAGAATTTGTGGGATGCCTGGGTGGCTTAGTGGTTAAGCATCTACCTTCGGCCCAGCACATAATCCTGGGGCCCCAGGATGGAGTCCCACATCCGGCTCCCTGCAGGAAGTCTGCTTCCCCCTCTGCCTCTGTCTCTCATGAATAAATAAGTAAATTCTAAAAAAATAAAAAAGAATTTGCTAACATTAATTTGCACATATTCAGAAATCATAACTCCCAACATTAAGTGAAAGATGGTTAGGAATGGTTTTGTTCTGAGAACACATTAAAACTAGGATGTGGGGATCCCTGGGTGGCGCAGCGGTTTGGCGCCTGCCTTTGGCCCAGGGCGCGATCCTGGAGACCCGGGATCGAATCCCACATCGGGCTCCCGGTGCATGGAGCCTGCTTCTCCCTCTGCCTGTGTCTCTGCCTCTCTCTCTCTCTCTCTCTCTCTCTGTGACTATCATAAATAAATAAAAATTAAAAAAAAAAAAACTAGGATGTGGTAAGCAAACATTTCATCCCCCTCAAGATTCCTGGCCCCTGGTGCAAACACATCTCCCAGTTAATCAAGTCCCTCTAAGTACTGCTATGAAGAGATTTCTTGGGCAGCCTGGGTTGCTCAGCAGTTTAGCACTGCTTTCGGTCCAGGGAGTGATCCTGGAGACCTGGGATCGAGTGTCCCAGGTCGGGTTTCCTGCATGGAGCCTGCTTCTCCCTCTGCCTGAGTCTCTGTTTCTCTGTATCTCTCATGAATAAATAAAATCTTAAAAAAAAAAAAAAAAAGAGAGAGAGAGAGATTTCTTGCCATAGATGTAATTAAGGTCCCAAATCACTTAGACTTAAGATAGAGAGATTATCTTGGTGTGCCTGACCTAATTACATGCCTTCTTTATTTTTTAAGATTTTTTTTAAGACCTTATTTTTAGGTAATCTCTATACTCAACGTGGGACTTGAACTCATGACCCTGAGAACAAAAATCTCATGCTCTTCTGACTGAGCCAGCCAGGAATTTTGTGTCTCTCATGAATAAATAAACAAAATCTAAAAAAAAAAAAAGAAAGAAAAAAAAAAAAAAACTTAAAAAAAAAAAGTAGGGGATCCCTGGGTGGCTCAGCAGTTTAGTGCCTGCCTTCGGCCCAGAGCGTGATCCTGGAGACCTGGGATCGAGTCCCGCATCAAGCACCCTGCATGGAGCCTGCTTCTCCCTCTGCCTGTGTCTCACTCTCTGTGTCTCTCATGAATAAATAAAATCTTTAAAATATATATTTTTTTAAAAGTAGAATCTAATACAAATTCATACTACAAAAGCTTTAGAACTTAATAGTTCAGCTAAAAAGAAAAGAAATTATGGATGAATCTTGAGGACAATATGCTAAATCACAAAAAGACAGTCACAAAAAGACATGCTATACTCTTGGTCTTGGGCTTATAAGTACAAGCCCCACGTTGGGTGTAGAGATTACTAAAAAAAATTAACTTAAAAAGAAAAAAAGACAGGTACCTGGGTAGCTCCATGGTTGAGCATCTGCCTTCGGCTCAGGGTGTGATCCTGGGATCGAATCCCATCTCAGGCTCCCTGGAGGGAGCCTGTTTCTCTCTCCATCTGTGTCTCTGCCTCTGTGTCTCTCATGAATAAATAAATAAAATATTTTAAAAATAAAAGACAGGGACACCTGGGTGGCTCAGTGGTTGAGTGTCTGCCTTTGGCTCAGGGACTGATTCTGGAGTCCTGAGATAGAGTCCCACATTGGGCGCCCTGCATGGAGCCTGCTCCTCCCTCTGCCTGTGTCTCTGCCCCACCCCCTCTCTTTGTCTCTCATGAATAAATAAAATCTATAAATAAATAAATAAATAATAAAAGGCAAATGTTGTGTGATTCTACTTATAAGCAGTACCTCAAGTAGACAAATTCACTGAATCAGAAAGTAGAATTGTGTTTGGGGGGGAGGGTGGGGATGGGAAGTTGTTACTTAATGGACACATAGTTTCAGTTTTGCAAGATGAAAAAGTTCTAGATCTGTTGCACAACAGTGTAAATATACTTAATTTGTTTTTTACCACAATTGTAAAAAGAACAGAAATTAACATTTTCCCTGTTATACAATAATACAAATTCTTCTTTAAACAAGCAGAATAAGTAAATTTAAGAAAAAAACATTTCTATGGATTCACAGAAATCATAGAAATGAAGGCTCAAGCAGCTTTTACTGATCACCCTCTCTATGCCAGACTCTGCAAAGAACACAAATACTACGATGACAATGTGGTGCCTGAGACAGTACACATTAGACAGCAACCCCAAGGAGTCACCATGGCCACAGTGCATCACCTGGGCTTCTGAAATGCAAGAACTGGCCAAGGACTTCCCAGATGAAGGCAACTGGAGCTTAGCATCACTGGGATTCCTGACAGCAAGGTGGTTCAAAGTTTGAAATGTGCATACAAAAATACCTGAATTAGAAGCCTGACTTCACAGCTGTGTACCTCTGGCTCAAGTAACTTGCCCTCTCTGACCTCAGTTTTGTCCACAGTAGAATGGGAAAGGATTATAGCACCAATTTTATCTGATTTGGTGTTAACTTCACTGTTATGGTCGTGGTTGAGTGAGCTTCAGAGAGGCTGTGGACATATATTTCCACATTATGCAGTCAGGGAACAACCCAAGGTTTAAACTGAGGTAACTGGGATATTTTAGAAAAAAGGAAATAAATGTCTACATTACATATGAACTTAGCTTAAAATTCTTGTCCTATTGATATTCACCTACTTGTTTTATCAAGCATGAACATACTAAACATATTTAAAACCACAGATCCAAATTGCTGTCATCTGCCTTCAAAAATTAGTTAAAACTGGGACACCCTGGGTGACTCAGTAGTTGAGCATCTGCCTTCGGCTCAGGGCGTGATCCCAGGGTCCTGGGATTGAGTCCCATGTTAGGCTCCCCACAGAGAGCCTGCTTCTCCTTCTCCTTCTGCCTGTGTCTCTGCCACTCTCCCTGTTTCTCATGAATAAATAAAATCTTTTTTAAAAATTAGTTAAAACATAATACTGTAATAACTTTGTATGTTGACAAATATTAACTATACTTCTCACAGTGAGCTTTTAGTAATGTCTATAACCGTTGAATTACACTGTTGTACACCTGAAACTAATATAATTCTGTAAGTCAACTATATTTCAACTAAAATAAGTACATTTTTTTTTTTAAAGATTTCATTTATTCATGAGAGACAGAGAGAGAGAGAGAGGCAGAGTCACAGGCAGAGGGAGAAGCAGGCTCCATGCAGGGAGCCGACGTGGGACTCGATCCCAGGACTCCAGGATCATGCCCTCCAAAGGCAGATGCTCAACCTCTGAGCCACCCAGGTGTCCCCAATAAGTACATTTTAAAAAAATAGTTATGACACAACTAAATTCTGATTTCATTTTGACAGAAGAGTATATTATCCATCCGAGAGGCTTCAGGGCAGAAAGACAAAAGGGTGTTGTTAAGTGAAAGAGACAGACAACAGGGAAGAGGGGGCAACAGTGATATGCAGAAGAGCAGGCTCAGGATGAGCCCAGGTGTGCCTAAGTGAGGGCCAGAGTAGAAAGATGAGGGAAAGCTATGGGTGCAGAGTGCTTTTAGGACACAAGCCAAAACTTAGCAGAGGAGTGACATGATCCAACTTCTGTTCTAGCAGCTTGCTCTAGCTACCAACACTACCACTCCATCTCTTCCAGACTGCAGCCCTACCCTTACCCTGGCCCAGTCACTCCCAGGTCAGGGCCACTTTAGAAGCCATCTCTAGCCCATCTGTATCACTGTTCCTATTGCCGCTGCCCGAAGTCAGATCTCAGTTCTCACTTGGAACTACTGGCTTCCCACCAATCACGTGCCATACTGCCTATGCTTTCTAAAGTGTCACCTCACTGTTAAGAATCCTCCTTCTTGCCTTCCTTACCTGATCTTCCCTTTCCACTCTCATCCTTCCCAACTTTAGTACCCTTTACGGCAGCACCACTTAAGAGCTTATAACCTCTAAAATGACTATTATCGGGATCCCTGGGTGGCGCAGCGGTTTGGCGCCTGCCTTTGGCCCAGGGCGCGATCCTGGAGACCCGGGATCAAATCCCACATCGGGCTCCCAGTACATGGAGCCTGCTTCTCCCTCTGCCTGTGTCTCTGCCTCCCTCTCTCTCTGTGACTATCATAAATTAATTAATTAATTAATTAATTAAAATAAAATGACTATTATCAATCCCACCCCTGGCATTTGACCAACTGTACTTTTCTTCAGGTCTCATATCCAGAATCACCTTTCCAGGGCATTCAGCACAACATTTAACCTAATCTGCCGTACCCGTCGATTTCCTGTTCCCTCACCAGACAATGAGCTCCTAGAGGCCAGAGACTATTTATTTACTTACTTAGAAAGATTTTATTTATTTATTCAAGAGAGACAGGGAGAGAGAGGCAGACACACAGGCAAGAGGGAGAAGCAAGTTCCATGCAGAAGCCTGATGTGGGACTCAGTCCCAGGACCATGCACTGAGACAAAGGCAGACGTTCAACTGCTGAGCCACCCAGGCATCCCAGCAACTGTTTTTTATCCCTATTTTCCCAACAACTTAGCACAGCACCTGTCATTCAGTTGGTTCTAGATAGACATTTAAGGTCATGCTTTCACCATTTAATATGCTAATCATTTTTATTCTATGCCCTGAAATTTGACATGTAAAACCTGCCTGTACTTCAGTTTAGGATATTACTGATCACTTCTTTGTTACATAAAGTTCTGGTTTCTTATCATATTCCACTTATGTTTCCATGTTACATGAATCCTACAAATTAACCAATCTTTGGTGTTTATATTCCCATATGGAAAGCTACACACTGGCTTATCTTCAACATTACGAAATATGCTTAACGATATATAATTTGGCAGGGGTGCGGGGCACCTGGGTGGCTCAGCGGTTGAGCATCTCTGGCTCAGGGTGTGATCCCAGGGTCCTGGGGGGAGCCTGCTTCCCCCTCTGCCTATGTCTCTGCTTCTCTGTGTCTCTCATGCATGCATGAATGAATGAATGAGAATTCATAATTTTTAAATATATAATTTAAGTAACTACAGTTAAGTTTTCATTTTAAAGTACTTAAGGGAAAAAAAAATAAATACTTAAGATACTATGTGCTCCTCCCCAGTGGTATTTTCTCTCATCCTTCCTAGCAGTAGTGACCTGACTCCCATGCAGGTCTTTCTACCTTTATTTGCATCGTCTAGTGTTTTTAGAAGGTAGTACGAAGCAAAGTGCACGAGCCAGGTCACAGACAAGTTACCACCCTGGGTCCTCCACCCCCCTCAGTAACACCACAGGGCTGCCAGACTCCACTGCAACATGATGTTGCATTCTCTGATGACTTGGGGAAACTGGCTCTTAGGAGTGCCGAGCTTCCCACATGCAGTTCCCCCACTATCTGAAGTTTTTAATATTTAGTATCATTTGTATTCCTACAGATGCTTAGGAAACAGAACAATGAATCAAATTTCCCACCTTCGCTAAGGCCTGTTGCCAATCCCTAAAAGAGGCAAATCCAGAACAGGTAACAAGATGATGAGACTTAAGAACATCGTCCCAATTTCCTAATGGGTTTTTGACTCAACTACTTCCATGTATTTTGAGCTTAACGACTCTGATCAATAGCTTAGTCATGCTGTATCTAAAAAAGCCTTAAAATTTAACTAACGCAAAGAATCAAAGAACCGCCCTTCAATATACCAGTTTAAATAGCGAACCTCAAATTTTCTGTTGTCCTCACACTTTTTTTTTTTTTTTTTAATTCATGAGACACACAGAGAGAGAGAGAGAGGGGCTGAGACACAGGCAGAGGGAGAAGCAGGCTCCACGCAGGGAGCCCGACGCGGGGCCAATCCCAGGATCCCGGGGTCACGCCCCGAGCTGAAAGCAGATGCTCAACCACTGAGCCCCCCCCCAGGTGTCCCTGTCCTCACACTTTAAAAACGTTTTTTTGCAAGGACTCCTTATGAAACGCCTACCGTAAATTGTTAATGTGTTGTTTAAATAATGAAACAATAAGCAACAATTCTAGCACAAAAAATAATAATTAAAAAAAAAAAAAAAAAACAACCCACCACCTGGATCTGCACACCTTACGCTGTAAAACCACCCAATCCGCCAGGCACTACTACTACAGTTTCAAGGCGTTTAAAGGTCTTGGGGGGTCGAGAGGGCACCGCATTTGACAACCGCGTCGGGGCGGCTTCAAGTTTGGGAGCAGGAGCGACGCCAGCGCAGGTGGACGCGGAGGATGAGCGGGCTCGCGTCCCGCGGTCCAGGGGCAGGGGCGGCCGAGCAGGCGCCGCGGGGCCGGCCTCCCGGGGGGCCCCGGCAGCCGCCGCCCCCGAGCACGACAGGCGCGGCCGCCCAGGGCGGTGCCGCGGGAGAGGGCGGGGGCCGGAAGGAAGAGGGAGGATTCGGACAAAGCCCGGCCGGCCGCCCCCCCGCCGCGTTCCCGGGAGCGCCCCCCCCCCCCCGCCGCTCGGGGTCCGCAGCTGTTCCGCGAGCCGCCCCCCCCCCCCCCCCGCAGCGCAGCGCAGCCCGGGGACGCGCGGAGGGGACCGACCGCGGGGCGCCGCCGGGGATGCGGGGCGGGGGCGCGGCGCCAAGGGCCCGACGAGGGGGCGCCACAAGTGCCCGTTGGGGTGCCGCGGCGGGGGACGGCCGGCCGCTCACCGTGCTGCTCCCGCGGGGCCGCGCGCTCGCTGTCAGCACCGGGAGGGCGCGGGCGCGGGCGCGTGCGCGGAGCCGGGCTGCGCGGGGCCCGCTGCCTCGATGCCTCAGGCGCGGCGCCGCGGTCACGAGCGAGGGGCGCCGGCGCGGCCGCCCCGCAGCATCCTCGGCCGCCCGCGAGCGCTGTCCCCCGCGGCTCCTCCCTGCAGCCGCCGCCCCGCGCCCGTCGGCTCCTGCTCTGCTCCGGCTCCGCCGCGCCCGCCGCCGAAAATGGCGTCTCGGCGTCCCTCCCCCGGCTCGGGGCTCCCGCCCCACAATGCCCCGCGCGGCCGTGACGTCACCGCCCGCCGCCGGGGGGCGGGGCGCGGCGGGGCGCGGCCGGGAAACTGAGGCCCGGCGCGGAGAGGAGGCTCGCGGGCGTGCGGGAGGGGGCGCTGGGGCGGGGCGCGGCCGCCTGGGACCCCGCGCCGGCCCCGCGCGCCTGCTCGCCCGCCTCTCGGCGCGCCGAGCCCCGGCCCCGCGCGTCTCCGGCGCGCGTCGCCGTCTCCCTGGAAGCCGCCAGGAGGGCTGTGAGCAGCCTGTCCACGGCGCGGCCGAGGGGCGAGGCCACGCAGCAGGCCCCGGGCCTTCTCCGGGGACACCTAGTCTTTGATCGCGACCCTGACCTTCCCCGTCCCGTTACGCCCTCGCCCCAGGGTCCTCAAGAATCCGAGCTCAGCGGGACTTTGCAGGCCTCGCTCGGAACTGCACCGCCAGGCTGGGCAGGGAGATGCCATCCCCGCGGCCGCACGCACCCCCTCCCCCGCGGCAGCCGTGCCACGACCTCCAGCCCCCGCCTGAAGGGCAGTACTTCCAGGTCAGAGCGCGCTCCTGGGCCTCAGCCTGCTGCACCGCCAGCTCTGCAGGCCTGACTCAGCAGCCAGCAGGAGGACGCATGCTGATTCAGGGGGCAATGCTCAGCTTTCTCTGCCTGCCACCGGCTCGGGAGGACCCCCCACCCCCCCACCCCCACCACCTGGAGCCTGCAGACATCCCAAGAGCCGGGCCCTGGGGCACTAGTGACCAGGAGGCGTCCCTCCACCCCACCCCCATCTGCTTTTGAACTGCTCAGCTCTTCAGATAGATCAACCCAGCACCAACAGCCGGTTTAACCCTAGAATTACACAGCCAGTGGGGGAGTAAATGCTCCTCGATTTTCACAGGGAGATCCAATTACTTTTTTTTTTTTTAATTATTATTACTTATTTGACAGAGAGCACAAGCAGGGGGAGCAGCAGAGGGTGAGGGAGAAGCAGGCTCCCTGCCAAGCAAGGAGCCCAATAGGGGGCTTGATCCCAGGACCGGGGATCATGACCTGAGCTGAAGGCAGATGCCTAACGACTGAGCCATGCAGGTGCCCTCAATTACTTTACTGTTTTTTTTTTTTTTAAGATTTTATTTATTTATTCATAAGAGACAGAGAGAGAGGCAGAGACACAGGCAGAGGGAGAAGCAGGCTCCACCGATGTGGGACTTGATCCCAGGACTCCAGGATTACACCCTGGGCTGAAGTTAGACGCTAAACCACTGAGCCACCCAAGGATCCCCTACTTTACTTTCATATAAATGCAAAGAGTCAGCTAAAAAAGGGGGAGGGAGAAGCAGTGAATCAAACCACCTTTCCCTTAATGATTTGGCCACACTGCTGCTTGGATGTCACCTACTCCTCAACAGGCACCTAGGGGCTGGGCACACATTTGTAACCAACATGCTCTAGAGACGAGAGGAGTGGGCTGAGTGAGGCCTGCAACTCTGGGTGCAGTGATTGTTCCCTCCACTCGCCCAGGGAGGACCTGAGATGCTTAATGTCCTCTTCTAATGAGCAGCCAAGATCTTAAATCCTTCCTACTGCTGTAGTCCATCCCTCTCCATCCCCACTGCTGCCACTCCGTTTAGGCTTTATTATGTGGGACTCGATCCTGGGACTCTGGGATCATGCCCCGAGTCACAGGCACACATTCAACCACTGAGCCACCCAGGGATCCCTATCCTTTTTTTTTTTTTTTTTTTTTTTATTCATTCAAAGAGAGAAAGGCAGAGACAAAGGCAGAGGGAGAAGCAGGCTCCATGCAGGGAGCCCGACGTGGGACTGGATCCCGGGTCTCCAGGATCACACCCCTGGCTGCAGGCGGCGCTGAACCTCTGTGCCACTGGGGCTGCCCTCCCTATCCTATTCTTTTATTCTCTCAACAAATATTTGTTGACCTGCCAAGATCCCCACCATAAGAACAAAGGTGTGCTGGTAAACAGGATAGATAAGATTACACCTGCTCTTGCTCACACCGTGCTATGCACAGAGAAGTAAGGTAATGGCAGTGTGATGAACTGAACTCTGAGGCAGGCAAGTGAACTGAGACCTAAGTGACAGGAAGGAGCCAAATGGGCAAAACTGGTAGGGCAAGCACTCCAGGCAACGGTCCTCAGGCAGGAATGAGTCTGGAGTGATGAGGAAAGAGAAAAGTCTAATTCATCCACCACATCCCATCCACAGGTCCCCTGAATCTGACCCTGCTACTTCCCTCATGAAGTGCTGTGATGCACCCATCCTTCAGGGCAAGGGGCTGGGGTGCAGGCATTTCAGGCCATCCTCACTCGGAGTCTCATACTGAGACTAACAATCCATCACCCACCCTTGCTGTGAGGCCTGGGCACTCGCAGTCCATTTCAATCCTCTGATCTTCAGCAACTCCAAGAGAGGCATTGGTAACCATATTTACAGACGCTGCAGCAAAGGCCCTGCAGGTTCCCTGGTCTGCTTTCTGCTTCCAAGGATGAACTCAGCTTTA
This sequence comes from Canis lupus baileyi, assembly GCF_048164855.1. Taxonomy (NCBI): domain Eukaryota; kingdom Metazoa; phylum Chordata; class Mammalia; order Carnivora; family Canidae; genus Canis; species Canis lupus. The sequence continues at coordinate 72,833,638 of NC_132846.1, read as the reverse complement.
GGAATCAGAAGAGAGGAGCAGGGTGGCTGCTCCTGGGTGGCTCAGTGGCTGAGCGTCTGCCTTCAGCTCCAGTCCTGACCCTGGGGTCCTGGGATCGAGTCCTGCATCAGGCTCCCCAGAGGGAGCCTGCTTCTCATTCTGCCAGTGTCTCTGCCTCTCTGTGTGTCTCTCGAAAATCTTAAAAAAAAAAAAAAAAGGTATCAGGAGGGAGCAGCCCCACGCTTCCTATGTGAACACTAGCAGAGCTGAGGAGAGCCTTTGTGGTGGAAAAACCTCAGCAAGGCTACCCAGGAGCAGCAAATCCATTATCTGTCCTTCTCCAGAAACCTTGAGGACCAGGGTCCTGGGAAGCACACACCTGTTGGCACAAGTCCTGGTGGCCTTGACCATCCCTGTGGTCAGCAGCTTGCCAGCCTAGCCAGAGTCCCCGGGGTTACCCAGGGGCCCGGAGGGCGGGGCTATCTTCAGTGGCAGCAGCACGGGACCCCTGGAGCAGGCCTCTCCTTCCTCCCTGAAGTGCTCTTCCCTTCTAAAGAGGCAGCCTGCATGGCAGAGCCACCTTCTCCTCCCCTCTGCCTGTCTCTGTCTCTGTCTCTCCCTCCTTCTGCTTTCCCCAAATGCAGATAGATGCCTTGTCCTCTACCCCATCTCTTTGTCTCCTTCTCCTCCTTCTCTGACCCTTTCACTTCCCTGTTGTGAAACCTGAGAGATCAGCAGGCCCAGACGCTGAGGCCTGAGTACAGCTATGGAGACAATCTCCAGGACCCAGACCAAGCCAAGGCTGAAGTGCCCTGGTCAAGGAGGAGTGAAAACACCCCGTGCCAGCCTCCTGCCCGTTCGCTGGACACCTGGGGGTCGGAGAGGAATCAGGAGCACACAGCCTGGTGCTCACTCCAATCTCCATGTTCATGGAATAGTGCTGGAGTCAGGTGTGGAGGCCGGCAATGGGAGAGCAGGCACCCTGCGCAGCTGAGACAGAGGTGCTGGGGGGGTGGCCCGATGTCCTCAAGGCTCAGGGACTCCCTAGAAGAGGGACATTCACAGGGCAGATGGGAAGATCTAGCTCTCGGAGTCTAAGTGGTGGAACCGTAGGGACAAAACAGTGCCCAACAAAGAACAAACCACACAACATGCGTCTCATTTGGACAGTGGAGGGCGGCTCCGGTGGCGCAGCGGTTTAGCGCCGCCTGCAGCCCGGGGCGTGATCCTGGAGACTCTGGATCGAGTCCCACGTCAGGCTCCCTGCATGGAGCCTGCTTCTCCCTCTGCCTGTGTCTCTGCCTCTCTCTCTGTCTCAATAAATAAAATCTTAAAAAAAAAAAAGTCATTTGGACAGTGGAGAGAGTCTTCTATTTTCGCGGTCAAGGCCTGCGGAGGTGTCTGTCCAGCAGCCGCCCCCGGGGAGACTGGGACGCTGCGATTTCCCTCTGGCCCCGAGGGCTCAGCAGTCGGCGAGCAGCCCCAGCCCATCAGCGTCTCAAGAGGAGGCGGAGGGAGGGCAGGGGGTCCCGGAGGGAGCCTTGGGCCGCGCGGCGGGGCTGGGGAGCGGTTCCGGGGCTGCGCTGGCCGAGGGGGCCCCCGCGCACCCCTGGCGAGACAGGCACGGAGGAGGGTCAGCACGGGCTCTGTGGCGGGAACCCCCCAGCTTCCCCCGGTCCCGCTGTGCTTCCTCCCCAACTCGCGCAGCGTCCCGCGACCGCCCCTCTGCCCCACCCCAGCCCGGGCGCCTCCCCCCTGCAGCCCGGGCCCCGCCCCGCCCCGCCCCGCCCCGCCCCGCCCCGGCCCCTCCAGCCCTGGAGCCACCGCCCTTCCACGCCCGCGTGGTCACTGCTCGCCAGGCTCCCCCAAGCACGGGCACCGCCCCCCCCCCAGCATGAGCACTGCCCCCACACACACCCCAGACCTGGGAGCCTCCCCACCACCTCCAGCCCGGGCGCCGCCCCCCGCCCCCCCGAACCTGGGAGTCTCCACGCCCCCCCCAGCCCGGGCACCGTCCCCCGCCCCCCCACCTGGGAGTCTCCACGCCCCCCCCAGCCCGGGCACCGCCCCCCGCCCCCCCACTTGGGAGTCTCCACGCCCCCCCCAGCCCGGGCGCCGCCCTCCGCCCCCCCACCTGGGAGTCTCCACGCCCCCCCCCAGCCCGGGCGCCGCCCCCCGCCCCCCCACCTGGGAGTCTCCACGCCCCCCCCAGCCCGGGCACCGCCCCCCGCCCCCCCACCTGGGAGTCTCCACGGCCCCCCCCACCCCCCCCACCTGGGAGTCTCCACGCCCCCCCAGCCCGGGCACCGCCCCCCGCCCCCCCACCTGGGAGTCTCCACGGCCCCCCCCCCCACCTGGGAGTCTCCACGCCCCCCCAGCCCGGGCGCCGCCCCCGCCCCCGCCCCCCCCAGCGCCCGCAAAGCTGAGCCGGGCCTCCGTCGGGCCCCGCGGCGCGCCCAGGTCACGCCCCCTCTGGTCTGCGGCCTGGGTCCTGACCGCGACGTCACGGGGCTGGGGCTGCTTTTCCTCTGCGGAGCTCGAGCCGCCACCGAGGCTGCGGGACCGCCCCCGCCCGACAGCACCCAGCGCTTGGGGAGGGTGGGAGAGGGCAGCTCCGCCCGCCTCCCTCGGGTCTCTTGAATGCGGGCAGCGGGCCGGGCCTGCCGCAGGAGTGCCCGGGGGCCCCAGCAAGCCCGAGTCGCCCCCGCCCGCCCGCACCCCGGCCCCGGCGAGCCTGAGGGGGCCCATTCCTGGCCTCAGCCCCGGAGGGCGGAGGATTTCAGTCATGTGCTTCCGAGCCCCCTAGACGCCCGGCAAGAAAGCCAGCTGCCCCTCCGGAGAGGCCCAGCCATCCCGGCACCCCACTTCCAGCTGCCCTGGGGACGCCGGGCCTCAAGGGAGACCATCCTGGGCGGTCCAGCCCCGCACACAGCCATGTGGAGGGCCCAGGATGGCTCCAGGTGGGGACCGATGCTCACACGCGGGCAGGAAGGGCAACGGAAAGAGCACTGTGGCCGCGTGTGTTTGTACACTCAGCACGTGTCTCTGAACCCTAATATTCGCAGTGCCCAGGTGGCCATCCTACCAAGAACTTTCTCAATGAGCCATGAGACCTATGGGAAAAAGTGCTGGAGTCCCCACAGCATGTGGCCCGGACCTGACTGATGTGGTTATCAGAAAGGGGTAATGCCCCAAACTGGGAGCGGGGAGGGATCTGATAATCAGTCCATCTAGTGTGATGCACATGATGATGGAAACGCGCACGGGGGGGCGCCTGGGGGGCTCAGTTGGTGAAGAGTTGGCCTTCAGCTCGGGTCTGGATCCGCAACGACCCACCCCCGACCCCCCGCTGGGCTCCTTGCTCACCGGGGAGTCGGCTTCTCCCTCTGCCCGCCGCTCCCCCTGCTGGTGCGCTGTCAACTAAACAAAATCAAGAAAGAAAGAGAAAGAAAGAGAAAGAAAAAGAGAGGAGAGAAAGAAAGAAGCCCGGGTGGCTCAGCGGTTTAGCACCACCTTCAGCCCAGGGCCTGATCCTGGAGACCCGGGATCGAGTCCCACGTCGGGCTCCCTGCATGGAGCCTGCTTCTCCCTCTGCCTGTGTCTCTGCCTCCCTCTCTCTCTCGAATAAATAAAATCTTTAAAAAAGAAAGAAAGAGGCCGGGGTTGATGAAGGATCTCAAGATGCTTGCTCTAAAAACCATCGACTGGGTAGCTTTTAGGGAGATCATACCCCGAGACCAGAAGGCCATTGCCAACTCCCTGAAATCCTGGAATGAGACGCTAACCTCCAGGTTGGCTGCTCTTCCTGAGAAACCACCTGCTATCGGCTGGGCTTACTACAAGGCCAATGTGGCAAAGGCTGGCTTGGTAGATGACTTTGAGAAGAAGTTTAATGCCCTGAAGGTCCCTGTGCCAGAAGATAGATACACTGTCCAGGTGGATGCTGAGGAAAAAGAAAATGTGAAAAGCTGTGCTGAGTTTTTGTCTCTCTCAAAGGACAGGATTGAAGCTGGAGAAGATGAAGAACATAATTCCGTTTGATCATTGAAGACCTGAATGAAGTCTTCCCAGAAACCAAATTAGACGAGAAGAAGTATCCCTATTGGCCTCACAAGCCAATCAAAAATTTATAAACTTGAGTTGAGGAGAAAGCCCTGGCCCTCATATTATAAACATTGGACATTAAAAATAATGATATGGGGGGGGAAGAAAGAAAGAGAAAGACTGGAAGAAGCACTGGGGACTGGGGATCAGGCACATGTCATGGAAAGCTGACATTCTCCTTGGGATCCCCGCATTTTATTACGAAAACATTCAAATATGCAGAAAACCATGTAGAGTGCGCACCATGTACCCATCACCGAGATTCTACAATTGACGTTTTTTTAAAAGATTTTATTTATTTATTCCTGAGAGACAGAGAGAGAGAGAGAGAGAGAAAGAGAGATTGGGAGGCAGAGACACAGGCAGAGGGAGAAGCAGGCTCCATGCAGGGATCCCGACATGGGATTCGATCCCGGGTCTCCAGGATCACGCCCTGGGGTGAAGGTGGCACCAAGCCACTGATCCACCCTGGTTGCCCTACAACTGACATTTTGCCCTACTTGTCACTTGTCCCTCCGTTCCTCCAGCCCTCGCTCTCGGCCCCGACACACGGTGGTGTGCACACGCATGGAGCCCAGCGTTTGTTTTTTCAGGGAACATTCCCATAATGAGCACGTGGGAAGGAGACCCTCCAGCTCACCTGTGTCCTCCAAGCCCAGCCTGATCAGGAAGTGGACCACCGACCCCTCCCTCGTGCCCCTTCTGGGCGAGTCCCCCAAGCCCTGTTCTGTTGCTCTGTTTTGTTTTACTGTAGCTTCGTTTTGCCTGCTCTGGGGTTTTACAGAAACACAATCACAGGGATCCCTGGGTGGCGCAGCGGTTTGGCGCCTGCCTTTGGCCCAGGGCGCGATCCTGGAGACCTGGGATCGAATCCCACATCGGGCTCCCGGTGCATGGAGCCTGCTTCTCCCTCTGCCTGTGTCTCTGCCTCTCTCTCTCTCTCTCTCTCTCTCTCTCTCTGTGACTATCGTAAATTTAAATAAATAAATAAATAAATAAATAAATACAAGGACTTTAAAAAAAAAAAAAAAAAGAAACACAATCACACCCTGAGCCTTTTGTGTCGGCCCGTGTCCCTCCTCCTGCGGTGCCAGCGCTCCCCCGTGCTGCTGCAGCCCTGGGCAATGGGAACATCGCTGACCTGAGCTTTCTCACCCACGTCTCTGGGAAACGTGTTTTCATTTCTCTTGGGTAAATACCTGGGAATGGAACTGCTAACCACCAGGTAGGGTAGGTGTAGGGTTAGTTTTATCAGAAACTTCCAGGTCGGGACACGTGGGTGGCTCAGGGGTTGAGCATCTGCCTTCAGCTCAGATCTGATCCCAGGGTCCGGGGATCGAGCCCCACATCGTGCTCCCTGCAAGGAGCCTGCTTCTCTCTGCGTTTTTCATGAATAAATAAAAATTTTTTTTCCTTAAAAAAAAAAAGGAAACTTCCAGGCCCCTTTCCTAAGCAACTGACCATTTTAGGCCTGAGCAGACATGTAGGAGCTCAGAGCCTTCCGCACACGGCAGCTGCTGGACGAACATCCTTGAAGAGGTGGTCTGGCACAAGGGGCGCTGGGCACCTCCGCTCACCAGGCCCCCCAGCTGGCAGGAACGGGGGTGTGGGGAGGCTGGGAGGGTTGCCTCGGGGGTGCTGGCCAACAGAGGAGGTTGCAGGGAGGCAGGAAGCCTCTGGGAAGGAAGGGACATAGTCCCTCAGTGACAGGCGGGCCCCCAAGTGCAAAGGCTCTGCATAAGACCGCCCGTAGGCCAGTGACTCTAGTGTCCAAAAATGACTCAGAATGTTGGACTTATGTTCTTCGGATATGCAGCAAGTGGAGACACGGTGGAGACTCGGGAGGACATGCAGCTGGCATCTTTGGAGAGGACCCAGGTGACTGTGGGCGGACTTGGGACGGACCATCCTGCAGGGACAGCTCAAATGCCGACGCTCCTGTGGCGGATTACGTCTCCCAAGGACGGCCACATCTTCCGTCCCACGCAGTCTTCTCACAACGTGGCTTTGACTCTTCCCATGGAGGTGGAGTCTCTGTTCCCTCCTTTTGAAGCTAGGTGAGCCTGTGACACAGCAGCAGCGACATTGTGGGACTTCAGAAGGCAGGTCTTACAGGTGGCACTGCCTCCAGCTGGCTCTCTGGGGAAGCTCTTGGAAGCCAGCCGCGGTGCTGCTGCGAGGGAGCCCACGCAGCCCTTGGAGAGACCACGCGGAGACCGCGGGAGCAGAGGTCCCTCTGACAGCCAGTGTCCCCCTCAGACACACGAGTGGAAAGGCCCCCAGTCATTGTGTCGCCCCCAGCCTTTGAGACAGAGGAACAGGGATGAGCCCTCCACTCCACACGCTTGCCCACACCATCCACGAGCGGAACAGGATGGTTGACGTGAGCCACTAGGTTTGGGGATGGTTTGTTATGCAGAAGGAACTAGCAGGTTATCAGACGTTCCCTCGGTTCCCGCAGCACGATCCCCCTCTTCTGCGGGCACGTGGCCCTTCGTGAGCTGGCACCCGGGGAGATGGGCAGAGATGAGGGATACACACAGCCCGTCTCCCACCTCTAGCACCTTCCACATCACATCATTGCCGAAGGCCGCAGCACCTCCTCCTGTCCGCAGCAGGAGAGGCTGACCTTCGGGGCCCCCATCACGATGCAGAGCACAGTGCCAGGGACAGAAAGTGCGAAAGGAAGGAGGGGGAAGGAGGATGGAACCCAATTCCGTCCTGACTTAGGGCCCAGGAGGAGCCACACTCGGCCCCAGCCCTGGTCCTCCACGCTGTGATCTGTCTCTTCCCCTGTAAAGTGGTCACCCTGTCCACTTACCTCCCGGAACATCAGGGGGAGCTGGTCCCATGTTCTGCCCCAATCGCTGGGGGGGACCTGTGCCAGTGGCTGAGACTTGGGGGTGCCTTCCAGTGAAAGGGGCTCAGCTGGAAGCTGATGTCTCCTATGGCCACCAGACCACGGGGACAGCTGGGCCCACTTTTTAGGTTTATTTATTTATTTATTTATTTATTTTTTAATTTTTATTTATTTATGTATGATAGTCACAGAGAGAGAGAGAGGCAGAGACACAGGCAGAGGGAGAAGCAGGCTCCATATACTGGGAGCCTGATGTGGGATTCGATCCTGGGTCTCCAGGATCGCGCCCTGGGCCAAAGGCAGGCGCCAAACCACTGCGCCACCCAGGGATCCCGGTTTTTTTATTTATTTAAAGATTTTATTTATTTATTTGAGACAGAGCAAAAGAGAGCACGAGTGGGGGGACAGTGGGAAAGGGAGAAGCAGACTCCCTGCTGAGCAGGAGCCCGATGTGGGACTTGATCCCAGGACCCCAGGATCATGACCTGAGCCAAAGGCAGACACCTCACTGATTGAGCCACCCAGGCACCCCACTCTTCTCTCTTTCTAGGGGCCCAGAGCCCAAGGGCAACAGGAGATTCCAAGGCCTGGGCTATTGCCCCAACTGCCCTGCACCCCTCCCTTCCAAGGCCACAGATGGAATCTTGGGCCTCACTGTGTCATGTCCTCCCCCTCCCTGCCCCTAGTTACCCCTCCAGGTAACCCCCCAGTCCTTCTCTCTCTGGGAACCCTGCTAGCCTCAGCCCTGCACTCCCCACAGAAGGGCACCACAGAGCGGGGTCACCCAGCCTTTCCAGGGATGATTCTCTTGCCTGTCAGGTGCTCCACGGGCCCCGCTTCTGCAGAGCTCTGGAGCCCAGGGACCCACAATGACAGCCACCCCCTTTCCACCTTAGACAGCTACTTCCAGAAGGGGCAATTTTTGCCCAAGGACACAGATACGGGGTTCTTCAGACGGGCAGATGGAGAGATCTTTTGTTTTAGACAAAAATAGCCACGCAGGTGGCAAGACTGTCCCCGAACCAGCACATGCTTCTGCTGGCCTGGCTGCAATCCCCCCCCTCTATGAGGAGGAGACATTTGGGGGACTTGAGCCCCTGGGTGCCTGACAGCAGCTGCCCACATGGCTCCCAGATGCTCCCTCCACCGAACACGGCCTCCTCCCTGCTCTTCGTGGTCCTCGGCCTCATCCACCGAGACCCCACTCGCCTCACAGCTGCGGAGTGTTCTGGGGCACAGACCTCACCGTCCTCCCTTGGCTGGCTCCTGGCCCCCCGCCTCTCCCAGGGCCTAGTGTGGGTTCTCAGTATGGAGCTCACCTGAACGCAGGAGGAGCCAACCAGCCCCTCAGGTGGTGGTCCCTCATGGAAATCCTGGTCTCCATCTGCTTCACCCCCCGCCCAGTTCTACTGCAGTGACCTTGGACGTCTGGATCCGCAGTGGGGGTGGGGGGCTCCGTGTCCTGTGGCTCTCTTGCCTCTGCCTCTAGCGGGTATATAATCAAATTTCAGCCTGGCTCCCTTTGTCAGAGCAGAAATTGCTGCAGCAGTTCCAGACATCACACCTTTGCACCTCACCGTCCAGAAGGAAAGAGCCTCAAGCCCCCACCCATCAATACATGCCCCAGGTCACAAGCCCACCGGGACCCCCCGCCTGGCCAGGAGCAGGCCTCACACTGCTTGGCTTAGCTGATGGGGAAGGTGCTGCTGCAGAGTGGGGGTGGGGGGTGAGGCTGGGGGCACCCACAGTCCTCCCTACAGGTGGCTCTCTGAGCTCACTCAGCCCTGTTCCCAAGGGCAGCACCTGCAAGGGAGGGGGGCAGCAGGGCCCCTCCAAGGCGACTGTCCACACCAACAGGGTCTGGCTCATCCGGCTGGTGGCCCAACCTCCCCAACCTCCCCGGGGGCATGTCCCCGCTGCCCTCACCCCTGCCTACAGAGGAAGTGCAGTGACAACACTGTTCGCACTGGCTCCTTCTCCTAGTAGACGTCCTGGTCCCTGTGTGATCTGATGGATTCTGATGATCGTGTTTGGAAGCAGAGGGTCACTAACCTCCCCCTACCAGCCGGGGCCACATGACTCCAGAGGTGCTCAGGAGGATGGGCACCTGGGGGCCAGGAGGCCAGCCGGACATGGGCTCAGAGAGTCACCCTGGGAGCAGGGGACCCCCAGCCACCGGGTCAGCCACGTGCCATGCCCTGCATGGAGGTAAAGGCCAGGCGGGCCCAGGCCACATGCCCCCGGGAGGCTCTGGGTCCTGCGTGCGCTCCGTGCCCTGGGACGAGCCCCGCCGGGCTCTGCTCAGCTCTGCGGGCAGAGGGAGGACGAGGCAGACGCTGAGGAAGGAAACGCACAAACGCATATATCATCACAACGTGCTGAAAAGGAAAAATCCCAGCCTCCAGAGTATCCGGGTGGGCCGGCCCGGGCTGTGCCTGGGCCCCCCTCCGCCTCCAGCCCCCGCCGTCCCGGTCCACACGGAAACCTGCACACACAGCCCTTGTCCCCGTGTCACACCCGTTCTCCGTGAGCACCAGCCAGAGGCAGGGGGCACCACCCCATTCTACGGGTGGAGAAATGGAGCCAGGGGAGACCGGCTCGAGTCCCCACTCACTCCCGTCGCTGGCACAAAGTCGAGGGCCCACTTCAATGCTTCAGGAAGATTGAAGCATTTCCCCCACAGCCTCAGCTCCAGACGCAAGATTCTGGAAGACATTTGGCAGGGCCTCCGGAAATTTTCATCTATTGATTCCTTCTAGAAGCTGCTGATCCATCAGACATAAATCTCGTGGACTGCACATTGACTCAACCTTGCTCCTGAACGCTGTGAGTTCCTTCTGCTGCCTTATTAGCTGAGTCTGGAAGCCATCAGAGTATGTTTGCTGGAGCTGACAAAGGACCCCAAACAGGGAGACGAGGACAATGGAAACCTGTTCTCTTACAGCTCTGGAGGCCAGAGGCAGGGCTGAGGCTCCAAGGGAGGAGCCTTCTAGGCCCGTCCAGCTCCTGTGGGCGCCCTTGGCCCAAAGACACATCAGTCCAGCCTGTCTCCTTGTCACATGGCCTTCCATGTGCCTGTCACCAATCTCCCTCTGCTTTCTAAGGACACTTGTCATTGGATGGGGTGGGGGGAGGGGGGCCTCCTATATCCAGAATAATCTCATCCCAATATCCTTAACTACACCTGCAAGATTCTCTGCTCCCCAAAGAGGCCATAACCCTAGATACAAGGGCCTAGGACAGGGACACATCTGGGAGCCCCCACTAGGGTCAGCCCGTCTCCAGGAAGCAGACCGCGGATGCTCCATTCTACAGATGAGGCAAAGGAAGTGCAGCAGGGTTGTCAGTGTGGATCTGTCCTGGGCCTGTGAGAGGGGAGGGGGAAGGAACTGGACTGACCGTCCTCTGCTTGTCCTGGCAGACGCTCTTCTGGGGACAGCCAATATGGGCCAGATGCTGCCTTGGCTTTCTCCCGGAAGGTGAGCTGAGGGCCACTTTTCCTGTGTTGGCAAGGCCCGTCAAACTCCCCCTTTTTTTTTTTTTAAGATTTATTTATTTATTTATGATAGACACAGAGAGAGAGAGGCAGAGACAAAGGAGGAGGGAGAAGCAGGCTCCATGCCAGGAGCCCGACGTGGGGCTCGATCCCGGGACTCCAGGATCGCACCCTGGGCCAAAGGCAGGCGCCAAACCGCTGCGCCACCCAGGGATCCCCAAGGCCAGTCAAACTCCTAAGAGAAACAAGGAGTAAAAGGGCGGGTGCCAGGGGCTGGGGTAGGGGACGTACTCAGAAAATGTTCACTGACCCAAACTTTCAAACAGGCAAACCAGCTTGTCCACCAAGGAATGTGGCTCCTCCGTGAGGCCATGCCCATCCCACGTCCCATCCTGGTGTCCATGAGGCCTCTCTGTGCTGGGTCACGCTTGCCCAGCCCTCCCTCCAACCTCTGGGGAGACCTCTGGGGCCTGTGCCCGCTGCAGCAGCACTGCCTGATGGGAAACAAATGTGAGCCACAATGTCATTTCAAATGGTCTCATAGCCACAGTAAAACAGATAAAAAGAAGCAAATGAAATTAATTTTAGTAATATATAGGGATCTCTGGGTGGCGCAGTGGTTTGGCGCCTGCCTTTGGCCCAGGGCGCGATCCTGGAGACCCGGGATCGAATCCCACGTCGGGCTCCCGGTGCATGGAGCCTGCTTCTCCCTCTGCCTATGTCTCTGCCTCTCTCTCTCTCTCTGTGTGACTATCATAAATAAAAAAAATAAAAAATTTTTAGTTATATATATACACACACACACACACACACATACACACACGTCATTGCTGTTTCTTCAGCAAATTTTATCAGTTTGTTTTGTTTTGTTTTTTTAAGTAGGCTCCATGCCCAGCATGGAGCTGAATGCAGGGCTTGAACTCACAGCCCTCAGATCAAGACCTGAGCTGAGATCAAGAGTCGACCACCTATCTGACTGAGCCACCCAAATAAGCTCTATGCCCAACACGAGGCTCGAACTCACAGCCCCGAGATCAAGTCGCACGCTCTGCTGACTGAGCAGCCAGGCACCCCAGAGCCTCAATTCCAAACTGCAGCTGGATGAAGGGGCCAGGGCAGGGGCCCCGGGCTCTGTGGAGAGGCCCCCAGGACACCTCCGGGGATTCTGAGGATCCCCCAAATCCACATAAATAAAGCTCTGAGAACTGTGCCCGGCAGATGGCAACACTTGCTTCCTGTTAGCATTATTTGGTAAAGGGGCCAGGGGCCACAAGGGCATTCATTGAGCACATCTAATGGACAAGGTCCACTGTGCCAGGCAGTGTGGTGAGGCCTGGGAGGAGGATGGGAGCACGGAGACGAAGATGGAGACAACTGCCCCCTCAGAGGTGGAGTCCTCCGGGCTGGGCATCTCTGTGACCAGATGGTCAGATTCTGGAGTTTGCAACCAGATGCAGCAGGACCCCGTACTGACAGGAGGCCCACCGTCCACGGTGCAGGAGCCGGGCTGTGCATGTGGCTCTGAGAGGTGTCCTGCCACCAGTGACATACTGACCATCACATCCAGGTTTTGAGAGGCACTGAGGATACACTAGGGTGCTGCTTTCTTTCTAAAATGTAAATCTTGGGGCACCTGGTGGCTCAGTCGGTTGAGCATCCAACTATTGGTTTCAGCTCAGGTCATGCTCTCAGGGTTCTGGGATCAAGTCCCACATTGGCTCTGTGCTTAGTGGGGTCTGCTGAAGATTCTCTTTCTCACACTGCCCCTCCCCTCCTCATGCTCTCGCTCAAGAGGGAGAGGGAGAGGGAAAAGGAGAGGGAGAGGATCTCCAGCAGACTCTTTGCTGAGCTCAGAGCCTCACACAGGGCTCGATCCCACATCCCTGAGATCATGACCTGAGCCAAAATCAAGGATCAGCTGCTTGCTCAACTGAGCCACCCAGGTGTCCTAAATAAAATATAAATAAATAAATAGATGATAGATAGATAGATAGATAGATAGATAGATAGATAGATAGATAGATAGATAGATAGGGTACCCTGGTGGTTGAGCGTCTGCCTTGGCTCAGGACATGATCCTGGGGTCCTGGAATTGAGTCCCGCATCGGGACTCTGCAGAGACACAGGCAGAGGGAGGAAAAGTAGTCTCCCTGCAGGGAGCACGATGCGAGACTCAAACTCGGAATTCCGGGATCACATCCCCAGCCGAAGGCAGATGCTCAACCACTGGGCCACCCAGGCATCCCTCTCATGAATAAGTAATTAAAATCTCAGGAAAAATTAAAATAAAAAATAACAAATAAAATAAGATTCTTGTTTGCCCATTGGTTTTCCTGGCAAATGGACTAACCTTTCGCAAGTCAGTGCCCACTGCCGACAGCTCCGGCTCTGTGTTCATCTTTCCACTCTGCACCAAACCATCTGTTTGACGGCAAACTCATCTTTGCGTGTGTGCTGGGGTAACGGGAGGGCTTACAACCCCAAATACTTGGATAGAAACCACCTCTGGACATCTCCTGACCTCATCCATCCCTCTCCTCCCCTCGTCTGGGGGCTCTTCCTGTACTTTTCCACCCAAAGATGGACTCAGGACAAAGTGGACAACCATCACAGCAAATCAATAGCCAAGTAGCTACAAATGCAGCTTGAAACAGCCTGGACATTTTTGGAAGATTGATCATTTTCAATGGCATGAAAGGAAAGAAATGACTTTCCTGGAAGACCAGTGGGGTGAGATCATCTGAGAAGGGGTACTGCCCAGCAAGGAGGATGGCTGTCCCCACCACCTGGGCACAGGATACTGGGGGCACCGGATGGGCAGGGAGGCCCAGGAGGGCTAGCTCATCCACTGCTCCATGCCCAGTGCCTAGAACAGGGCCGGCACCCAGCAGGTGCTTATGAGCATTTGCGTAATAAATGAGGAAGCAGACTGTGCTGTCCTCACAGAACTGCAGATGTTATGCCATCATGTGCCCTTTGCCCCGTTAAGGTTTACTATCCTTGGGCTACAGTGATGCCTGAGGCTCAGGGGGTTTAGGTGCTGGAGCTGAGACTGGGGCCCAGTTTACCACCTGTAAACAAACCTGTCTTCACGTGCCAGAACATGGGTGAACTCTGAGGACATCATGCTAAGTGAAATAAGCCAGTCATGAAAGGACAAATACTGGGGGCACCAGTCATAGAGCATGTGACTCTTGATCTCGGGTCATGAGTTCAAGATCCACATTGGGTGTAGAGCTTACTGCAAAAGGTAAAAGAAAAAATAAATAAATAAATAAATAAATACATACATACATACATACATAAATAAATAAATAAATAAAAAGGTAAAAGAAAAAATACTGTATGATTCCATGGAGGTGAGGTCCCTAGCATATTCAAATTCACAGAAAGTAGAAGAGTGGGCACCAGGGGCTGGGGACAGGGGTGACAGTTAGTGTTTAATGGGGACATAGTTTCAGTTTGGGGAGATGGAAAGTTCTGGAGACGACAGGGGTGGTGGCTGCACGACTGTGTAAATGTGCTTCACACCACCAAATTGCACTGCTGAGAGAGGAATCTCACAGGACTTCCGCAGCCCTGTGGGCTGGGCTGTGCAGTGGGGGACAGGTGGCCATGACACAAACCCCCGGTTCCCAGTGGATCCCCTGTCATGTGAGCTTTGTGAGCAAGAACCCCCAGCCTCCCCTTTGAGGAAGCAGATTCTCCATAAAGGAAGCTGCTCCTTGTAGTCTACACCTTCCTGCACTGGATCAATTTCCTAAACAAAGACCTTGTAAAATGTGTCAGCAGAAAATGGCTAGTCATGGTTTCCTCTTGTTTTAAAAACAGAAAAAAGCACGGATGCCTGGCCGGCTCAGTCGGTAGAGCCTGTGACTCTTGATCTTTGGGTTTTAAGTTTGAGCTCCTTGTTGGGTGCAGGGGTACTCAGAAATAAAATCCTGGGGCACCTGGGTGGTGCGGTCGGTGAAGCACCGACTCTTGATTTCTGCTCAGGTGGTGATCTCAGTCGTGAGACCGAGCCCCGTGTCGGGCTCTGTGCTGGGCATGGAGCCTGCTGGGGATTCTCCCTCCCTCTGCCCCTTCCTCCATGCTCTATCTATCTCTTGCACTAAAAAACAAAAACAAAAACAAGAACAACAACAAAAAAAAACACAAGGTCTATAAATAGCACCTAACACACAGGAAGGATGAGAAACTCAGTTTTGTGTTTTTTTTTTTTTTTTTTAACTCAGAAAACAGAAGCATTTATCAAGGACATTTTCAGGGGAAAGTGGTGTAAAATACATCACTGAGATCATCTTTATTCTATAATTATATAAAGACCACAAAAATACTTTACTTAAATATAGTTAGGGCAGAAAATCATCTTAAAACAACATAATATTTTCTTTTCTTTTTTTTTTTAATTTTTTTAATCGGAGTTCAGTTTGTCAACATATAGCATAACACCTAATGCCCAGTGTTCATCCCGTCAAGTGCGCCCCTCAGTGCCCATCACCCTGTCACCCCATCCCCCTGCCCACCTCCCTTTCCACCACCCCTTGTTTGTTTCCCAGAGTTAGGAGTCTCTCATGTTCTGTCAACCTAATATTTTTTTTTAAGTCTTTGCTTTTTTTTTTTTTTTTTAAGATTTTATCTATTTATTCATGACAGAGAGAGAGAGAGGCAGAGGGAAAAGCAGGCTCCATGCAGGGAGCCTGACGTGGGACTTGATCCCAGGGCTGAAGGCGGTGCCAAACTGCTGGGCCACCAGGGCTGCCCAACATAATATTTTCTTAACTGAGGATATATATTTTAGGGTCAAAGTTACCTTAATAATGACATATTTGCATTTATTTGTGACCTAAAGTAACATATACCACAATACCGACAATACCTAAATGTCGGGTGCCTGGGTGGCTCAGTCAGTTGAGTGTCTGCCTCCAGCTCAGGTCATGATCTGGGGGTTCTGGGATCGAGCCCCACGTTGGGCTCCCTACTCAGTGGGCAGCCTGCTTGAGCCTCCTTCTCTGCCTCTTTTTGTTGCTGGTGATCTCTTGCTCTCTCTCAAATAAAGTAATAAAATATATTTTTAAAATAAATAAATATAAATCAACTTAAATGTCTAAGATCTAAGAAAGAAAAAACTAGCACTGCCGTTTCTCATTAATTCACTCAGAACACCAAAGAACCTAGCAACACCACCACGAGGCAGGTTAAACTCTTTGGCATTAAATGAAGTTGTCACCAGGCGACAGCCAGCAGGTTCCTAGATTGTAGCTGCATCAGGTCCTGAGTCGCTGGGACGCCCCCACCTGCGGTCAGTGTCTAACTACCACATCATTTATGTCAAGCGGAAACAATTTAAGAGGACCGCTCGGGACTGTGGACACGGACCTGTGGGTGCCCGTCGCTCAGTTCGGAACCTGCAGCCGCCTGCGCCCCCAGAGCCTCCGCCATCCCATCCTGAAGGCGTGGAGATGCCGCAGCCTACTTCACCTCCGGCCCAGGGTGCTGCGCCCACTGGCAACTGGCAAAGGGAAGCTTTGGGGACACCCGGGTGGCTCAGCAGTTGAGTGTCCGCCTTCGGCTCAGGGCATGATCCCAAGATCCTGGGACCGAGTCCTGCATCAAGTTCCCTGCAGGGAGCCTGCTTCTCCCTCTGCCTGTGTCTCTGCCTCTCTCTCTCTCTCTCTCTGTCTCTCATGAATAAATAAAATCTTAAAAAAAAAAAAATGCAGACTGCCAGCAAGAGCAACAGCTGGCGGAAGCTCCTACACAATGTAAACACTGATGCTGCATCACAGAGTCACCAGCTGAAGGGCAGATCCCCTGGCTCGAGGGTACAAGAAAGCTTTCTGGAACACCAGGCTGAGAACCCTGAGACAACATGCTCTCAACATCTCAGAGTGTGACTCAGGATACACCTGTGTTGGAAGAGGCCTTTTAGCAACGGCACCCACGTATGGTTGCTCAGTAGTCCCACAGGTTACATAATACGTCAGCTGTTCAAATTGTCCTTCTACCTTCACAGAGTCACAGAAACCACAATGTGTCTTCAACAGTTTGTGATGATGTGCTCACGCACACACCTTTACCACCCACTGGAACTCACCTTCCTGAAAAACAAATTTTCTTTCAGATGGCCCACTTGTCTTTTTACTTTTTTAAGAGATTTATTTATTCATGAGAGACACAAAGAGAGAGGCAGAGACAGGCAGAGGGAGAAGCAGGCTCCCTGCAGGGAACCCAGTGTGGGACTTGATCCTGGATCCTGGGATCATGCCATGAGCCAAAGGCAGACGCTCAACTGCTGAGCCACCCAGGCGGCCCAAATGATTTATTTATCTATTGGAGAGAGGGAGTGAGGGAGGGAGGGAGAAGCAGACTCCCCACTAAGCTTGGAGCCTGACAAGGGCTCAGTCCCAGGACGCTGAGCTCACGATCTGAGCTGAAACGAGAGTTGGATGCCCAAGTGACTGAGCCACCCAGATAGTCCATTTGTCTTCTGCTGTTACTATGGAAACTCACCCTCAGAATCTTTAAGAATTGATGTGCAAGAAGAATTAGAAACAATGTCACTGCAAGCTGCTATTTATTGCAATGTCACACCATCCAGGGCAGAGATGATCTTCAAATAATCTTGAAGTCAGTGAGTGAAGTTGACAGGGTAAAGGAAGAACTAAAAGCTCACTTGGATGCTGGTTCTCCCCTTCCCTTGTTTCTCTGAGAACACACAGTGTCACACACCCTGGTGACAGGCTGAGAATCAGAGTTCAGCAGAGGTTTGGTGTGAATACATGATACGACGTTTCTCTTGTCAAATGCCACGTTCCATGCTGCTTGCTGCATGTACCGCACCCTCTGCGGCCCTGGATTAGCAGAGCACAGAGCATGACTATCCCCGTGCAGGTTCCCGAGGCGACGTGGCACTGGGCAGTGTGCAGCACGATGGCTCTCCTGGGCAGACACGAGGCTGACGAGATTCTCACACATACTCCCATTCATATGCAGGCCCGCAAAGGCCTCCATGGAAGGGGGGGTGTTGACATGCTTCCTCTGGCTTCTGAATTTTCTCCTTGGAAATCATCTTTGCCAGCAGCAGCTTAGAAGCCACAGAAGAAATCTGGAATCATGACTGTATTATCATGCCTCACTCACAGTAATAGAAATTGTTTCTCAGGTGGCTCATCTGTCCTCAGAGGATATGTTTACTGATAAGACCTGGCTCCAAAGGCCAGTTCCCTCTTGCCAAAGCAGGTGTCCTCTCCGGCAGCACTGTTATGACCCCCCCCATGTCACAGGGCACCAGAATGTAATACAAAGAGACCCTCATCATTTTAGAAGAGCAATGTTACTTTTTAAGTAAACTCTACCCTCAACGTGGGGCTCGAAATCACAACCCCAAGATCAAGAGTCACACACTCTACCGCCTGAGCCAGCCAGGTACCCCGACACAATCCTATTTTAAATAATGCTGAAATGGGACGCCTGGGTGGCTCAGAGGTTGAGCGTGTCTTTGACTCAGGGAGTGATCCCGACTCAGGGAGTGATCCCAAAGTCCTGGGATCGAGTCCTACATCGGGCTCCCCATATGGAGCCTGCTTCTCCCTCTGCCTGTGTCTCTCATGAATGAATGAATAAATAAACAAATAAAGCAAGCAAGCTGAATTAATTTATACATTCACTCATTCATTCATTTGACACAGAGCAAGAGAGCAAGCAAGCACAGAAGCAGGGGAAGCAGCAGGCAGAGGGAGAGGGAGAAGCACGCTCCCTGACGAGCAGAGAGCCCAGCTTGGGGCTTGATCCTGAGACTCCAGGATCATGACCTGAGCCAAAGGCAGCCACTTAACCAACTGAGACACCCAGGTGCCCTATATTGTTCTATTTGAAATTGGTAGAATTCAAAAACACAGAACACGGGTACACAGTGCTTGGGTTTTATTTAATATCATGTTCACGACCCAGGGCCAGCTTGGTATCCACAGTCAGGACAGAGTCATATGGCCTGTAGCTCAACAGGACTGCCATTCTCCCAGGCCACCCTGGGCTGACATAAGCCAAGGGACTCCCATAAAGCAGGTGTGGGGCTCAGTTCACTTACAGGTGTTTAGAGCCTTGTAAAACAGACTCCCAGAGAAGCTGCTTCTCCTGGAAACTCCCATGCTGGAGGTGGGTGGGTCAGGGTGAGCTGCTAGGTGCTGCTCTTCTTATGCTTCGGTCTAAGCTTGTTCCAAACTCTCTCCAGGGCCACTTTTCCCATGAAGAAGGTAATGGCAAAATTACGCTTGTACCAGTCTCTACAGAGAAACAGGATAAGCACATGTGATGCACCCCAGTAACGGAGGACTAGCACCCAGGCCTCTGAGGAGAGTTCCCAGCCCACAGGCAAGTCCTCCTGACTACCTTCACCTTTCCTGTCTCTTTTCTGCCCTTGTTTAAGTTAAACTGGCCAGAGCAGCCTTCCTTCCTACCCCCAGAATTTCCTAAGGCTGAGAATAAGGCTCAACAAGTGAATGCCCAGTGCACCCCAACACCCACCTTTTCCCATTTGCTTCAATCCTCTCTGGTTTTTTGCTAAAAGACTCCAAAAGAGAAGCCTGGGGCCTCCAGAGTCCCATGGCATTCTTAGAGAGACAATTGTGAGTGATGGGGGCGTGACCGCTGGGCAAACAACTGGCAGGGCTCAGTGAGGACCATCCTGATTTGGCACCTTATTTGCATAAGAAGCACATGACAGAGTATTCCATCATGAGAAGTCCATTTACCACGAGTGCCAACATCATAAAGCTCCACATCCTCTTTGTCTAAATGATCTGAGCTTTTGCAAAATCTGTGAAGAGAGAATTCCAGAGCTTCTCATACAAATATTGGGATGGAGTTCACAGTCACGGGCTCACTTGCTGATGAGTTACTTGCTGTACAAAACATGACGAAAATTGCAAATTCACCCACTACTGAACGGGCCAGGCTTGGAAAGTTTCCACAACAGAATGCACACATTCCAGACCCTTAGTGCTAAGCCCCGGGATGCTGAGATGCCAATAAGTACCAACGCTTCTCAGCCAAATGAGCTAATGAGTGAACATGGACTCAAAGGATTTAGTGGGTCTCAGCACAGAAGGAAAGAGACTAAGAGCTCAAAAGAAGCAATGGCAAGAGGTAAAAACTCTTGTTTTCTGGAGCCTTTGTATTGTCTGGATAGAAAAAACCCTCTCCTCATGAGAACGTTTAAAAAAAAAAAAAACACTTTATTTATTTATTCGTGAGAGACACAGAGACAGAGGCAGAGGGAGAAGCAGGCTCCCCACAAGGAGCCCCATGTGGGACTTGATCCTGGGACTTTGGGATCATGTCCTGAGCCAAAGGCAGACGCTCAACCACTCAGCCACCCAGGTGTCCCGATGAGAACAATCTTATGTTTCTATCCACATAAGTGATGTTATAAACCGGAAGCAGTGCCCTAAACAAAAACACTCATTCATTCATTTGACACATTTGACATTCTCTCTCTCTCTCTCTCTCTCTCTGTCTCTCACGAATAAAAAAAATCTTAAAAAAAAGAAAAGTAAGAGCAGCAGAGTCAGGCAGTGCAGATAAGATCTAGGGGATGCTGGTAGTGGCCAAGGCTGGGCAAGCACAAGAGACCAGCACTCAGGCAGAGCGATCAGCCTGGCAGGAGGTGGGTAGTGGCGCTAATGCAGTCATGTGAGCCAGCTAAGTTACGCAGTCAAGCCAGTATTGGTTATATTTCCCTGGACGTCTGATTTTCTCATATGGACCTGGAGCATGTTTGCACCACACCTCATCTCCAGTGAGCTGGGTGTGTGCTGTGCGGGGCTCAGAGCAGCGAGGACCAGCGTTTTACAAGGGCAGATGGCAGAGGAGCTACTGCGTTCTCCTCTGTGCCCACACCACATCCTGCCCCTGTCTTCCCTATAGAAATAGGAAAAGTTGAGGTTCCCTACACTGTGTCAGAGTGTTGGTGGAGTGGAATCTGGCTCTTCCTTAATAACATAAAAACTTTAATCTTGATGAGACGGAAGCCTTTCCTTCAGCGAAAACCACTGAGCCACCCAGACTGCCCTGCTGCTCTTACTTTAAAGCAAATCTCAGGACGCCTGGGTGGCTCAGCGGTTGAGCATCTGCCTTTGGCTCAGGGCATGATCCTGCAGTCCCAGCATCGAGTCCCACATCAGGCTTCCCTGCAAGGAGCCTGCTTCTCCCTCTGCCTGTGTCTCTGCCCTCTCTTTCTGTGTCTCTCATGAAGAAATAAATAAAATCTTTAAAAAATAATAATAAATCAAATCTCAAACATCATAGCCTATCACCTGGAAACACACATCATTATGTATTGTTGAAATCCTTTTTAGAAATGCATAACCACAACACCATCATTTCATTTGATAAAATGAACAATAACCTATCAATACAATCTGGTATACAGCCACTATTCAACTTCCTCTGACAAAATATCTTTCACAGGTGGTCTGTCTGCATCAGGACCCAAATAAGGACCACACACTGCACGAAGGCTCTTTTATTCTGAAGCAGATCCTCCTCCTGTTTAAAATTCTAGTTACTTGTTAAGACTGGATCGTTTGAAAAAAAAAAAAAAAAAAAGACTGGATCGTTTGTTCTCGCAGAACCTCCAACATTTTGGGATTGTATCTTCAGGCTATCATTTTTAACACAGTCTCCTATGAACCCCTCTCACTCCTCACCCCATACACCCTTTACCTTTTTCCTGTGAACTGGTAATAAGTCCGGAGGTCTGCCTAGATTCCTCTCCATTTTTTTAATAAGAACATTTCACAGGTGGTATCACGTACTTCAGCCTGCATCTCAGAGGCATGCAGTGGTAGCTGCCCCACACTTCTTGCCCCACAGCAAGAAGATGCACCGGGGTTCAAAAGCAATCACCCTGGCCTGTGCATTATAAATCCCCACCAGCTTTCCTACCTAATGGTTTTAGCAGCTATGAGTGACTGTTGCCCAGACCCATTATTTCATTGGAAAATGTTAATTTTCTACCTCTACCACTCCTTCTGCATTAGCTGTCATCCTTCTACAAAGAAAATCCTTCTTCATGTGGTTACCCTGAAATACAGTCGATGCAGGAAAGGTGTGTGATCTTTGTTTTCCTTTATTCATCAATTTTCAGAATAATGAGTTGGCAGCCTAGCAATATCCAGAGGTGATTGTCACCTTTTCAATACTCGTGATTGCAAAGATCTTTGCATATTTGATATATTTTTAGTCCACTGTGGTCATTTCCTTTCTGCAGCTGATGTGATCTCATCCTTGGCCTATGGGATCCCCTTAAGTTGGCTCCTATGCTGTTCTCATGTGACCCTGCTGGTCTCTGAGCCTCCTCACTTTCAGACACAGGGTGTCTTGACTCATCTTGTGCTGTTCCCACCCCAGACCTGCTTCTCCAAGGAATCCAGTTTCCCGTTAGTGGAAAATGCTGTTTAGAACCCACTGTCCAAGCATGAGGGGTACAAATATCTTTAAGCTGTCAATTTTATTTAGAAGTGTAAAAACTAAGTTTCCAGCAACATCTACCCTTAATATAAACATGAATGTCACTAAATTCAGATAAGAAAATAATCCTACCCAATATGGATAATATATTCAAAATTTTAGGAAAAAAGTAAACACTTACCTGTTATAATACATGTGCTTCTGAAAATTTTTACTTAAAAATTCCTTGTAAAAGTCAGCCATTTCTTCTGCATCTAATGTTGCTTTTTGACCTGAAAATTAATTTCAGTTTAAACATTAAGACCTAAGGGGAAGGGACCTACAAAGTACTACTGATCTAATAGAGGTCAGCAAGGTTGCAGGATACAAGGTCATACATACACCAACTGTATTTTTCTATATACCAGGCAATAAACAATCCAAAAATGATATTAAGAAAATAACTCCAGGGGCACCTGGCTGGGCACCTGGCTTGCTCAGTGATCTGGGGTCATGCAGCTCTTGATTTGGGGGTCATGAGTTTAAGCCCCAGAGTTTATGTAATTAAAACAAAACAAAACAAAACAAAACAAAAAAACCCAACTGGGGCAGCCCAGGTGGCTCAGCAGTTTAGCGCTGCCTTCAGCCCAGGGCATATATTTATGTACATATATATACACATATATGCACACACACGCACACACACATATATTAAAAACATATATTAAAAAAAGAAAAGAAAACAATTCCATTTATAATAGCATCAAAAACAATAAAAGAGGGACGCCTGGGTGGCTTGGCAGTTGAGAGCCTTCAGCTCAGGGCATGATCCTGGAGTCCCGGGATCAAGTCCCACGTCGGGCTCCCTGCATGGAGCCTGCTTCTCCCTCTGCCTATGTCTCTGCCTCTCTATCTCTCTGTGTCTCTCATGAATACATAAATAAAATTTATTTTTTTAATTAAAAAAAATAAAAGGCCTAGGAATAAATTTGAGAGGAAGTGTAAGAGCTACACACTGAACTATAAGATGCAGCTGAAAGAAATGAAAGAAGACATTAACAAATGGAAAGACAGCCCACGTTCATGATTTTTAAGACTTCATACCACGGAAATGGCAACATGCCCCAAATTGATGTGCAGGTTCAATACAATTCCTATCAAAATCCCAACTGGCTTTTTGGGCAGAAATTGACAACCAGATCCTGAAATTCATATAAAAATGCAAGGAAATTCAGCAGCCAAAACAATCTTGAAAAAGAAGAACAAAGTTGGAGGACTCACATTTCACAACTTTAAAACTTACTACAAAGCTACAGTAATTAAGATAGTGTGGTACTGACACTGGCCTCAGAGTCCAGAAATAAATGCAAATAAATGCAAAAAATGATTTTCAGTGAAGGTAACAGATATTCAATAGGGAAGATAGCCTTTTCAACAAGTGGCTGAATCCCTACATCACACCATATACCAACACAACCTCAAAATGGGTCAAAGACCTAAATATGAGAGCTAAAACTAAAAAATTCTTAGAAGAAAACAGGGGCATATCTCCATCTCCTCAAATTAGGCAGTGTATTTTAGATATGACATCTAATATACAAGCAAAGAGAAAATAGATGAATTGGACTTCATCAAAATTTAAGACTTTTGCGCTTCAAAGGGCATTATCAAGAAAGTAAAGAGGCAATCTACAGAATGGAAGAAAATATTTGCAAATCGTCTACCTGATATGGGTCTCACATCCAAAATATGTAGGAAACTCTTAAAAGACAACATAAAAGAGAATAACCCATTTTAAAAATGGGCAAATGACTTCAATAGGTGTCTCCAAAGAAGACATACAAATGGCTACTAAGAACATGAAAAGATACTCAGCATCACTAGCCATAAGGGAAAATTCAAATAAAAAGGATGGTAAAGTACCATTACACACCCACCAGGACACTTATAATCCTAGACTGTAATTTATGATGGCTAAATAGTAAGAAATCTTGATGAGGACATGGAGAAACTGGAACCCTGACATCTCTGCCTCTCTCTCTGTGTCTCTCATGAATAAATAAATAAACTCTTTAAAAAAATAACTAAATAAAATGTGAATTTTATGGCATGTGAATTCTAGCTCAGAAAAGAAAAAAGGTGAGGCACCAGGGTGGCTCAGTGAGTTGGGCATCTGCCTTCGGCTCCAGTCACGATCCTGGGGTCCTGGGATTGAGTACTGAGCCCCACGTTGTGCTCCCTGCTCCAAGGGGAGCCTGCTTCTCCTGCTGCTCCCTGCTTGTGATCTCTATGTCATATAAATAAATATTTAAAAAAGAAAAGAAAAAAAAAGAGGCTTAGGGAGAAAAATGACCTCCCTCTATCATCTCAATCATTAGACCCGGATAGTTCTAGTGTAGCTCAATTTCTTCATGACTAATGCAAGCCCAGGTGTGCACCTACCAATGCACATCATGTGTGATATGCTTTAGGTCTACTCCAATGCCTTCTGAAGATTTTTTTTTTTTTTTTTTTAATTTATGATAGTCACAGAGAGAGAGAGAGAGAGGCAGAGACACAGGCAGAGGGAGAAGCAGGCTCCATGCACCGGGAGCCCGACGTTGGATTCGATCCCGGGTCTCCAGGATCGCGCCCTGGGACAAAGGCAGGCGCCAAACCGCTGCGCCACCCAGGGATCCCCGCCTTCTGAAGCTTCTGACAAGAAATGTGAGCAACCTGAGTAAGGGAAATGGAACACTTTCTCACCCTGAATGCATCCTGGTTCAAAAGCCCACCCATCCGCCCTGGCCTGGGGTAAATACCAGCCTAACCATCCAATCTCTAAGCCAGTGAGCACACACTGAATCAGGTAACACATTAGGTGCTGGTGGGGACTAATGACACATAGGGACTGACCTGGCCACCTCCATGGTGCTCCCTGTGTGGTGGGAGATGCCAACCATGACACCCACCCTCAGGGCTACCCCATCAGATTTTAAAAGGCCACCAAGGATAGGAACCAGCCTGCCAATGAGGGCAGCAGCAGGTTCCCCTGAAATGGGACCAGAAAGCATTCCACAGGCCAGTCTCAGGACACACAGCAATGGCTCAGAGTGAAGGCACTCTGGTTCTGAAGCCTCAAGCCCCAAAGAGGCCCTATGATCTCTGTGGGAGCCCAGAATCTGTCCCCAGGGGTTCCTCTACATGCAGAGGTGCCTACGTTCCAGCTCCTACCTCTGGTTTAGCATGCTTGCCCTTGCAGATCCTGTCTCCAGGTGGAGGCCATGTTTCCCAGCTGCACAGCTGAGGTCAATGCTCCAACTCTTCAGGATTTGGGGGAGACAGAGCTGGGAAGGTAACCCAAGAGCCCGTTTCCATAGAAGCAGGAGGGAAGGTAGCTGACCTTTTACACATACAACATGGAAGCAAACACTCAGATGACAGGGCACAAACATGTGTCTGCCCCCTCAGAGCAGGACAAGCACACATCCCCTCTACATCATAATGGAGCGCCTGCCTAATAGCAAGGTGTTTGCATGTCCTCACTCCTCTGACCCAGCCTTCTGCAGCTCCTCAAAACCTCCAGCTGAGAGCTCTTCCCTTATCTAGAAGATTCTCTCTCAAATCTCCCCAGCTGCCTTCTCCTCAGGCAGGCCTTCTCAGATGCCCTGTTACAATGCCCACTACCCCCTCTTCCCTGTTCTTCTTCCAGGGGCCGACACACCCTAAGAGTGAAGCGAAGCACATATTCACAAAGCTGCCACCCCACATTAGAATGTCATTCCATAAGGGCAAGCCTACAGCTCTGTCTCATCCATTACAAGGCCCTGGTGCCTAGCTTGGCACATGCAGGGTACTGGGTAAATACTTCTAATCAACAAAGAGACAGATGCTAAGTGGGACAAGAAAGAAAACTAGCTGCCTGAGAAGGGGAGGGACGCCCAAGGTTCCCAGGGAAAGTGACATTTAAGCTGGATCTTACAGGGTGAGTAAGAGCCCACAGGGCTGAGTGGAGAGAAAATGGGTCCCAAGCCACGGATCAGCATGGAGGGAAAAAAAAGAGTCCGGAGAGGCACAGCTGTGACTGAACAGAGTGAGTGAGGAGGAGGGCGGGCAGGGCTGGAGCATGGTGAGGGCGCCAAGGAACGGAGCCCCTGGCTTTGGGCAGCCCGAGGAACCACGCCAGACTGAGAGCATGAGTGTCTTCTGCACAATGAGTGCTGGAGGGAGACGAATGTGCTGCCCAGCGCATCTCTGTGGCCTCGCGTTAGCACGTGAGGAAGTAAAGACGTGCCCCAGTAGCAGCGCTTAGCGGCCCCACTCAGACAGAGCTTTGTCCCTCACGGGCAGACGGCCCAGACGTTGACGCCTCTCGTACGTGGAACGCGGATCACAACAGCACACACCGTAAGGCTGCCCTGAGACAGAAGGAGTTGAAGCCAGTATGGCGGGCAGGATGGGGCCTGGCACGTAGCGCTCGCTCCCTTGGTACGTGCTGGCCAGACTGCAGGAGCCGCAGGCTCTGAGGACAGGTGTGGTGCGGCCTCCAGCTGCCGGTCTAGTTTGTGTCTTGTCCAAACACCCCAAAGCCAGAGCTCAGCATAGAGCAGAAGCACCAGAAATGTCTGCTAAGTAATTCAGTTCCGTGCCTACCAACACTGCACTGTGCTGCGGAGATTCAATGAAGTTAAGCAGAGGAAGGCGGATGGAAGAGCCGAACTCATTAGACATCTACTGAAAACCCAGGGGGGCTCATAAATACCAGGCGACTTAAAGTAATCCCACCTCAGCGCGTACTCTTCCCCACTGCGTGAACACTTACTTTAGCAACAAAAGAAATTAGAAACAAGAATCTTCCCACTGCACCACCGCCCTACAAATAAGACTTAATTTGGGGACAGGTAGAGCCAGAATCCTGGTGTCCTGCTTTTTACACCAGAAATTCAGTCATTTTTCTACATTGCTGCAGAAAGAGGGCTGGAAACTTTCTCCCACCACTGACCGCCTACGGGCGCTGTACCGCACTGTACCTCTACCGGCACGGAGTCCGCTCACCGTGGCCAGCCCGTGAATTCAGTAAGCACAAAACGATGCCTGGGGGCTGTTCCAACGACACTGTAATCTGCAGTCACATTACTCACCGACAGGTACTCTGTTATTTCTACAAACTGGTTCATGCTCTTCCCTGAGACTTCCCTGGGCACCTCTGTTCTATCATCTGCTCTTCATGTCTCACTTGTTTCCTGGACGCCGACCCTTTGTCCAGCCCCCTGGTCTACTGTCCTTGTGATGCCGCCAGGCCCCATTTCCAAAGGAGTAGCCATGCTCACTCAATACAACCCCTGAGCCTTGGCTGGCCTCTGCTGATTCCAGGGCACCTTCCCACCTCTCTACCAGCCCTGTCCTTGAACTAGGGCTGTATACTGAGAGGTGGAGAAAGCTCATTTATAGCAAGAGAAGGCTGAGGTGTGGGCTAGAGAGCTGTTTTTGGCTCCAGTGGCTGACAGCAGGTGCACTTGGGCCTGAGCTAACTGTGTCTGCCCCACCCCCGCACACTCCTTTACAGAAAGGTCAAAAGGAGTCCTCCTGGGGGTGCCTGGCTGACTCAGACAATGGAGTATGCAACTCTTGATTTAGCAGTTGTACGTTCGAGCCCCACATTGGGTGTAGAGATTGCTTAAAATCTTAAAAAAAAAAAAAAAAAAAAAAGAGGGGTACCTGGGTGGCTTTGTTGGTTAAACATCTGCTTTTGGCTCAGGTCGTGATCCCAGGGTCTTGGGTTCAAGCCTTGCTCTGGGCTCCCCATTCAGTGGGGAGCCTGCTTTTCCTTCTCTCTCTGCCATTCCCCCCGTTTGTGTTCTCTGGCTCTATCTCTTTGTCAAATAAATAACATCTTAAAAAGAAAAAGGAGTCCTCACCAATACAGATGTTGTCAGTTTTCATGTTCTCCTCTTGCTCTACCTTTACTGTCAAGCTTAAGGAATCACTGTTTCTCCAGACAATGGAGAGTCAGTTGAGTTCTGTTAAACTTTATACAACTGGGAGCAATGTATTTAACTTTTAATCCATAAACAACTGATTTTTAATAATAAACTTTTAGATTTATTTGAAATACATTTGTATTATAGAGGCCATGAATCTAAATTTACTTTTGGGCCAAAAGTAGTTTTTCCATTATCATTAATTAAATAAGCCTCCCCCTCCCTCGGTCCTGCAAGACCCCTATACTCTGGCCCACTCATGCCACACACCTGTGTTACCCACCATATTCCAATCACTGCAGCCTGGAAACTGTTTAAAAGCTGACACAGTGGGCACCTCCCTTCACCTGTCCCTTTCCTCAATACATTCTTTCCTGTTTTATTATCCAATTAATTTAAAAATCTGATTTAAGGTCAGCCTTTCAGTACATAGTAATGCCATCAATAGAAACCCTGTGGTGTTAATTACAAGACTCAAAACAACTTTTCCCATCTGTTAAGAGAGTGGTTATCTCCAAGTAGACCCACAGCCTCCCTGACCCTGCCTGATCCTGATGACACACTCAAAAGGCTGGCAAGCCCCCCCCTGAGGGCTGTGGCATCTCTGACCTCGGTCCATGGCCAGGACAGCACAGGATCAGCTAATAGCCACTGTGGCAAGGCGACATCAGACAGGCCCAAGGAACCCAAGTCACTAGGCTAGAATCTAGGCCCCTCCACTTACTGTGTAATTTTGGTTAAATAACTTGCCTTCAGATTCCTCATCTCTAAAATGGCAAAAGTAGCAGGACCTACTTCATTGAGTCACTGTGGGAAATAAAATGAAATGACATAGGCAAGGGACTTAGCATAGTGCCCAGCACAGTCAGGATCTGAAATTATGTGCAGAAATTATCTACCTTACTGTTAGGACCTGGCACCCTTTCCTGCTAGTTCCTGCCCCCCCAAGACAGTGCCTTGATGGGGTCCCTGCAGTCGACAGCCAACAGCAGAGCCCATCATCATCAGGGTAGTTCCACCTTCTCCAGCTCTTTATCCTAAACAGATCCAGGCATGGCCAAGCATTGGCAGGGAGAGGGGGACAGTGGTTTAGCTCAATGACAGACCTGGTTTTTGGGGCCAATGGTTTCAGATTTTCCATCAGAATAATGTTTTAATAGTAGACAGCTGTTTAACAAACAGTATGAAATGTTATTCAGGCCTAATATCAACAGCAGGAGAAAATGAATAAAGGTCATATTGAGCACTAGATCTTCTAACCAAAAGAGAAAAGGCAGCATTGTAGGCAGAGGCAACTGAATGTGGCACAGCGTTCCTGGCATATCACACATACAGTGTGGGGGACAAGATGGGAAAGAGATCAGACAGGCAGGGGCCAGGGAGGCCGTCGATCCAGACCGAGAACACAGCTGTCATTCTGTAGTCATGGGGAGTCTAAACACCTAAGCTAAGCAATGAATGTCAAATCAGCATTGGGGGTAGGACCATCTGGCTACACTGCAAAGAATGAATTTGAGGCAGGAGTTGATAAACTACTACCTGCAGGCCAAATGTGGATTTTGTAAATAAAGTTATACTGCAACACATTCTTGCCCATTAGTCTATATATTTTTCCATGCCTGCTTTCACATTGCAACAGCAGAGCTAAATAGCTGAAACAGAGACCTCACACAGCCTAGAAAGACTAAACTATTTACTATCTCGCCCTATTCAGAAGTTTGCCAACTCGATTCAAAGATTGGAGATTAAGGAACCAATCAGAATGTTCCTGCAGTAGGCACAGAATTAACAAAGGCCTGAACTGGGGAGCCTGGGTGGCTCAGTGGTTGAGTGTCTACCTTTGGCTCAGGGCGTGATCCCAAAGTCCAGGATCGAATCCTGCATCAGGCTCCTTGCATAGAGCCTGCTTCTCCCTCTGCCTATGTCTCTGCCTCTCTGTGTGTCTCTCATGAATAAATAAATAAAATCTTAAAAAAAAAAAATGCCTGAACTAAAGTAGTGTTTCAAGGACAGAGGTGGTTAGAGCACTGAGAAATGTTTAAGAGGTGATCCTGGTCAAGAAATGGGGGGAGGAGGAGCTTTGAGGATGACTCCTATGAGGTCTGCAGCTCCTGTGGGCAGGTGCGGCCATGAACTCGGGTCAGGAATGCAGAAGTGAAGCTGGCAGTACAGGACAGAAAGAGGCGGTGGAAGCCATGGGATCCAGGACAGAATTCCAAAGGTCAAAGGGAAGTCACCCATCAGGATGACCTAAAATCAGGAGGGGGATCCTCTCCCTAAAGAGAAAGGAGGGAGCAGGAGGAGGGCAGTATACACTCAAGAGCACCTACCCCAAAGGAGATCACAACTTGCCCCCTGAGCTTTCTCTCCTGCATCTGACAGGCTTCTTCTTCTTCTTCTTCTTCTTTTTTTTTTTTTTTTTTTTTTTTTAAGAGAGAGGGAAAGGCAGAGGGAAACAGAGAATCTCAAACCAACTCCTCAGTGAGCGTGGAGCCTGATGATTTGGAGCCTGATCTCACGACCGAGATCATGACCAAGAACTGACTACGCCACCCAGGCGCCCCTGACATCCTTTCTTTTTATCTTCTCATGCAGTTACTGAAACAAACACAATGTTAGGAGAAAAAGGACAAATCAACTAACCTGATCCAGATCTCAGTTCCAAGCCTTTAGCTTTTAGTCTTGAGTGAATAAATTCTTCTTTTTCCTAAAAAAAAAAGACAACGATCAGAATGCCTTTTCTTCATCTTTTCATCTTTCCTTGGCTAGGACACAGCTTGAAGTATTCTGGAAAATCTGGATAGAGATTTCTGAGAAAGGACTCATCTCCAAACCTGCTTTAAGTCATCTGAATTTGGTTAAAAGTCCCATGCTTGAAGTAGGATTTGAAAACAAGATGCCTAATTAACTTTGAGAGGCACTGTTTGTTTATAAACCCACAGAATAAGATAAATATAATCTGTGTGACACAGCCTGCCCAAACAGTTGGACATATAAAGCTTAAATGCATTTCTTCTGGATTAGAATATTTCTAATTTGGGACACCTGAGTGGCTCAGCAGTTGAGCGCTTGCCTTTGGCACAGAATGTGATCCTGGGGTCCTGGGATCAAGTCTCACATCAGGCTCCCTGCGTGGAGCCTGCTTCTCTCTCTGCCTCTCTCTCTCTCTCTGTGTCTCTCAAGAATAAATAAATAAAATCTTAAAAAAATACATTGATTCTCAGAATGAAATCATATCATAAAAGGCCATATTTTCTTTTTTTTAAGATTTTATTTATTAAAAAAAATTTATTTATTCATGAATGACAGAGAGAGAGAGAGAGAGAGAGAGAGAGAGAGAAGCAGGCTCCATGCAGGGAGTCGGTCGTGGGACTTGATCCCAGGTCTCCAGGATCAGGCCCTGGGCTGAAGGCGGCGCTAAACCGCTGAGCCACCCGGGCTGCCCAAAAAGCCATATCTTCATAAACATAAACACACACACATTCTAGTTCTGGCTCTGTTACTCCTTTTAACTACTTGAAAGTCTCAAGCTCTGTGATTTTACGATGACTGATAATTCTTATATATGGTTACAAAATTGATTTAAAAATTATATGCATACATACATGCACATATCTGTATATATGTATGAGAGAAGGAAGGGTGAGGATGGAGGGAGGAAGGATGGGAGGGACCAAGTGAGGACCAAGTACCAGAAAGGAAAAGAGTAGGGTTCTAGCACCCCCAAGTGGCCACCTGTGTTATTTCTTTCTCATTCTGACCTCCGGTCTAAGCTTACCTTTCGAAATGTCAAATTCTGGTTTGCCCAGAACTGTTGGTTCCATTCTTGTGTTTCTTGTCTTAATTGTCTTAGCTTTTGTTCCAACGGTGACTCGCTTTCCGGGATGTAAAAGTGAATGGGTCGAAGGTTTGAATGTTTATCTGGGGGTCCTATCCAGTCACGGCAAGATTTTCTCGGAGGGCAGAATCCTGAGACCTTTAACAAAACGCACAGGAGGAGCATGAACTAAACAAATACCTTGTATTATAAAATGAACAGTCTAGGTTTACTTAAATCCCTCATTAGCTTCCTCTTTTTAAGAGTATGTGTCAGAGGGCAGCCCCGGTGGTGCAGTGGTTTAGCGCCGCCTGCAGCCCAGGGCGTGATCCTGGAGACCCGGGATCAAGTCCCACGTCGGGCTCCCCGCATGGAGCCTGCTTCTCCCTCTGCCTGTGTCTCTGCCTCTCTCTCTGTGTCTCTCATAAATAAATAAATAAAATTAAAAAAAAAAAGTATGTGTCAGAGAATATCTAAGTTAAAAAATCTATAATAAATATTATTAACATGAACACTGTACAGAACATGTTCAACAATGGCACCAGAGTAAATCAACATCCAAATGTAAAAAAAAATCTCAAGCTGTACTTTGTACTGTATACAAAACTAACTCAAAATGGATCAAAGACCTAAATGTAAAATCTAAAACTATAAAACTTCTAATACAGTAAAAAATGTTTACAACCCTTAGACTAGGCAAACATTGTTTAGATACAACACCAAAAGCAAATCCACAAAATAAAACAGACAAGCCACATTTAAAAATGGGCAAAATAGCCAAATAAAACTTTCTCTTTAGAAGATATATGGATGGCAAATAAACACATAAAAGCATGCTCAACATCACTAGTCATTAGGGAGATGCAAATCAGGGGTGCCCAGGCGGCTCAGTGGTTGAGCGTCTGCCTTTGGCTCAGCTCATGATCCCGGGGTCCTGGGATCAAGTCCTGCAACGGGCCCCCCGCAGGGAGTCAACTTCTCCCTCTGCCTGTGTCTCTGCCTCTTTTTGTGTGTCTCTCATGAATAAATAAATTAAAATCTTAAAAAAAGAAACAGGGAAATGCAAATCAAAACCACAATGAGAGGGGATCCCTGGGTGGCTCAGCGATTTGGCGCCTGCCTTTGGCCCAGGGCACGATCCTGGAGTCCTGGGATCGAGACCCACGTCGGGCTCCCTGCATGGAGCCTGCTTCTCCCTCCTCCTGTGTCTCTGCCTCTATGTCTATCATAAAATAAATAAGTAAATCTTAAAAAACAAAAACAAAAACCACAATGAGAAACCACTACACATCTTTTAATATGGCTGAAACAACCAACAAAAATATCTGACAATAGGGCAGCCCAGGTGGCTCAGCGGTTTTGCGCTGCCTTCAGCCCAGGGCATAATATGCAGACCCGGGATCAGTCCCACGTCAGGCTCCATGCATGGGACCTGCTTCTGCCTCTGCCTGTGTCTCTACCTCTGTGTGTGTGTGTGTCTCATGAATAAATAAATAAAAATTTTTAAAAAAAGATGTAAAACAAGTGAGCTCTTACATGCTGCTGGCAGGAATGCAAAACGGTACAGCTACTTTGGGAAGAAGGCTGGCAGTCCGTTAAACATTTTAAAACATAAACCCAACGTACAATCCAGCACAACCTACTCCTAAACATTTATCCAAGATGAACAAATACATATGTTCACACAAAAGTCTGTATGTGACAATTAAAAGTGGCTTTATTTATAATCACCCAAAGCTGGAAACAGCCTAAATGTCCCCCTCACTGGTGAATGGAAAAACAAAGTATTGTCTATCCACACAATGGGTACTCTTCAACAATAGAGAACCACATGCAACATCGTGTTCACTGAAAAAGCCACATCAAGAGATTGCTTACTATAGGATTTTACCTATATGACATTCTGGGAAAGACAGGTACTGGGGTAGAGGAAGGAATTTTCTGGGCTGATGAAAATGTTCTCTCTCTTGAATTGTGGTGCTGGTGCATACATCTATCAGCAGTCAATGTCACTGTATATAAACTGGGCTTCAATAAATGTGATACTAGGGCACCCGGGTGGCTCAGCGGTTTAGTGCCATCTTCAGCTTAGGGTGTGATCCTGGAGTTCCAGGATCGAGTCCCACATCAGGCTCTCTGCATGGAGCCTGCTTCTCCCTCTGCCTGTGTCTCTGCCTCTCTCTCTGTGTCTCTCATGAATAAATAAGATCAATCAATTAATCAATCAATAAATGTCATACTAAAATAAAAAGATCAGTTGAGTAACCAAAAGACTAGCTTTCCATTTGTCTATTAAAAGATCAATGGAACCAAAACTCACGGGGGGTTGGAACCCACTCAACTCAGAAATCTCTTCTATGTTATTAGTCTTTTTTTTTTTTAAACACACACTCTGTTGACTGTGACTTCTACCTCCAACAGAGTTCCTCCCACGTGCCCTGTCTGCCTCAACAACTGGCAAACTAGCAGCAACAGAAAGGAGCAAACCACTGAGACACGCAGCAATGAGTCTTAGAACAACATACAGACTGAAAAGCCAGGCATGAAAGAGGATGTGCTGTGGAAATGCACCATGTGGCATTCTAGAAAATATTCCATCAGTGGTTGGCAGAGTTGAGGGTGAAAGTGACGGATCTTGGAGAGGTGACTGCAAAGACTCAGGTTTGTCAAAATTCATCAAACATACACTTTAGGGATGCCTGGGTGGCTCAGCGGTTGAGCTTCTGCCTTTGGCTCAGGTTGTGATCCCAGGGTCCGGGATCAAGTCCCACATTCAGGCTCCCTGCAAGAAGCCTGCTTCTGCCTCTGCCTATGTCTCTGCCTCTCTCTGTGTGTCTCTTATGAATGAATAAATAAAATCTTTAAAAACAAAAACAGGGATCCCTGGGTGGCTCAGTGATTTAGAGCCTGTTTTTGGCCCAGAGCGTGATCCTGGAGACACGGGATCGAGTCCCGCGTCAGGCTCCCTGCATGGAGCCTGCTTCTCCCTCTGCCTGTGTCTCTCTGTGTTTCTCATGAATAAATAAATAAAATCTTTAAAAACAAACAAACAAACAAACAAAAAGTACACTTTAAAGGTGTGTACTCATTTTACCGGATACAAATTATACTTCAAAGTCAATTAAAAGAATGGTTAAAACTGGGATCCCTGGGTGGCGCAGCGGTTTGGCGCCTGCCTTTGGCCCAGGGCGCGATCTGGGAGACCCTGGATCGAATCCCACTTTGGGCTCCCAGTGCATGGAGCCTGCTTCTCCCTCTGCCTGTGTCTCTGCCTCTCTCTCTCTCTCTGTGACTTTCATAAACAAATAAAAATTAAAAAAAAAAAAAAAAAAAGAATGGTTAAAACTTACAAACACCAAAAAAAAAAAATACATAATTAATATTTTTCCCTTTGGAAGACGCTTCACTGAAATACTGAAGGTATTTCAGTACTTCATAATCACCATTACAAGATGCAACTTCCAGGGAACAGATATGCAGACCTTGCAAATTTTATTTTTTATTTTTTTTTTTATTTAAAGATTTTCATTTATTTATTCGTGAGAGACACACACACAGAGAGACAGAGACACAGGCAGAGGGAGAAGCAGGCTCCATGCAGAGAGCCTGACATGGGAATCGATCCCAGGTCTCCAGGATCACACCATGGGCTGAACGCAACGCTAAACCGCTGAGCCACCTGGGCTGCCCAGACCTTGCAAATTTTAATATAAAGTAGATTTTGTGTATCTGGCTACTCACTGATACTTTAATTTGAAAAAGTAGAATAGCTAATAATTTTACAAATACAATGTGGCTAGCATTTAGTGACAGCCGACTTGGCCTGAGTAGCACGGGAAGGGAGAGACCCCAAGCAAGAGTTCACATCTGCTCAGCTCCATATATAATCCTCAGCCCTCCTGTCCCTGGACTCAACCCTTGACAATTAAGCTAAATGGGCAGCCCGGGACTGCCCCGAGGCTCTCCAGCAGACTCCGCGCTGAGTTTAGGCCCAATGTAAAGCTCAATCCCAGGGCCCTGATATGACCTGAGCCGAAACCAAGAGTTGGCCACTCAACCGGCTAAGCCACATGGATGTTCCCCACCCCCACCAGAGGCACTATTTAGAAAACACAGCTTCTTAGTTTTTGCTTCTCTGGCTGCACAAATCACCACCAACACATACCATGCGCCCTAACACCCTGACATTACTGACGGAGATTGCTACATGCAAAACTACCCATTGACCTTCCCATTTCTCTTTGTCTTGGATGCTATGACCTTCCTAAATTTTTTAAATTCCCAAGCGTTCTAAAAATAGGAAGAATTTAGAACATGATAAAGAAAATAGCAGGTTTGGTTGGGACGTGGGGTACAAAGCTTGCTGCAGCTACTTAGACTGAGCAGTTCAGAGATCACTGAGGGCATCTCAGGGTTTTATCAGCTCTGAAATCACTCCTGTGAGTTCAGCAGGCCAAGTTCTACTATAAAAATGCAGGCACATCCATTCATGCAAAAAATCTTTTCCTTAACCTGAGAAAGTAGGCAGTTTCTGAGTTACATTATAGCTCTTCCTTCAGGACAACACTGGCACGTGTAATATATTATTAAAAATCTGTGGTCGTGGAGTACCAGGGTTGGTTAAGCCTCTGACTTGGGTTCAGGTCATGATCCCAGGTCCTGGTCCCTACTTCTCCCTCGCCTTCTGCACCTCCCCCATTTGGCTTGCTCTTTCCTTCTCTCTCTCAAATAAATAAAATCTATTTTATTTATTCATGAGACAAAATTTTATTTATTCATGAGAGACGCAGAGAGAGGCAGAAACATAGGCAAAGGGAGAAGCAGGCTCCCTGCAGAAAGCCCAACGCAGGAGTTGATCCCAGGACCCGGGGATCATGACCTGAGCCAAAGGCAGATGCTCAACCACTGAGCCACCCAGATACCCAAATAAATAAAATCTTTAAAAAAATAAAAACAAAAATCTGTGGTCTGTTAACCTCAGCATTGGTAATGTTACCATTGAAAAAACACCCTGCATCTAGAATAAGTGAATGAACAGGAAAGGCTGAAAAGTGATTTCCTCAGACTTTCAAAATGTTTCTTAGAAAAGTATCTTTTAGGGCAGCCCGGTTGGTTCAGCGGTTTACCACCGCCTTCAGCCCAGGGTGTGATCCTGGAGTCCTGGGATCGAGTCCCACATCGGGTTCCCTGCATGAAACCTGCTTCTCCCTCTGCCTGTGTCTCTGCCTCTCTCTCTCTCTGCATGTCTCTCATTAATAAATAAATAAAAATCTTAAAAAAAAAAAGTATCTTTTAAAAAAACTCAAACTTGGGGTGCCCAGGTAGCTCAGTCAAGTTAAGCATATGACTCTTGATTTCAGCTAAGGTCATGATCTCAGGCTCCATGCTGGTGCAGAGTCTGCTTGAGATTTTCTCTGCCCCTACACCCTCCCAAAAAAGTAATAAAAATCTAAAAACTCAAACTGTTAGAGTCTTGACAGATCAGGTGAAAGAAGTTGTAACATTTGAGTGAAAAAAAAAATGATTGATAGACAATGCACCATCCTTGCAAAGGAGTTGTAATGAGCTAAAGATGTGGTAACAATTATCGTCACAAAGTGGGATGCCTCCCCTGAAGTTCAAGCAACATTTCCAGCGCAATGACGATGCAGCAGGAGGGATGCAAGGAGGGATCCCCACTCAAGCCTGCTATGGGAGAACACAAGGACTATGGGGCAGAAAGGACAGGAGCCTTTCTCTGCTGTGGCTGGGGGTGGAGGAGCATGGGGACAGTGGTGATGAATCGATGGAACTGCCCCGAGCCATGTGCTGGTTCGTGTTTAATAAGCCTGAGGGACGGGGCAGGGGTGGGGAGGAAGCCTGAGGGACGTATATGATTGCAAGTATGCTAATATAAGGATGTGTGGTACACACTTTACAAATAATAATAATAAAATGATACCCTTACACATAACCAATTAATTCTTACAAACTGCTTTCATTCTTTTAACTATGGCTTTGGTGAGAAACGATTCACATACTATAAAATTAACCCCATTAAATTATGCAATTCAGTGTTTTTAGCATGTTCCCAGAGGTGTGCAAGCATTGCCAATTCCAGAACCTTGTCATCACCCCAAAAAAGAAACCCTGTCCCTATGAACGGTCACTCCCCATTCTTCCGCCCCCAGCTCCTGGCAACAATACTCTACTTTCTGCCTGAATGGATCTGCCTATTGTGGACATTTCATGTTAATGGAATGTTACAATATGTGCTCTTTCGTGACTGGCTTCTTTGTGATTTCAAGGCTCATCCACGTTGTAGCACATGTCAGTACTTCATTCCTTTTTAGGGCTGAACAATATTTCATAGTATGGATTTTGTTTTTTAGATTTTATTTACTTGAGAGAGTGCACAAGCAGGAGGAGGGGGAGAGGAAGAGGGAGAAACAGACTCCCTGCTGAGCAGGGAGAGGATGTGGAGTTTGATCCCAGGACCACAGGGTCATGACCTAAGCCGAAGGTAGACTCTTAACCCACTGAGCCACTTAGGCCCCCTCATCGTATGGATATCACATTTTGTTTATCAGTTCATCAGTTGAAAACATCTGGGTTATTTCCACTTTGGGGTTATTTTTTTAAAAAGATTTTTATTTATTTCTTTATTTTTGAGAGAGAGAGAGAGGCAGCTAGTCCTGAGAGTTAAATTGATCTGAGACAGATCCACACAAGACAAGCACACAGGTCTCGTGTATGCACAAGCCCCACAGGGAAATGAAGACCCAGACAGGGCCCACCGGCTTAGACACAGGTTAAACAAAAATAACCAATTATGAAAAAGTAACTGAAATATATGGGAGACTAGAGGAAGCTGAGAATTATTTTAATCAAGGTCTGTTCCTACAGATTTCTTTCAGTTCCTGGTGAAAGGGAGAGCATCTTTCGCTAGGAGCTTCAGCTCTGGCCTCTTGGAAGAACAGGAGGAGTCAGACCATCCTTCCAGCATCTACTATTTCTCAAAATAACCCTTATGACAAAGTGACCTGCCTGAGAGTGGCATATTCTGCTCCCCTTCAGCACTATAGGCAGCCACAGCTTACACTATTAGTTCACACACCTAGAATGGTTTCGTTTTCTTAAATACATTTTTTTAAAATTTTTTTTTTTTTTTTTTAATTTTTATTTATTTATGATAGTCACAGAGAGAGAGAGAGAGAGAGGCAGAGACACAGGCAGAGGGAGAAGCAGGCTCCATGCACCGGGAGCCTGACGTGGGATTCGATCCCGGGTCTCCAGGATCGCGCCCTGGGCCGAAGGCAGGCGCCAAACCGCTGCGCCACCCAGGGATCCCTATTTTTTTAAAATTTATTCATGAGACACACAGAGAGAGAGGCAGAGACACAGGCAGAGGGAGAAGCAGGCTCCATGGAGGGAGCCTGATGTGGGACTCGATCCCGGAACCCCGGGATCACAACCTGAGTTGAACAGACACCCATCCGCTGAGCCACCCAGGCGTCCCTTTTTAAATACATTTATGAGAAAATAGATGAAACCAAACAGAACTTCAAAAATTATCAACATAATGAGCAAAGTTTGTTTCCTATACGTTTTCTAGAAGGAAGCAAACATAAGTATATGGTATTAGAAAAATAATATGGGGGCACCTGGGTGGGTCAGTCAGTTAAGTGTCTGCCTTTGGCTCAGGTCATGATCTCAGGGTCCTGGGATTGAGCCCCACATCAGGCTACCCACTCAATAGAGAGTCTGCTTCTGCTTCTCCCTCTCCCTCTGCCCCTCCCCCTGCTTGTGCTCTCTTACTACCAAATAATTAAAATCTTTTTTAAAAATTAAAAGAGGGGATCCCTGGGTGGCGCAGCGGTTTAGCGCCTGCCTTTGGCCCAGGGCGCGATCCTGGAGACCCGGGATTGAGTCCCACATCGGGCTCCCTGCATGGAGCCTGCTTCTCCCTCTGCCTGTCTCTGCCTCTGTGTGTGTGTGTCTCTCATGAATAAATAAAATCTTTAAAAAAAAAAAAGTGTTTCCAACCAGCTTGCTCTAATGCTCCCTAAAAACCATTTAATCAGTGTGAAGATTTATAAAGTACTAATAAAAATTTAAATCTTATCACTAAATGTTACCATGTAGGGTAGGGACTTAAGTATTACATTTGACTCCTCCATCTCCCTTATTATTCATAGTAGGTCCTGTAGTTTTTACTCCAGCAGTGGTTCCTTCTTTTAATCCCCAGACCTACTCTCCTAATTTACAACCACATAATTCTTTGTTTATACTACTAAACCTCAACTCATTATTTCTGTTCTCCAAACTACTCTTCATAGGTCATATCTTCCTAAAACAGTTCTTCCCTCCTGAAAAAGTATTTCTCATTTTCAATTCAATTCTTAGGTCTCAACTCCCCTTCCATAACGTGATTCTTCTCTATGCTTCAGTTACTACGTTAGGTAACTCCCACCCCACCAGACAATTGCCTTCTCTGAACTCATTCAATGTGTATTTCTATGTGTTTACCTATCCTCTTGCTCTGAAATATTTTAATTACTTTTTCTTTTATATTACTCTTTTGCCAACTAAATTAGAATTAATCCCTATTTTCTACTACATAGCTGTAACAAGTTGCACTTCGTTCTTATAAAATTTTTGGATTATTTTGTATGTGTCTTCTTACTGGAATAGGGAGTGATCATATATTACTTTTTAATTTCTCCACAATACTTAAGGTAGTACTTTTTATATAGTAGGAGTTAGGATCACTATTTGTTAGATGAATAATAAAGATTTATAACATAATTTGTTTTTCATAAATTGAAAGTAAATTACAAATCACTTTATTCCTTCTGATGAATTCACATCACATTGACTATTAGTCATAACGTAATTACTTGATATTTAGAAATCTTATTAGAAATTTTAAAAATTACAGTATTCCTTTTTTGTTCTATTTTGACCTTAGCAGCTCATCAACCCATTATTTTGAGCAAAGTACACACTGTCATACCTCCTATAATACTTGATCCATGTCTGATGCTTTTCTTCCTTTGTATTTTGGTTTCCACTATTACTTAGAATATTTCCATTTGGCATAAATAATTCACATTATTTGAATACTAAAAAGTTCTTACTATTGAAAATTAATTATACAAGTTTAGAATCTGAGATGAAAAGTGATGGTTTGTAACTGAACTAGCCTTTTGTGTTTCAGAGTACGGAGGAGTTGGAGAAGAATCATGATAACCTACTTAACTGGTGCACAAAATGAACTTAGAAAAGAAATGGCTATGTTGCAAAAAAAAAATTATGATGGAGATTGTAAGTCGTTACATTTTATTTTATTTTTTAAGATTTTATTTATTTATTTATAGACACAGAGAGAAAGAGGCAGAGACACAGGCAGAGGGAGAAGCAGGCTCCATGCAGGGAGCCCGATGTGGGACTCGATCCTGGGTCCCCAGGATCACACCCCAGGCTGCAGGCAGCACCAAACCGCTGCACCACCGGAGCTGCCCAAGTCGTTACATTTTAAATTGGAAAAATGAGGAGTAATGCAAGCATTGAAATATTTTACTTGGTGAAATATGTATTACACTTATCTAAAAATTAAATGTTTAATATTTTCTTTCATGTAACATCAGCAGCAAGAGATGGCAAGTGTTCCAAAGTCTCTTCAATCCATGTCATTCTGATGATTCTTTGAAGGAAGAACTTGAACCTAAGTAATATGATACAATTATAACATTAGCTAAGAGGCATGTAATTCTTTTAGAGTGGTTTAAAAATTCTAGTGTAAAATACCATACTGTGTTGTTAGCTTAAGTGCAAGACCCTCTACTTGTTGACCTTCACGTAAAGCTGAAGTTATGTGAATAGTAACAATTCTTTTTTAATAGAATATCATTCACCTTTTTTTAAGATTTTATTTATTCATGAGAGACACACACACAGGCCGAGAGAGAGAGAGAGAGAGAAAGAGAGAGAGGCAGAGACACAGGCAGAGGGAGAAGGCGGCTGCATGCAGGGAGCCCGACTCAGGACTTGATCCTGGGTCCCCAGGATCATACATACCCCAGACTGCAGGCGGCGCCAAACGGCTGTGCCACCGGGGCTGCCCTAGTTTCCAGCTTTTTAATAGTAATAGTGTATTTTTCTCTTTAACGCTTGTCAATGAACTTTTAGCAATAAAGAGGATTAAAAAAAAAAAAAAAGAACCTGATGCAAGGCTTGATCTCATGACCCTAAGATTATGACCTGAGCTGAGCTGAAACCAAGAGTCAGATGCTTAACTGACTGAGCCACCTAGGTGTCCCCACGAAAAATATTTTTATTTTTTTAAAGATTTTATTTATTTATTCATGAGAGAGAGAGAGAGAGATTGAGAGAGAGAGAAGCAGAGACACAGGCAGAGGGAGAAGCAGGCTCCATGCAGGGAGCCCGATGTGGGACTCGATCTTGGGACTCCAGGATCACGCCCTGGGCCAAAGGCAGGCGCTAAACCGCTGAGCCACCCAGGGATCCCCGAAAAATTTTTTTTAAGAAACATTTCTAAAAGTCACTGTACACGGTTTTTGCCATAAGAACTCTGCCTGATTAGCCCCACTTTCTGAGCAATGCCTGTTAGCAGCTCTGTTGCTTCCTCCAATACTTCTCTGTTATCACCTGCAGACTTTGCGGGGATGATGCTGCTGGAATTACAACTTTCTGTTTCAAGTTAGCTTATCTTATGATTGTTGCCAATAATTTCACTTAGATCACTTTTTCTCAAAAAAAAAAAAACTTAAAAAAAATTAAAAAAAATAAAAAATAAAAAGATCACTTTTTCTCACAGCAGCAGATTCAAGAACCTACAGCTGACCAAAGTTAAAAAGAGTCACAAGCTGCCCTTTGAGAAGTTCTGCAGATTTGTCCTGGGTTCTGCTGTGGCCCCAGGACACTGAACTCTGGCATCCCCACACTTTAAGGATTCCAACAGCCACACCCACCTCGCCCCATGGTGAGAGTTACAGCGCGTGAGCGACAACTCTGTCATGGGCTAGTCTGAGCAGCTCCAGCTGCCCAGGCCGCACCCTCCCTGTCTACTCTGTCCCCACATCCAGAATGCTGCTAAGCAATCTCTCCAAAACCCCTGCCCCACCCCTACTCCCCCTTCCCTTGAAACCTTCTCCAGTCATTACTCATTACCCTCGGGAGAGTCTAACCCCTTCCTGTGGTCTGGCAGTCGGGGCCTGCTGAGGCGCCAGTCTCTTCTTTTGCCCCCACCCACAGGAGGCTCCTTCAATGACACACCAGCCTGCTTCTTCCTTCCTCAGACTCTGCGTGTGTTCTCGCTGCATCACAGACCACACGTTCCAGGGCACATGTCCACATGCTCCCAGACGCTTCTCAAGCACTTGTTCGTGCCTGCTTCTCCCACAGACCGCAAGCCCACGGCAGCACGGATCACGTCTGTCTGTTCTCTGGTCAGCACAAGCACGCGTCGGAGGAATGGTCTTCCCAGTCTTGACCTTTCCTGTGGACTCTGTTTATGTAAGAAATCCACTTAATCTTCAAAAAGCTCAATTTATATGAACTATTTGGTGGAAAGACACCTAACAAACTAAGATAGCAATTATTGATGAACTGGCATCAGAATGTTCAGAAGTGGGATCCCTGGGTGGCTCAGCGGTTTGGCACCTGCCTTCGGCCCAGGGCGTGATCCTGAAGTCCCGGGATCGAGTCCCACGTTGGGCTCCCTGCGTAGAGCCTGCCTCTCCCTCTGCCTGTGTCTATGCGTCTCTCTCTCTGTGTGTCTCTAATGAATAAATAAATAAAATCTTAAAAAAAAAAAAAAAAAAAAAAGAATGTTCAGGAGTTCTGAGTGAGCCAAAGATCATCGCCGTCTAGCGTTCTTTACATTCTGGGTTCCTGAGGATCCTCAACTGCTAGTTCCTGACGAGTTTCTAGATTTTCCAAAGTCTGTACAGTCAAAGAAGCAGAACCTTAAAGAGCGTTCTAGAATAAGACTCAGGAGAGGGGGAACAGGGCGGTGCTGGTGTAGGTGGACAGGGCAGAGCTGCAGGGCATGTGGGAGCCAGACTGACCGGCTGACTAGGAAGGAGGCAGAGAAGCCTAGCCCAGCTGTCCCCTCCGTGTGTCCAGGACTGCT
The DNA here is from genome assembly GCF_048164855.1 of Canis lupus baileyi. Taxonomy (NCBI): domain Eukaryota; kingdom Metazoa; phylum Chordata; class Mammalia; order Carnivora; family Canidae; genus Canis; species Canis lupus. Next base: position 72,789,835 of record NC_132846.1, on the reverse strand, counting down.
GCAGGTCCCCACCCCACATTGGACTGCCACGTCCTACACACTGGCTCAGAATGACCATTCGGCACTCATTTCTTGCAGATTCAGACATCTTTACATTTGATCCTAGTTCTTCTGAAGTATCTCTCTCACCCAAAGTTGGACACTTCAGAAGAGGCACGGCCAAGGTGGAAAGCTCCAAATGAAGGGCCAGCAAGTCCACAGGAGAGATCAAATTCATCCTTCCCATGTGACAACAGGGCTCTGCCGGCAGAAAGACACCCTAATCTGCTTACCTAAGACCTGAAACTGCTACTTATCATCATCAAATACTGACTTGATACGAGACTGACCTACCCATCCTTTTCAGAAAGCAACAGGATTGCAGGGTTGCAATACATATTTAACATTTTATCCATCATTCTAAAAACCATTTATGATCTCTGCATTTTCCTTTCCTTTCCTTTTTTTTTTTTTTTTTTTTTGAAAAAGCCTTTTAATAAATTATACTTCTCCACAAATTATTTCTGGACTTCTGTCCCAAACCAAACTGGGTTTATACTGGAAGTGAAAGCTTGGTTTAACATCAGAAAAATCAATCAATCCTGATGACAAATGACAAACCCCCAATGTAGTAGTCATTTAAAAAAAAAAAAAACAAAGGTCAAATCTGAAAGCCTTTAGTCTTAGAAACTAAAGGTGATTCACACAAAGGGACCCAGTGAGTGGAAACAGCTGGCCAGTCCAGGCTCACTTCCAAGGACTTCCATCCCAGGACAGGGGCTCCTCCCCTACCCCATGCTGTCCCCCAAGGGGACAGACGGCCAGGCTTCACCCTAACTGTGCTTCACCAGTTTTACCACCTTCCTGATCTGTATCCCTGCCTCTTCCTCTTATAGGCTGCCTACCAGGAAACATTTAAGGAGCCATCTCAACAATTCATAGCTTCTCGGAGCGACCCTCACCCACACTGAACAAAGCAAGCTCAGAGGCACCAGGAAAGTTCAGTTACTCTTCCTTATCTGTTGCTTCGTGATGGCTCATGTAATCTGCTTGATGGATGGGCTCTGAAACCAACTCTTTCAACTATCCTCAGTTCTCCATTATAATCTGAGAGATTTCATCTTAATTGTAGTAGAGATAGCTCCTCTGCTCTCCCCTATAAATACATGTTCCGTCTTTGCTCATCCAAGAACTGTTATTTAAAAGGGAGGAGAAGAGGCTTGGGGGAGGAAAAAGTCCTTCTGCAAAAGGAAAAATTCCTTTGAGGTTAGAGTAATTACCGTAATTTATGGTTCTTACAGCATCAGCATGTAATGCCTGGTTTGCTCAAAGTGGAATGGCTGTCTCGGAGTGGGACAGGAGGCGGGGGCCGTGTACACAGAACCTAACAGCTCTGCTGGCAGGCAGCCCGACAGTTGTTTCCTCTACACGGAAGAAGGACCGTGCATGTACCTACTTGTCAGACTGAGCTTTCATCACTGTGTCTGGGGGGGCATTAACCTTCCAGGCTTTTCTCTTCAAGTGCAAACTGCCAGCCAGGCAGCCCCATACTGAAGTTCTCCTTGTCCAGCAGTGTAGGCCCAGCCTCATTCTCCATCCCTTCAGCTTTATAGCAGGCCCTTGAGCTCTCCTGGCACACTCCCACTCTGGACTCCCCCCACCCCAGAAGCCAGGATCTCGAATGAAAGACTTTCCTTCTCAGAAGAGCCTGTGCATAGCACAAAGCTCCTGAGTTAAGGTGTCACACTATCAGCCACTGGGGAAACCAGTGGGCAAAGATGAAAGGAACAAATGTTGGCAAAATTTAGTGCTCCTGCAGGTGTTTCCTGGTCTATCATCCTGACACTTCTGAGATGGGAACCTTCTAGAGGGCTGGAATCCCCAGCCTCCCATTCTAGACAGAGGCTAGACACATCGGCATACCACAGTTAGCACTACATAAGAAGACCAGCACATCAGGACCAAACTGGGTTTATACTGGGAGTGAAAGCTTGGTTTAACATCAGAAAAATCAATCAATCCTGATGGAAGATGACAAACCCCCAATGCAGTGGTCATTTAAAAAAAAAAAAAAAAAAAAAAAAGGTCAAATCTGAATGCGGTCAAGGCTCTAGATTACAACTGTCAATTTACAGGAAACACACAGATGGGAGAAGCATGTTAAATTACACCGTGGAAAGCAACAGGAAAATTTAGACTGTGGGAAATTCTACAGGACACATCATTCCCCTGCTCCCAAATAAACTGGTTTGAAAAAAGGAAGGGGATGGAGTCAAAACCTGTAGATCAAAAGAGAACTAAAAAAATATCAATCAAAATGTATAAACCTTACTTATCGGGATCCCTGGGTGGCGCAGCGGTTTGGCGCCTGCCTTTGGCCCAGGGCGCGATCCTGGAGACCCCGGATTGAATCCCACGTTGGGCTCCCGGTGCATGGAGCCTGCTTCTCCCTCTGCCTATGTCTCTGCCTCTCTCTCTCTCTCTCTGTGTGACTATCATAAAATAAATAAAAATTTTTTAAAAATTAAAAAAAATAAACCTTACTTATATCCCAATACAAGCAAACTGTAAAAAAGAAAAAAAACCTCAAAATATGATATTTCTAAGATAATTGAAAAATGTGAACACAACATTTGCTGGAAATAAGGAATTATACTATTTTAGCTATTATGTTTATGTGTATTTTAAAAATTCATATATTTTTTTTTAAGATTTTATTTATTTATTCATAAGAGACACAAATAGAGAGAGGTATAGACACAGGCAGAGGGAGAAGCAGGCTCCATGCAGGGAGCCTGACGTGGGACTCGATCCTGGGCCCCTAGGATCATGCCCCAGGCAGCGCCAAACCACAGAGCCACCCGGGCTACCCAAAAATTCATATATTTTATTTTATTTTATTTTATTTTTAAATTTTATTTATTTATGATAGTCATACACACAGAGAGAGAGAGGCAGAGACACAGGCAGAGGGAGAAGCAGGCTCCATGCACCGGGAGCCCGATGTGGGATTCGATCCCGGGTCTCCAGGATCGTGCCCTGGGCCAAAGGCAGGCGCCAAACCGCTGCGCCACCCAGGGATCCCTAAAAATTCATATATTTTAAAGATACATATGGATATAGTTACAAATGATATACACTCTGATATTTGCCATAAAATTATCAAGTGGGGGGGCAGCCCCAGTGGCACAGCGGTTTAGCACCGCCTGTAGCCCAGGGCGTGATCCTGGAGACCCCAGATTGAGTCCCGCATCGGGCTTCCTGCATGGAGCCTGCTTCTCCCTCTGCCTGTGTCTCTGCCTCTCTCTCTCTCTCTCTCTCTGAATGAATAAATAAATCTTAAAAAAAAAAAATATCAAGTGGGGGGATCCCTGGGTGGCTCAGTGGTTTAGTGCCTGCCTCCCGCCCAGGGTGGGATCCCGGGGGCTCAGGGTCCAGTCCCACACTGGGATCCCTGCAGGGAGCCTGCTCCTCCCTCTGCCTGTGTCTCTGCCTCTCTCTCTGTCTGTGTCTCTCATGAATAAATAAATAAATCTCTTTAAAAAAATTATCAAGTGGGGGGAATGGGATAAAGTGGATAACTGTACAAGCAGGGTACTGGATACACAGCAATTCTTATTCTTCTATCTTTGCAGGTTTTAAATTTCCCACAAGTAACATGAAAAGAAATGGGTGCAATTGTCCACATTAACAGAGTAAGGGGAAGCCCTGTGAATTGCTTTACTTGATGAAAAAGCACATGGGGACATAAGACCACCAGACTGAGAGGAAGAACAGCTGCCGTTAGCCCTGACTCTGCTGAGTAACGCCAGGCCAGTCCACCATCTCTCTGGGCCCTGGTCTCCAGAATGGAGTTTTTTAAAAGATTTTATTTATTTATTCATAAGAGACACACAGAGAGAGGCAGAGGGAGAAGCAAGCTCCTCACATGGAGCCCAATGCAGGACTTGATCCCCGGACTGGGATCATGCCCTGAGCCAAAGGCAGATGTTCAACTGCTGAACCACCCAGGCGTCTTTTTTAAGATTTTATTTATTTATTCATGACAGACACACACACACAGAGAGAGAGAGAGAGAGAGAGAGAGAGAGAGAGGGAGGCAGAGACACAGGCAGAGGGAGAAGCAGGGAGCCCGATGCAGGACTCGATCCCAGGACCCCGGGATCATACGCTAAGCTGAAGGCAGATGATCAACCGCTGAGCCACCGGGGCGCCCCTCCAGGATGGAGTTTAACCACATGATTTTTTTTTTTTGTTTTACATTTATTTATTTGAGGGGGGTGGGGAGGCAAACTCCCCACTGAGCCCGGAGCCCCACAGGACATGGGGCTCAATCCCAGGGCCCTGAGATCATGACCTGAGCCAAAATCAAGAGTCAGATAGAAGCTTAATGCCTCTAAACACACGATTCTGAAGTCCTCTGCTCCAGCTTTAATTTTTTTCCCAGCAAACTTATTTAATTTTAAAATCCTCTGACAAGACCTCTTACCAGTTTGTCATTTCTCTGGCATTTAACTTCCTACTTAGGTTTACTCTGAATCTGTACTTGTGGGGTGGGGGTGTTTGAAGACCATTCCCTTAAATGAAAATATAAGCAAAATATAGGATCCGCTATTTATCTATAAATTTTGCCTCTCTGTTTGAGAGCATGTTTGGTTCTTTTTTGATCCAAAAATTACTAAAAGAAAAATTGTACTTCATTATCCTCTAGATACAGGAACTATAACATAGATACTCCTCTGTGCAAGCACTGTGATCTTGAGGAAATTCTTCAGTCTTACGTTAAGTTTTCTCATCTGTAAAATGGGAATGATGAAAGCATCTACTTCATAGATTTGTGAAAATAAATTAAAATATGCAAAGCTCTTAGAACAGGGCATGCCGGGGATCCCTGGGTAGCTCAGGGGCTGAGTGTCTGCTGTCAGCTCAGGGGCATGGTCCTGGGGTCCCGGGATTGAGTCCCACATCGGGCTCCCCGCAGGGAGACTGGTCCTCCCTCTCCCTGTGTCTCTGCCTTTCTCTCTGTGTCTCTCATGAATAAATAAATACAATCTTAAAAATAATAATTACCTGGGGAACCAGCCACATACTAGGCAAACACTCAAAGATAAAACCAAACCCATGGGAAACACAAATTACCCTGAAGTTAAGAACTGTTCCTTTAAGTTCCATATACTATCTAGCGTAATGGGACACACATTCTAAAAACAAGCAAACAACAGCACAAGTCATAATGCTAGAACAGGACAAGGTCTGCCTCATGGGCCAGCTGCTCCACTTTTCAGCATCATCACAATCGACACCATCAGAGGGGGATCCCTGGGTGGCGCAGCGGGTTGGCACCTGCCTTTGGCCCAGGGCGCGATCCTGGAGACCCGGGATCGAATCCCACATCGAGCTCCCGGTGCATGGAGCCTGCTTCTCCCTCTGCCTGTGTCTCTGCCTCTGTGTGTGTGTGTGTGTGTGTGTTTCATGAATAAATAAATAAAATCTTAAAAAAAAAAAAAAAGCTTTATTCTAACCAAAAGCTATGTGACAAACCGTGTTTGGGTGTTCTTTTCTTTTCTTTCTTTTTAAGTAATCTCTACACTCAACGTGGGGGCTCAAACTCACACTCCCCAGATCAAGAGTCACGCGCTCCTCCCACAACGGAGCCAGCCAGGTGCCCCTTGCCAGGTGTTCTTTTTTCCAGCGCTAGTTCACGAAATAAGCCACGGGTAAGTGGCCGGTTGCTGAGGTTAACTTTGCCCTCCCAGACCGTTTTCAGATACACGTTGAGTATCTTCCTGCCCTAAGACTGAGACACTGGACGGGTTTCTAAGTTGTAGGAATAGAAGTCACAGTTGTGGCCACTGTCACAGGAACTAGGCCAGAGGTGGGGGCGGGGAGGGGGGGTTGACCAGCTGCCCCGCCAACTTCTTGTCCAAACTATAAACTAAACAGAGGGCAGCCCGGGGTGGCTCAGCCGTTAAGCACCTGCCTTCAGCCCGGGGCGTGACCTGGAGACCTGGGATCGATCCCGCGTCGGGCTCCCTGCATGGAGCCTGCTTCTCCCTCTGCCTGTGTCTCTGCCTCTCCCTCTGGGTCTCATGAATAAATGAATACAATCTTAAAAAAAAAAAATAAAAATAAACTATAAACTGAACAGAACTTCAAAACTACATTTATAAAAAGCATGCTAACAGCAAAAGACTAACATAGACGAAAACTTACAGGCAGGCACATTTTGGAAGTCCTGCTTTTTTACCCCAGGCTTTCCAGCCTCCACCCTTAGCCTGTTGGCAAATTCCGTGTTTGTGTGCGTAGGCTTCGTTTAAATATTTCGTCTGCAGCCCCACGCTTCCACGTGACAGCTGGCACTCCGTGGACGAAACACCCTTCCCCTAAGAAGTGCAATTCCTAAAAACGGTCCTTCTTCGTTGCTACAGGTACCCCCGCTAACCTTCCACCCGCGCCTCGCACCTATGCGCGCAGTTCTCCAAACCAGAGCTACGCCCCGGCGGCCCTGCAAGACACGAGGCTCGGGGGCGCGGTCGCTGGCGGAAGAGCGCCCGGAGCCACGGCGCGGGCCGAGACCCCGCGTGCGCGCCAAGCGCTGCAGCCCAAGGCCCCCGCTCGGGAAGTCCCCGGCGCGGCGGCCCCAGCACAGCCGCGGGCTCCGAGGCCCCCCCCCCCCCCCCCGCGGCCCGGGAGCTGGGCGGACGCCGCGGCCGGCCTCGACGGGGCGCGGAGCCCGGCGCGCCGCCTGCAGGACCCCCAGCTTACCCGGCTCGCCGCCGCCTCCCTGCGCTCCGCGCCGCGCTCGGGGCCGAGCGGACAGCCGGGGCGAGCAAAGGCGCGGCACAGCGGCGGCAGAAGCGCCCTCCTCGAGGCCCGGAAGCCCACCATGCCCAGCGTCCCCCGGCTGCCGCGACGCACGGCAGAGCCGCGCCGGCGCGAGGGGCTGCCTTACGGCACGGTCGCAAAGCCAGCGGGAGCGAGCGGCGCGGCCGACCGTGCGCTTTCCCCGCGGCTCCGCGGCCAGCTCCGGGCTGCCGTGCCGGGCGGTGGTGGCGGCGCGCGCCGCAGGACGTTTTCCCAGGGCGGGGGCTGTTCGGCCCGGGGCGGGGCCGCGGGGCGGGCGACGGCGACCGCGGCGGAGTCCTGCGCGTCGGCGGCGGGGCGCGCGATGGCGCGGGCGGCACAGGTGAGCGCAGCTAGGCGGCTGGCGGGCCGCGGGCCTCCCCGTGCGCGCCCCCCGCCCCCCGCCCCCCGCGCCCGCGCCCGCTCCCGCCGGGCCTGGGCCTCGGCCTCCGCGCCGCTCCCCGCCCGCGTCCGACGCGGCCCGGCTCCCCGGGGGGCTCGGAGGCCCTGCGAGCGCGGCCGCCCCCTCCCCGCGCGGGCCATTGTGAGGTCAGGGCCGGCGGGCGCGTCGGGGGCCCGGGCGACACGCCCGGAGCGGCGGCTGCGGCCAGTAGCTGCCGCGCCACCGCCGGCCCCCTCACCGGCCGCCCGGGCACACCCAGCCGGCAGGGGTGAGAGGGATGCAGCTGGGGCCCCGCTCCGGTGCCGCACCCCGTAAAGGGCTGACCTGCCACCTCGCCAGCTCCCCGCGGGCAGCCAGGACCAGACCAGCGTAGACCTCCTCTGGGTAAAGTGCTGGCAGGGGAGGGCGAGGGGGGGAGGCCGGGGCCCCGCCGGCCGCCCGCCCTCCCTCCCCCGAGAGCGGGCCGACGGGCCTAGGGAGGCACCAGCCCTCCGGAGGCCAAGCTGGTGCCTTTAACACGGTGCCGGTCACCTTCCCTTCCTGGGGGATCTTCGCCTCCGCGCGGAGGGTCTTCGACGTCCTCGGAGGGGCGGGGGAAACAGGGTGGCCGGGGAGGAGCCCCGAGCGGCGGGGAGGAAGTAGAAGCGGGGCCTGGGGGTCGCTGGGATCCGCTGCTGTTTGTTTCACTTAGACTTCCGGGTTTTGTTCTGTTTTTTCTATTTTTTTTTTTTTTTTAAGATTTTATTCATCTATTCATGAGAGATACAGAGAGAGGGAGGGAGAAGCAGGCTCCACGCAGGGAGCCCGATGCGGGACTGGACCCCGGGTCTCCAGGGTCACGCCCTGGGCCGAGGCAGATGCTAAACTGCTGAGCCCCCGGGTGCCCTCCAGTTTGTTTTGAAAGCAGGCATAGCTCTCGGGCCAGGTGGGTGCTGGGATGGCACTGTTAGCGTTTGAAGGTCAAAAGAGCAACTGTTGCACGTTCCACAGGGGTGCCCTGCTGTTGCCAACAACCAGGGTCCAGCGTTAATACCTGAGATCCTTGTGCTGTTTCCACCCCAGTAGTTGACCTCGTGCCACACGTGTAGAGACCCAGGCGAAGAAGTTGGGAAATCAGGCCCAGGGCTCCAGCTCGTTCTGCACTGCAGTAACCCCTGTCCATTCCTTTTTTTTTTTTTAATTTCTATTTATTTATGATAGTCCCACAGAGAGAGAGAGAGAGAGAGGCAGAGACACAGGCAGAGGGAGAAGCAGGCTCCATTCACCGGGAGCCCGACGTGGGATTTGATCCCGGGTCTCCAGGATCGCGCCCTGGGCCAAAGGCAGGCGCCAAACCGCTGCGCCACCCAGGGATCCCACCCCTGTCCATTCCTAATCACAGGGGTGTGTAGGTGATCTTCAAGAAAGTGGATTACTCTTTCCATACTTGAGTATGACTGCTGTTTAGATCACACTAAGGATGGGCCTTAGTGTGATCTAAACTCAAATGCATCTTTTTTTAAAATTTATTTTATTTAATATTTATTTATTCGTGAGAGACACAGAGAGAGAGGGGGGCAGAGACACAGGCAGAGGGAGAAGCAGGCTCCATTCAGGAAGCCCAATGTGGGACTCAATCCCAGGACTCGAGGATCACACCCCGGGCTGTAGGCAGCACTAAACTGCTGCACCTTTGGGGCTGCCCGTTTTTGTTTTGTTTTAAGATTTTATTTATTCACAAGAGACACCAGAGAGAGGCAGAGACACAGGCAGAGGGAGAAGCAGGCTCCATGGAGGGAGCCCAATGTGGGACTCGATCCCAGGACCCTGGGATCACCCCCTGAGCTGAAGGCGGTGCTAAACCACTCAGTCACCCGGGCGTCCCTCAAATACCTCTTCTTAAAATGAGAATTTCGGAATGAATCAATATTTGCTTACCTGTCTGTAGAGTCTTTGTGTAATTTGGCATTCTTGTCATTTTTTAGTGCTTGTAAAACGGAACACAACAAAAGTATGGATATGGGCAACCAACATCCTTCTATTAGTAGGCTTCAGGAAATCCAAAAGGAAGTAAAAAGTATAGAACAGCAAGTAATTGGCTTCAGTGGTCTGTCAGATGACAAGAATTACAAGAAACTGGAGAGGATTCTAACAAAACAACTCTTTGAAATAGACTCTGTGGATACTGAAGGAAAAGGAGATATTCAGCAAGCGAGGAAGAGGGCAGCCCAGGAGACGGAGCGTCTTCTCAAAGAGCTGGAGCAGAATGCAAACCACCCACACCGGATCGAAATACAGAACATCTTTAAAGAAGCCCAGGCCCTGGTGAAAGAGAAGATTGTGCCGTTTTATAGTGGGGGCAACTGTGTAACTGACGAATTTGAAGAAGGCATCCAGGATATCATTCTGAGGCTGACACATGTCAAAACCGGGGGGAAGATTTCTCTGCGGAAAGCACGGTACCACACCTTAACCAAAATCTGTGCGGTGCAGGAGATCATCGAAGACTGTGTGAAAAAGCAGCCTTCTCTGCCACTTTCCGAGGACGCGCACCCTTCAGTGGCCAAGATCAACTCGGTGATGTGTGAGGTGAACAAGGCCAGAGGCACTCTGATCGCACTTCTGATGGGGGTGAACAATAATGAGACTTGCAGGCACTTATCTTGTGTGCTGTCGGGGCTGATTGCAGATCTGGATGCTCTAGACGTGTGCGGGCGAACGGAAATCAGAAATTATCGGCGCGAGGTAGTGGAAGATATCAACCAATTACTGAAATATTTGGATTTGGAAGAGGAAGCAGATACTACACATGCATTTGACCTGGGACAGAATCATTCCATTTTAAAAATAGAAAAGGTCCTCAAGAGAATGAGAGAAATAAAAAATGAACTTCTGCAAGCACAAAATCCTGCTGAATTGTACCTGAGCTCCAAAACAGAATTGCAGGGTTTGATTGGACAGTTGGATGAGGTCAGTCTTGAGAAGAACCCTTGCATCCGGGAAGCTCGGAGAAGAGCGGTGATTGAGGTACAAACCCTTATAACTTACATTGACTTGAAGGAGGCCCTGGAGAAGAGGAAGTCGTTTGCTAGTGAGGAGCACCCGTCACATAAAGCAGTCTGGAACATCCTTGGAAACTTGTCCGAGATCCAGGGGGAAGTTCTTTCATTTGATGGGAACCGAACTGATAAGAACTACATCCGGCTGGAAGAGCTGCTCACCAAGCAGCTGCTGGCCCTGGATGCCGTGGACCCGCAAGGGGAAGAGAAGTGCAAGGCTGCCAGGAAACAGGCAGTGAAGCTCGCCCAGAACATCCTCAGCTATCTCGACTTGAAATCCGACGAATGGGAGTACTAAATAGTACCGATCTCACGGTTGATATTTCTTGTTTTGCACTTTATATATACTTCTATGTATTTATAGAGAGCTTTCAGTTCATTGAGCCTAAATGTGATTTATACATGCAGATTTCAATCTCCGTTTTTATGATTTAAGCAAATTATATACAGTATCTCTGCTGCTTTTGATGTTGCAAAACAAATGTCATTACAGCACGTTAACTTTTCCATTTGGATCATTATCTGTATGTTGTGGTGTGGTTTTTTGGTCCTTTTTTTTTTTTTTTTCCAATCAGAAAGTGGAACGGGCATCTTTTGTCATTTTTAAATGGGTTGTGCCAGCATTGAAATGTGGATCTTTCAGGATCTAGACACACACACAACCTGACAGAGCACTAGAACAATTATGAGAAGAGGGGAAATTTTGGTTAGGTAGAAGTAAGGTCCAAACACAAAAGCAATACAATGATATGATTTATTATGCTAAATAAAGCAGAAGGGTTTTTGTTTGTTTGTTTTTTTCTTCATTTTTAAGGCCCGATTGGTCCAACCCAAGTTAATCGGGTGGGGGTTTTTTTGTTTTCGGATTTTCTGTTTTTTCATAAAGATTTTTTGTTTGGAAAATGGTGTCTGTATTTTCCCCCTACACTCTGCATTTAGAGGGGAAAATCTTATTTTCATGTGCAACGTAAGAAAATTATGAAAATTAATAGCAAAAAAACCTTTGAGACTGCATTGAAGAAAGATGAAAACACCAGCTAATTACCTTCCAAGTTTTTGTTTGTAAACTCAGTTTACAATTTTCTGTAGTCATCAGTAAGGATGGGAACATTTTAGTGAAGTTAGGAGACCTTTTAAGAAAAAAAAGAAAAAAAAAAAGAAGAAAAAAGAAACAGCCATACCTGTGGCAAGATAAAACTGGAGATTAGTTACCGCTATCAGGTTGTCCTGAGCGAATGCGTCTGAATGTAGGAGGCAACAGGCTGCCTCTCTTGTTCAAGGGTCTTTTAAACACAGCAAGTGCTGTTTGGTAGTGGCCAAGAGCAGAAACCGCCAGTAGCTCTGCGGGACCAGAGCGTCGTGGCTTACCCGGGGAGGTCGGCTGCTCCTAGCATCTGAAAACCTCGCACTCTGGGACTGAGCTCACTTCATTGGCACTCGGATGTTTCTCTAGCACCTGAAAGAGTCAGGAAGGTCTGTCCCTGCAGGAAGTGTTTTTTCACTTGCTAAAGGGTACATCTATTTCTGTAAATGCTTTCTGAGGGTCCAAGTTTTATGGCTGCCAGTTTATGGGAACAGAATTTCCCAAAGTTCCAAAGTGCCTTGATAACACATTGGTCCCAGTATGATAACGAACAGACGACACTTTCTGTTGTCACCTTTCACAAAATAATCCTATTAGAGTATGTCTTTCGGACTCCGCAGCAGTCTGTAATTTCCTTTCAAAGATCGTGATTTGGTAACTGTAGGCAGCTAGAAATAGCCCCATGTACCAGAGAGATGATAAAAGCGTGGCTCTAAAGAGATTTTCACTTTGTCTCAGCTTTGCCCAATAATTAAAAGCCCTTGATGTGTCTTTCCTACTAGCAATGTTCTAGTACGATTCAGTGGGTAGTGAAGTCCAAGGGCATTTGTGTCTCTGGGCCTCGACCCTTTCCCGTGTGCACATCCAGCCCTTGGCAACTGGAGATTCTTAGTGCAGGTCACTGGCAGCTCATTTTGGGCTAAGTATCCTCATCTTTGGGTGCTCTTAAAATCCTGGAGTTTCTATATTCAAGTGCTGCCTCAGTTTACCCCACTGGGAAGGCAAGGCTTTCCTCCCAAGCTCGTCAGGCATGTCCTGCCCCAGGCTCTACTTCATTTTCAATGTCAGATTTAAAAGTTAAATGTCAGCATTTCCTTTAAAAGTATCCATTGTTTTTCCAAAAGGGACCTTCCCATATGGTTCATTTTCAAACAAGGCGTTCTGCAATCCTAGAGAAGGCTTGTGCAGCTGAGCTCGGCCCGGAGCCTGGCCCGTGAGCGGAGGGAGCTCACAAGCCATTGCAGACTTCTCCTGTGGGTTATTTTGGTCATGGAGATGATCAGATCATCCTCGAGTGACCTGAGGCATGACGTTTCCTGTCCAACCTGTTGTAGTTCCTTGCACCGGGTGACTCTCCCATAAGGAACCCTAGTGACACCGGGTTTAGCTTTTCTCGTCCCTCGTTGGGAGCTGTGTTAATAGGGGCTGCCTGCCCTTGTAACTAAGTTGAGCTCATGACATTGTATTGTATTTTTATGATCTTACGTAAAGAGAACCTGTAATGGAAATAAAACCTACCCCCAAAAAAATGTCTGGCCTTGGGTCTGCATTAAACGGTGTAATCCATGTTCATGCAAAAACTGGCTGGGAATGTTTGCTTTCTTTACCTCACATGCAGACAGCTTTGCTTTCAGGTCAGTCTTTACCCAAATTAGACTAAAGTCCATCGCCCTATAGAGAAGCAGTTATGAAAATAAATGTAATGAATAAGTCTACTAAGTACAGTGGAATGCTTTATTTTGCTACGATGCCTTGGTGTAGTGTATCTGATACAGGTCAGCACTGCGAGACGCTTAACCAGTGTTTCTCATTTGTTTTTGCCAATTTTTATCTGTTTTTTGAGGGTCAAAGCTTATCTTGTACATATAGGTTGTTTTTAAGCAAAGCTTTTCAGCTTTTAACGCGTCTAGTATTTTTCTAAGAGTAACTAGAGAAGTGTTTGCCATTGATTTTGATGTACAATACAGATGTGTTACCCCAGCGTGTTGGCTCCTGTCCCCCCTCCATTCATTGTATGACTATTGTAATTGTATGTCTGAAGTAATTCAGTATTTTGAGATATTAGTATACCCTTAATTATTAATGCAATAAAAATCTCTTAGCTTATCTTTGCGGTGAGAAAGGATGTGAGTCTGAGGTGTGAGTTCTGTTCTGATTCACCTTCATTTACTGTCCGACCCGGGTAAGGAATAATGTCTTGGCAAAGTGGGCCAGGCTTGGGGAAGGCGGGCTCCCCAGGTCCAGTTGGTGGCAGTGGGGGAAGGAGGTGGCAGCCCTGAGCACAGACCAGGGTCCTGTGGCAGGTGAAGGGATCACTGTTCCATGTGAGCAACCCCTGAAGTGTGGGCAGCAGGGAACAGCCCAGGGGAGGCCTGGCCTCTCGCTGCGCCCATGCAGCCGGGCGCACAGGGGTTGACCTCACTGTAGAGAAGCAGGGAAAGTGGCAAGAACTGCCCCCCGCCCCCCCCACCACCAAGGCTTCACTTAAGATTGCCATTGACACTTGCCTTCTCATTAGCAGAGAGTTGGTATTTCTGACCCGTTAGTCCTTGGGGGCCCCCTGAGCCCCCCGCCGCCTCCCTGTTCCGCCCCCACTCACCTGGGGCAGTTTCCTGCCTGTTGCACGCCTGTTACATGAAAGCAGCACCTTGCTTGCGCTGCTTCTAGCCTTGTTTGAGCACGTTTCTGCCGTCTTGTCTCTTCTTGCGGAGGTCTTAGTGGTGATCACCCGGAGGCGGGGGCGGCCCGCTCAGCCCCGCAGACGTGTCCTAGGCCCCGCAGTGAAAGGAAACTGTACAGGTTAAAAAAAAAAAAAAAAAAAAACTTTGGGGGAAATTTTGAATAAAGCCTGTGCCACACACAAAGATGCTCCATATACCACATTAGGCGTTGATTCCCTGTGGACACAGGAACCGGTGTTGGGAAGCTCCTGCCGCGTCCTTAACCCATCACAGCGCGTCGCAGCCTGCTCACGGTGGTAAGGGACCTGCTGCGTCGGGCCCCTGCGATCTGGCTCTGGGCGTCAGGAGCAGGGCAGGTGTCGGCCACGCACCGGAGGGCCGGGGAGGCTGAGGGAGGGGGCTCGGGGCCCTGAAGGCCCAGGATGGAGGAACCCCAGGGTGGGCTGGCACGAGGCCCTGGTGTGCACAGGCGCCAGCGGTAGCGCCGAGGCCCAGATGAGGTGCCCTGATGCAAGTCTGAGGTCACCCAGGCGGTCAGGATGTGTCTGATGGTGGCTTCTGTGGCTTCTGTGATTTATTTAGTGAGTTTAAAGATTGATTTGAGCGAGTGTGCACATGTGCCAGCGGGCGGAGGGGCGGAGGGAGGACCTTTCAAGCTGACTCCCCGCTGAGCTCGCTCAAGACCCCAGCTGAAGGGCGCCTGGGGGCTCAGCTGGTGAAGCATCTGCCTTTGGCTCAGGTCGTGATCCTGGGGCGCTGGGATGGAGCCCCGCATCGGGCTCCCCGCTCAGGAGAGAGCCTGCGTCTCCCGCTCCGTCTCCTGTTTGTGCTTGCGTGCGCTGCCTCGAATAAATCAAATTTTAAAAAAGACCTGAGCTGAGACCCAAGAGTCGGACGCTCAGCCAGATGGTGAGCCACCCAGGCGCCGTCACTCCTGCTCTGATGTCAAGGCCTCATTTTCCTGACATCATCCACTGAACCTGGGCGCCAGGCCCTGTGTGAAGCGCTTCACACGCACACGTCATTCTCTGAAGCGCTCCAAGGCAGGTTTTAGTATTCCGTGTCCTGGATGATCCGGACCCTTGGGTGATCTCTTGCCCAAGGAACCGCCCTGGTCTCAGGGCCGGTAGGAAAGGCAGACACTGTGGGCAACAGCGCCCACTCAGCTCCCACCCCCACTTTACCTGGCGAGCAGGTCCTCCCTGCAGGGCCCCAGGGCGCAGGGTGTGCGCAGCAGGGAGCTCTCGCTGGGCCACCCTGGGGAGCAGTTGGGAGCTCAGGCTACTGCCCAGCTTTAGTTTCTCCCCACGACGGGGGTCCTTGGCACCAAAGGTTGGGGACTCCTCTAGCTAATGCACGCCATACTCCAAACATCAATAAACCTTGCATCCTTTTTTAAGATTTTATTTTGTTTTTGAAAGGTTTTATTTATTTATTTATTCATGAGAGACACAGAGAGAGAGAGAGAGGCAGAGACACAGGCAGAGGGAGAAGCAGGCTCCATGCTGGGAGCCTGATGTGGGACTCAATTCCAGGACCCCAGGATCACGCCCTGGGCCAAAGGCAGGTGCTAAACTGCTGAGCCACCCGGGCTGCCCAAGATTTATTTTTAAGTAATCTCTGCCCCCAACATGGGGCTCAAACTATAACCCCAAGATCAAGAGTGGTGTTGCACCGACTGAGCCCGCCAGGCTCCCCTTGACCCTGCATCCCCTTTAGTGGGAAGACTTCATAAGAAATACTGTCTTTTTTTTTTTTTTTTTTTTTTTAAGAAATATTGTCTTAAACCAGCATCTTATTCTGTCCTCAAGTCTCTAAATTGTGAATTATAGGGGCACCCAGGTGGCTCAGCGGTTTAGGCCGCCTTCGGCTCAGGGCATGATCCTGGGATCCTGGGATCGAGTCCCACGTCGGGCTCCCTGCATGGAGCCTGCTTCTTCCTCTCCTGTGTCTCTGCTTCTCTGTCTTTCTGTGTCTCATGAATAGATAAAATCTTTAAAAATATATATGTATATATTTATTTTCGGATCCATAGACCTTCCTGAGCTGCCAGGAGGCTGTGGCTTCCAGTAAGAGGAGCGCTACCTGCCTCACACTGCCTCCACGTCTTGTCTGCACTCTGCGGTCACAGCACAGGCAGGCCCATTTCATTTCTACAATAATCCTTTTTCTTAAAGACTATTTATTCATGAGAGACACAGAGAGAGGCAGGCTCCATGCAGGAAGCCCAATGTTGGACTTGATCCCGGGACCCCAGGATCACGCCCTGAGCTGAAGGCAGACGCTCAACCGCTGAGCCACCCAGGCGTCCCTACAATAATCCTTTAAACCCGAGCCATTTCAGAGCACCCGGGTGGTGTAGTTGGTTAAGCATCTGACTTTTTTTTTTTTTTTTTAAGATTTTATTTATTCATGAGAGAGACAGAGAGGCAGAGGGAGAAGCAGGCTCCATGCAGGGAGCCCGATGCGGGACTCGACCCTGCAAGCTCGGGATCACACCCTGAGCCAAAGGCAAGGGCTAAACCGCTGCACCACCCAGGGATCCCCCAAGCATCTGACTCTTGATTTTGGCTCAGTTTATATCTCAGGGTCGTGGGATTGAGCCCTACATTGGGCTCCACATTCAGCAGGGAGTCCTCTGGGGTTCTCTCCCTCCCCCCTGGACACACTCTGTGTCAAATAAAATCTTTAAACTCTTGAGCCACTTCCCTGTCACCGGTTTCCCAAGTGAACCTGGCCAGCCCTCATGCTGATGTGAGTGTCCCTGTCCCGGTCCTCCAGGGGCCCGGGATGCAGAGCAGGATGATCCTGTCACCTTCCTACCTGGACAGACAGTGGGCATGGCCTCTGCACGTGTCCTTCCTCCCGCAGCTCCCTGGCCTCAGCTCACTCACTCTGCACCAGGCCACCCCACACTGCCTTCCACACTCGCCATGTCCTTTCGATGAACTCTTCTCGAGAAGTAGTGTCCTCAGCTCCTGGTGCGTAATACATATCCAAGAACCTGCTGAATAAATGAGTGGGAAGTCTCAGATTTCGGATAGCTTCCTGAGGTGTTCAAATCAGCTGCCTCGGGGACTCTGGCCCCTGACCCTGCTCAGTCTGTAGGGCATGCAATTCTTGTTGAGTCATGAGTTAGCCCATGTCAGGCATGGGGCCTACTTTAAATTTAAAAAGAAATAAGATTTTGGAAAGATAAAATCTTTTTTAAGATTTTATTTATTCATGAGAGACAGAGAAAGACAGAGAGAGGCAGAGACACAGGCAGAGGGAGAAGCAGGCTCCATGCAGGGAGCCCGATGCGGACACCGCTGAGCCACCCAGGGATCCCAGATAAAATCTTAAATAAAAATAAAATCAGCTGCTTTTTTGCTTGTCAGTATTCAGAGGACTTTGGTTTAGGGCACCTGCTCTGGAGTCCTGGTGTCACTGTCAGGAGCTCCCCGTTTGGCGCAGCCCACTCCTCCCCTCGGGCAGGAGCAGGAGCAGGAGCAGGAGCAGGAACAGCCCAGACCAAGGCCCAGGCTGCTGGGGTGCCGCCCCCGCCCCGGCCAACTGCCCCCGGCTGAGCGTGTACCCCGCTGAGGAGCCGAAGGGACGCCGGCAGCCCTGACACGGCCGAGCCCCGGGTCCCCACTGTGGCTCCTCGGTGCTGTCGTCTTCCTGGCCAGGTCCCGGGCTGCACAGCGAGGTGCCCACGGCCCAGCGTGCCAGGCAGAGGCACGAACTGCTCCACAGCTCAGGGCGGGTGGAAACGGGTGTGGAGGGTCCTGCCAGGAGCCCTGAGGTCGGGGTGCAGGCCCCCCTTCTCCCTCTCCACCCAGGGTGGCTCTGCTTCCCTGGGGAGGGCGGAGATGAGGACCCTCCGGGCCCGGGCCTGGTCACCGGCACACCTGCCCCGCCGGGGCCCCGCAGGAAGGCTGGGCGCTGCTTCGCGGACGCGGGCGGCGGCACCCACGCGGGGCGGGCGGGCGCGGGAAGGCACAGCTGCGGGCCGAGGAGCGGGCCCAGCCCGCGGGCTCAGGGGAGGGCCACAGCCCCGTGGCGCAGCATCGGTCCCCAGGTCCCCACCCAGCCCCTGAGCTCCTGACACCGGGGTCGTCCTGGCCGTGTCCTCGGGACCTAGAGCAGCCCTGGCTCGGCCAGTAGGCGCTTGCTGGGGGAGCGGACAGACAGAAGAACGGGTAACCTCCTGGGGCAGGGAGGCCCGTGGGCGCCTGTCCTGCAGGGCCTGAGGGTCGGCCGCGCACCCCAGGAGCAGCCCACGTCCGGGAGGAGGTGGCCAAGGATCACGGCGCACCCAGCTCAGGGGCAGGGTGCCGTGCACCCTGGTGGGTGAGGCCCCGGGGTGGGGAGGCCTCCCAGGTGAGGGAGCAGCGGGCCTGGAGGCCCAGAGCCTGGGCCCGGGCAGCCCTGCGGGCCTGGCGCAGCCTCGCAGGGAGCAGGGACGGAGCCAGGGCGCAGCAGCCGGATGGCAGGACCCCCGAGAGCGGGGCAGGGTCCACGTGGTTTGTTCCGAGCTCACCCTGGTGGCAGACCTGGGTGCTGAACTGGGAGCAATGGGACCCGGGCAGGGGGCTCGGGGGACGCTGGGGTACGAGAGGCAAGCAGAGTGAGGGACTGAGGGATGTGGCCTGCTGGCAGGAGGGACTAGGCATAAGCAGGGCAAGCGACAGAGCTCCCGGGCTCCAGCTCACAAACCAAAGGAGCCGGTTAGTAAAGGTGCAGGGGGCAGCCCGGGTGGCTCAGCAGCTTAGCACCACCTTCGCCCAGGGCCTGATCCTGGAGACCCGAGTCCCACGTCGGGCTCCCTACACGGGGCCTGCTTCTCCCTCGCCTGTGTCTCCGCCTCTCTCTGTGTGTCTCTCATGAACAAATACATAAAATCTTTTAAATAAATAAAAAAATAAAAATAAAGGTACAAAATTCAGCAGGCACAGAGGCCAGCTCGTGCCTGGGCAGCGGGCTGCTCCCCCGGGTCCCGTGTGGGCACCCTCTGCTGGCCTGTCACGCTTCCCTCCCCGGAGGCCACCTTAGGCAGGGCCAGTGCACCGCCTGCGGCCCTCAGCTCCGGGGCCACACACCTTACTTTCCCTGCGACACCCAGCTTCCGTCACCTGCTCTCGCCCCTTGCCCAGCCACCGAAAGGAAAGGAAGGTGTCCTGGGACCACCAGGGCTATTGGGGCGGCGGAGAGCAGGGGCCATACAAGGATCTGGGGGACAGTGAACAGGCCAACCAAAGGCCCTGAGGAGCAGCAGGTGGGGGTCAGGTGAGAGTCTGCAGGTGGGACCCCGGGCACCTGGCTGGCTGTGCGGGGAGCTGTGGCACCTTGGGTGGCAGGATTGCATCCTAGATCAGAGGGTCCCCGAGAACAGAGAGCCAGGTATGATACAGCCCTACAGGCGGCCCCCTTCACCCTAGGCCCAAGACGCAGCAGCTCGGCCGAGCCTGGCCAGACTCCTGCCCTGGGTGTCTGTCCAGATGCTAGGGCTGTGCGCCCCAGGGAACCCCTCCCGGTGAGATTTCTAGAGGAGGAGAAGGACCCCCCTGCCCCCCCGCCCCCCCTCGCCGCGTCCTCACCGCCTGGCCTGCGCTGCCCCTTGACCTTGGAGGCCTCCCCGCCGTCGGGCGCTGTGGTTGCGGTGGCGGCCACCAGGCGGCGCCCGCGGCCCGGCCTCCGAGACCAGGAGGCGAGCAGCAGGCGGAGCAGCTGCGGGGTCAGGCCCCGCCCAGCGCACCTGCCCTCGCGCTCGTGCACAGGTGGCCGCGGGGCCGTCGGCCTGGCTCCCGCCCCAGCTGGCTGCCCGTGGGGCCTCCGCGCCCCGCCACCACGGAGAGTCAGGGCCGGGCGCTGTGGATCTCGAAGCCTCTGCCCGGCCCTCGGGGTTGGGGTGGGGGGACCGCCCGGGCCCAGGTGGCCCCACACCGCCAGGGTGGACCCCCACCGCCTGCAGGCAGGGGAGCCCCGGCTGCGAGTCCAGGGCTCCGCGCAGGCCGGTGCCCCCTCCCGGGTAACCCCCGCCTGGGTGCTGGCCCCTTGGGGCTCGGGTGGCTCTGGCCTTGGACAGGCCCCCCTGCAGCTGGCAGGTCTCCACCTCCTCCTCCGACCGCCGGGGGTCCAGGCCGGAGGGTGGAGGGAGAAAGCGGAGGGTGGAGGGAGAAAGCGGAGGAAAGCTGCAGAGGGAAATAGCTCACCTGGTGTGCTCGCGGGGTCTGGACAGGTGGGGTCACGGAAGGCCGGGGAGGGAGGGGAAGGCTGGTCCAGCCATCCCGGGCTGCCAGGGTCCCCACACTGCACCCTGGGGTCAGCAGCAGGCAGGCTGGCCCCGGTGATGCTGTACCAGGCAAAGGTCACCTGTCACCAAGCAAGGCAGGCCTCTGGAGGCTGGCTTCAAGCTGCCCACAGCAGCCAGCGGGGGTGGGGGGGACAGGGGACGGCAGCAGTCCCAGCCCCCTCACCTGCTTACCTGGGCCCTGGCGGTGACCAGGGTACAGCTTGGGGTTGGGGGACCTTGACTCCTGGCCTCCAGCCTGGCCTCTCCATGGCAGTGGGCTCAGCCCACGGGAAGCCTCCTTGCCACAGCTCAGCCCGGGAGCAAGGCAGGCCCTCTTCCCGCCTCCTCCCCTGACAACCCCTGATGACCCCGACTCCGGCCTTGCCCGTGCCCCGGCTCCAGCCCATCCACTGCCCTCCATGCAGCCCCCTCTGCCCTGCCAAGGCCCTGCCCGGGAAGCTCCCTGGGGCCTCTCAGCGCCCCCCCCGCGCCCCACCCTGGAGCGCACCTGCCACGGCCTTATGCCCCTCACGCAAGTGGGGTGCTGCTTGGCCCTCGGCTCGGGGCCTGACGGTGAAGGGGCTGCCCCGCCAGGAGCTCAGGCCCGGCGCCCGGGCTGCTCAGCCGAAGTGGAGAAGCGTCTGCCTGGGGCTCAGGTCAGGACCCCAGGGCTGGGATGGAGCCATGGTCAAGCTCCCCTCTCAGTGGGGCGCCTGGCCCTCTCCCTCCACCCCTCCCCCTGCTTGTGGCTGCTCGCTCTCTGTCTCTTTTTTTTTTTTTTTTTCGCTCTCTGTCTCTAATAAAATCTTTTAAAAAATTAAAAGGGCTCAGGTAGGGCCTTTCCCAGGGGCCTTGAGATTCAAACAGACAATAGCACTTCCCCCCAAGGACACAAGTGCTCCTGGAGGTCACAGCCATTGCAGCAGGTGTGGGGGGGCCTGCCACTTTGTGAGGGGGCTGTCCTGTTTTCATGCCCCTCCTGCTCCTCAGGAGCCAGCATGTGGATGAACTCAGGTGGGCTTGGGGATCCCTGGCCAGCCCTGTGTTGTCAGATGGAGAGACTGAGGCAGGGGACCAAGGGGCACAGCTGTGACCCTCAAAATGGGGGCCTGGGTGTCCTCCAGCAAGGGGCCCCAGCCCTCCCACCTGGCCCCTTCCTGCCGAGGTCCAGGGAGCCTGGCTCCCTGCCCTGATGGCCAGACTCCACCCTTTGACATCAGCTGACAACGGGAGTCAGGCTGGGCGGCCCCGGGCCCCAGGCCTCTCTGTGCGCCCCTGGCCTCGGAGACAGCCCAGCCCGAGACAGCAACCAGGGCGGCCACCCCTCAGGGTCCCTGGCCCACTGTTGCCCACGAGGAGGCCTGGTGGCCGCAGCCATGATGTGGAAGGAGCCCAGCAGGTCCCAAAGCCTCCCAGAGGCGGACCTCACCTGAACTCAGGGCCACTCGTGTCCTCCCTTTAGATCAGTGTCCCCCAAGGTCTAGGCCAGCAGAGCCCCCTCCTCTCCGTGCCACCATCAGCAAGCAGATGAGGGGAGGCGGGCCCCTGCCCCACGGCTGAAGCCCAGCTCTGGGCTTCCTGGCCCCGAGGAGCCCAGGCGGTCTCGCCGCTGCAGCTCTGCACTGACATCTTGCCTCCCACTTCTCCTGGGGGTGAACACAAAGCTCTTGGGGACTCCAACGCAGCGGTGCCACCCAGCGCCTCATGTGGCTGTGCATGTGTGTGCGCGTGCCCGCGTGTGCTGTGTGTGTGTGTGTGTGTGTGTGTGTGACAAAGTGGGACACAGGCATTCTTCCACGGCCCCCCAGCAGACAGTGGGCGGGCAAGGGACCTGGGGGCAGGGGGTGGGACACTGGGGGCAGCCCTGCCTGGGGACGCCTGGCGGTGTCCTGGGATTGGCCCAGGAGGAGGCCCGCGCCACAGGCAGCGCCATGGCAACGGCGCACAAAGCGGTGGCCTACTTACACCCGCCCCCACCCCCCACGGGCTGGCTCCCGGCTCCAGGAGGGGGTGCAGGGCTCTCGGCCTCCTGGGGCCGCGTGCCCTGGCCTTGGGGGGCTCGGCGCCCTAGTCGCCTCGGCCTCCTCCTGGCCTGCCGCCCAAGCAGGGTGCGGGCCCAGCCCGTGGGCATTCAGTTTCCTGTTCCATAAAGGGGAGGGGGCGGCCATGCCCAGCACCGGGGAGCACTCATGGGGAAGCTCCCTCCGTCTCTGGGGGGGCTGTGGCCTCAGGGGTTGCTAAAGACCTCGGAGCCCCGGCGCCCTGCAACTCAGGGCTCTCTGTGCTGCCAAGTTCTCTGTAGGCCAACCTAAGGCCTCAGGCCAAGGCCCTCCCATGTGGGAGGGGGCAACCAGCAGCACTGAGGGCAGGGCCCTGAGCTGCTCATAGGTCCCCTCATGGGACAGGACCCCAGGAGGGCCGGTGGCCTTCACTCTCGCAGACAGCTTCTCAGCCTCTGTCATCGGCATAGCCGGGACACCAGGGCCAGACTCCACTCAGGGCAGGCGGGACAGGTGGGGGGTGGGGAGGGGCGACACACATCATTCTTTGAAGGAGCCCCCCTGGGCTTGACCTGAAGCCCTGCTGACGCCACCAGCCTGTGCCTGCCTCCTGGACTCAACCTGACCCCCGAGGGCAGCTCCAGGCCCACCATCTCCACCCGCAGGGCGCCTGCCTGGCCTGGAGCTACGGCGACGGGGACAAGTGTTTCCAATGCCGGGGAGGCTGAGCAAGTTGCCAGAGGAGACCCGGTGCATCCATGCGGCAGTGTGACCTGTGCTGGCTGAGTCCTGTGACGTCCACGTGGCTCTGCTGCCATTGGCCACCCTGGACCCCCGGGCCCTGGCAGGCCTCACACAGAGTCATCTCTGGGGCAGGGGCAGTGTCCCGAGCAGGGAGGGCTAAGGCCCAATAAGGCTTCGAGGGCACTTTGTGGAGCATCGGGGCCCTGGGGACAGGAAGCCCTGGGCCTCACGGGGTGGATGTCACAAGACACCACTCAGCTAAAACCAAATGTTTTCCTAACCTCACCTGCTGGCCAGGCCGAGGGGCCGCCATGTGACCTCAGGCCTGGGCTCCTGCAGACCCCGGGGCACACACAGACAGGCAGCTCCGCAGCCCCAGCCCTGGGACCCGTGTGTCCCAACTGCCCCTGGGACCAGGGTCCCTGGGGGGCAGACACGGGCACACGCCCTAGGTGTTCCCAGCCGGCGGGGGCCACCACGGGAAGACTGAATGGAGGAGGCTGGGGGGAGGGCGGCACCGGGGTGCGGTGGGGGTGGGGGCCGTGTGCCCGCCCGGCGCCAGCTGCAGCTGCCCTCCCCTCCTCCACCTCAGGCTCCCTAATTTATGCCAAGAGGGGGGCCGCCACTCACTCGTTCCCGCCTGGCAGCGGCTTTGTCCCCAGGCGGGTTCCCAACGGCCGTCTTTGGGAAGAAAGGGCCCTTCTCTGGCCGGCAGTGAGGTCACCAGGAGGGGCCGGACGCGCACAAAGGCCGTGGCCCCCCCACCGGGCCCGCGGGCAGCTGTCTCTTTGTCCCCAGCTCTCAGCCTAAAAGAGACCCCAAGGGGGCCCCAGCTCAGCCTAGGCCGGGCCTGGCCTTCCTCCTAGGAAAGCCGGCGGAGTGGGGGAGGGGAAGGGAGTCGCCCCCCTACTCCCCCGCTGGGCTCCCGATGAGTGACAGCACCACTTGAGGCGCAGACCCCACCCCGAGTGCCATGGGGGGGAGGGGGTCTGTGTCTAGGAGTCCCCCGGACAGGCAAGCAGGCTGCAGGGCGGGGGCTGCAGGAAGGCGAGGGAGCTGGGGACCCCTGGGCGGCTCAGCGGTCTAGCGCCGGCCTTTGGGCCCAGGGCATGATCCTGGGGTTCCGGATCGAGTCCCACGTCGGGCTCCCTGCATGGAGCCTGCGTCTCCCTCTGCCTGTGTCTCTGCCTCTGTCTCTCTCTGTGTCTCTCATGAATAAATAAAATCTTTAAAAAAAAAAAAAAAAAAGGAAGGCGAGGGCGCCTGAGGTGTTAGGAGGCAACCCCCTCCGGCACCCCCAGAGAGGGGCAGGCAGCTAGGCCCCCCACCCAGCTGGGGGGAGCGGCCGGGGACTTAGTCACGGGGGCAGGGGGAGGCTCGTGCCAATGCTCCTTGCACTCCCTGCAACCCCGCCCCTGAACCCAGCTTCTCCCAGATCGCGTGACACCTGGCTTGTGTGTGTGTGTGTATTTGCTGTGTGTGTGTGCACGCACCTCCCCTCCCCCCCCTCCCCCCGCGTGGGGTGAGAGGGGCTGGCGCCTCAGCCGGTCTCTCCGGGCTGAGAGGACATGGGGGAGCCCTGGAGGCGGGGCCCCAGGGGCAGGAGGCGCGGCTGGGGGAGTCGTGTGGGCAAAGCCTGGTGGCCCGACCTAGGAGTTCAGGAAGGGCTGCGGGAGCGGACACGTGGACTCCCTGCCTGGCCTGCTGAGCTCTCCCCCACCCCCACCCCGCCAGCTGGTCGCACTTGGGCCCAGAGCTCCTTAGCAGTCTCTGGGCGGACGGAGGAAGTGGAGCCTGAAGGGAGCAAAACAAAAGCCGGCGGCTGTCCCACTGTCCCAGACAAACCGCGGCCGGGCTGCGGGGACAGCCGCTGGGGCCGGGCCTGCCAGACGTGGCTGCAAGCAGGCGGGCCCCTGGCCAGACTCCAGTGGGGGCGCCAGGCCCAAGGGCTGGGGTCCCACCGAAAGCTCGGAGATCTGCCCAGGACCCCCCAAACCCCTGCATCTGGACTGCGGGGTCCCGCCGGAGGCGCGAGCAGAGGGGCGGGGCGGGCCGGGGGCAGGCAGGGAGGGCTGGGCCCCGGGCGAGCGTGGGGCGCGGGGAGGAGGTTGCACTTCACCCCGAGGGCCAGGCAGCCGGGGCGGGGCGCGGCCGGTCCCTGCCCCCCTGGGAAAGCGCTCCTGCCCGTCGCCTAGCGCCCGGAATGTCCATTGTGCCTGCAGCCTAGCAACACGCCCGCTCCGCCGCCCAGCCCGCCGCATTCCTGGGCGCCGGCTCCCGAGGCCCCAGGCCCCGTGGGTCTCCCGAGGCCACGTGGGTCCCCGCTCGCCCCTGGGCCCCGGGTCCGGGTCCGGGGCTGCGGCCGCTGCTCCCGCCACGTGCCGCCTACCTGCTCCGCCGCCGCCGCTCAAACCACAGAAAGTCCATGGTCACACCTCGTTGGCCGCTTGGGTCCCACCTCGTTGGCCGCTTGGGTCCCACTTAGGTCCCCTTTCTCGCAAATGTGAGGACGACAGCCGATGTGGGGGGGATGAACACGGGGAAGAGGCGCGGTCGCACGGGACTCCTGGATCAGGATGTCACACGGTGCCGTGCAGCGCCGGCCAATGACACTGCAATAAGAGGGATTTCCGAGACGTTTTCTGGGGGACAAGATGGGCCCTTTGGAGGCAGTGGGGCAAGGGCAGGGGCGCAGGGCTGAGGGGAGGGTCTAGGAGGAGAAGGGGGGGTCAGCTGGAGCTGGAGAGGCCAGGAGAGAGGCTGCCCCCAAGCACCCGGGGAGCACTGGGACGGAGCCTCCTCTGGGGCCGAGCTGAGGGGCCCTGCTGCCCCAGCTCCCTGCCCTCCCCACCTCCACGCTGGGGCCACTCTGCGGGCCGTCCTCCACCCCAGCAAACCCACGTCGGGGTCCCGGTCCCTGGGACCTTGAGGAGCAGAGACTGGATGCCTTCCGGTTGCCCTGCCACAGCCTGCCTGCTGCTCTGCCACCCACCCCACAGCAGAGACCTGCTGGCCGCTCCCCCACCCCCACCCCTTCCCAACGCCCAAAACCCAGGCCCTGACTTAAGAGGAGCCTGTTGGCCCAGGGAGGGGAGGCCCAGAGAAGAGCCGGGCAGGGGCTTCTGACCCTCCTGCTGCCTGGAGAGGCTAGAGCAAATAAAAGGTTGAACCGGCCTGGAGCATTTTTCCTTAAAAAAAAAAAAAAATGTACTATGGAAAATGTCAGGGAAATGCAAAAGCCGGGGAAATGCACAGCCTCCAGGTCCAAGGAGTGCCCGGGCTGCATCCCTCCCTCCCGCCTCCTCTCCCCTCACCCTCACCGCAGTCCCGCGAGGCCGGTTCCCATTTCACAGTGTCATCAACTCGCCTAAAAACGTTGTCATTCC
This sequence comes from Canis lupus baileyi, assembly GCF_048164855.1. Taxonomy (NCBI): domain Eukaryota; kingdom Metazoa; phylum Chordata; class Mammalia; order Carnivora; family Canidae; genus Canis; species Canis lupus. The sequence continues at coordinate 72,763,400 of NC_132846.1, read as the reverse complement.
TTAAACCCACGAAATATCCAGTCAAGGCCTCCCATTTCCCGAATGTCTCATTTTGCAAAATGAACTCTTTGGTTTGTTCAAGTCGGGACTTGAAGGGGTCTGTGTGCAGCTCACGCTCGGGAGCCAGCGGGGAGCCTCCGGAGACGCTAATCTCCAGAGCAGGATTTGGGGACTCGACACAAACATTCCAGCCAGGCCAACATGAAATTAAGCTCTAATTGACAACAGCATGGCTCTGGAGAGTGAGGTAGATGGTGCTGGAAGCCTCCATGGAGTTGGCCGAGCTCGAGATGTGCTTGGTTTACTTGTTTTAAGAAATAAAAGAAGGAAGGACAGTTTGAGGGACACCAGGTCCTCCAATGTGCATTTCCAGGAGCCCCCCCTCCTCCCCGGGGGTGCTGATGTGGTTGGTCCAGGGGTCACGATGAGATGGTTCCTGGACACACCTGTGGCCAAAAGTTAGGCTTGGTTCTGCCGCGGGGAACACGCGACCCGGCTCATGGGTCTGGCCAGCAGAGAGGGCCGAAGCCTGGCCCTGGAAGGTCCTTCTGCCTCCCAGGGACGACACATCGGACGTCACTCCAGAGACAGGAAGTCAGGAAGGGCTGCTGACCCCCGGGTCGTGTCAGAGTGAAGGCCACTCAAGCATTTCTTATTCCCCCAAAATGCCTGTTTGAGCTCGGACATTCCTGTCCACATCCTGTCCCAGGACACAGTGATTTCTGTCTCTCGTTCGGGCGCCCGGACCTCGGGTCCCTGCTCGGCTGCGGGGACAGGCTGGGAGGGACCCAAGGGCCAAGAGGCCAAGGGTCTTCCTGGGCCAGGTGCTGGGGGGCTGGCGCACAAGGAGGCCTTATGGGGGAGTGTGGGGAGGGCTGAGTAGGGCCGGATTCGGGGCAAAAGGGCCGCTATGCCACGTTGGGCTCCAGGAGCAGGACACCGGGGCCTGAGGGTTTGGAGACACAGGAGCCCCTAGAATCCCGCCACCCCCCCCCGCCCCGCCTTTATCCAGCACAGAAGGGAGGAGGGCCGTGCACAGGGTCAGAGGGGGGCCAAGCTGGGCCAGAGAGCAGAGAGCAGGCTGGGGGCAGAGCTCCCGCATCCCTGGGAGCCGGAGGCCTGGGGCAGGTGCTGGGGAGAGGGGGGGTAGTGCTGGGGGGAGCGGCAGGTGGGCAGGGGGCTGCACAAGAGGGGGTGGTGCAGGGCCCACCCAGGAACACTCTCCTCTCCACCCGGCCCCTCGGCTTCTTCTACAAATGGGCCCGCACCCAGCCTGTCCCCCTTTGAAGGGACAGATGTCAGGGAGAAAGCTGATTACCACTGTCAAAGGCTGGAGGCTGTGACCGGAGTGCGGTGAGCATGACCCAATTCGGAGCTATTCTCAGCGCGGTGGGAGCCGAGTTATTCCCTCCCGCCAACGCTGCTGCTCGAGGCTGCCTGACTTTGAAATGCCCTCCTCCCGGGGAGCCCCGGTCCCACGCCCTGCTCCCCAGGCTGGCCGCACCCAGACCGCAGGGTCCCCTCCCCTCCCCGACGGGAGGACAGGCCGCGTGACCCGAGGCTCCGACGTGCCCGCCTGACCGCCGGCCCCTCCTGCGCCTGAGCCAGAGGCCACGACAGAGCGGCCGGGCGCGGGGCGCAGAGCAGCGGGGCGGCGGCGAGGTCACGGCGGGGAGGTCGGGCGGGGAGGTCACGGCGGCTCAGCCCCGCGGGCCAACAGGCCTCGCTGAGGTCGGAGAGCGGCCAAGCCACAGATCTGAGAGCGAAGTGGGAGCCGCTACCCGCCAGCCCCCGGCGCCCCGGGATGGGGCAGGTGCCTGTCTGCAGCTCGGGGTGCCAGCTAACTCACACACCCACCTCCCAAGCGGGAGGTCCACGAAGTCCCGCGGCCCAGGCCAGCCTGAGGTTCTCGCTGTTCTGTTTTATTACACAATTAACTATAAGCACAGTGAGCGGATGAGCTGGATTTTCAATGTCAAATCTTCTCTCCTGTTATCCCCATAAACTAGTCAAGCACCCTGGGCGCAGAAACCTATTCGAAGGCCTCAAACTGCAACGACATTCTCAGATGAACCCAGGGGCGGCCCCAAAAGTCTGGCCTTGGAATCTGAAAGAGACACTGAGGGCTTCCTGGAGGCGGTGTCAGCAGTAGCTCCCATTGGTGATAACAATCACAGAGAAGGTCTAGGGCCTGGCTGGGTCAGTGGGAATGGAGTGACTCTTGATCTCTGGGTCATGAGTTCGAGCCCCATGATCAGTATAGAAATTATTTAAAAATAATAAATTTTACCTTAAAAAAATATCAGAGGGCACCTGGGTGGCTCAGCGGTTGAGCATCTGCCTTCAGCCCAGGGCGTGATCCTGGGGTCCGGGGATCGAGTCCCACATCGGGCTCCCTGCATGGAGCGTGCTTCTCCCTTTGCCTCTGTCTCTCTCTCTGTGTCTCTCATGAATAAATAAGTAAAATCTAAAAAAAAAAAAAAAAATCAGAAATGTTCTGAGCCCCGACTGGGCAAACGCTGACCTGATAATTTCGTGGCGGCTCCTCCCCACCCCCACCCCAGGGCAGGCACTGTGTTCATCCTCATCATGCCAGAAGGAGGGAGGTGACTTGTCACCATGGCACCAGAGGGAGGACGGGAGCAGGCAGGCTCAGAGCCCGAGCCTTTAAGAGCTTGCACCCCCCCCAGTGGAGGGCAGAGCGAGTCCGGTGGCTGAGGCTCAAGTCCAAATCCCTCGCCCGCTGGGACTGCAGGGGCCACCTGCTGGCAAGGCCTTCGTAAATGTCCCAACCCCCACCTCCACCCAGAGCCTAACCCCCTTCTCTTGCTTTGCTTCCTCGGGGCACTTCTCACCTGCGCCGTCCGGGCGGTTCCCGGGAGCTCCTCAAGGGCAGGCCGGGCGGCCCTGGACACCTGGGTCCCCAGCACCAGGAGGGCGTGCCCAGAGGGAGGGCTTGGTCCTCCTGGGCTGGACAGGGAGCACCCCGCGGGGCTGGAAGAGGGCACAGTGGCCCCCACCTGGATGGGGAGCCGAGCCCGGCACCTGAGGCCCCACCAGGAGGCAGGGACACCCCAGGCTGCCGCGGGAGCCCCCGGGGCGGCCTGTGCCCAGGGCAGCCGTGTGGACGGGGCGGCGGCTCCCAGCTGGGCGGACAGGCGCCTGCCCTGTGCGGTGTTCTGGGGCTGTGGGGGCGCCTCCTCCCCATCGTCCAGCACCCACCAGCCCTCGCGGCCCCTGCGTGGCTGCCCCTCTTCCCCCTTAGGAGCCTTCCAGGCTCAGGGCAGAAACCCCTCCGCTCGGGCCTCCGTGCTCACCACCCGGGACCCCCGCCCCCGTGGGCAGGCGGAAGCCAGAGGCCTGGCTCCTGGCGAGTCTTACTTCCTCTGGGACTCAGTTTCTCCATCTGCGCAGTGAGCCAGGGCGCGGCAGAGACGACACCCTCTCCCCGGGCCCAGGGTCCCACACAGAACCCCTGCCCGCCCACGGCACCGGGTTGGAGGCCGTGGGGGGCTGGTGGCTGCAGGTCTAGGCAGCAGGGTGACGGGGCAGGCACGGGGGAAGCGCACCGCGGCACTGTCTTCCTGGAGCAAACAGCCCTTCCCGGTCACAGTCCTAGGCAGGGGGTGGCCCCCAGGGGCCTGGCATCGGCTGGCTATGCCACCCACCACCCGGCCCTACGCGGCCCCCCGGGCAGGAGCGGACCACGCACAGCGAGGGCTGAGGAGGGCGAGGCCTAGGCGCTTCCTGGGGACCCGAGCCGCCCCCACGGACGCACAGGTGGACTCGAACCCTGTCCATACGGCAGGATCCTGGGCCTCGACCCTCGAAGCGGCTGAGCCGGGGTCGCTCGGCCTTCAGGGGGGCAGCAGTGGAGGCGGTCAGGGGCGAGACACCTCGACTCCTTGGGCAGGGGCAGGGTGGGTGCAGGAATTTCCAGGAAAAAGCGGTCACAGGGAGCGTCTGGGTGAATCCTTGCCCTGTGACAGCCCCATGCTGCTGACTCGCAGATGACGGGCCCTGACCTGCTGACCACTCACTCACCACGGGCCCTGGCGCTGCCTCTGGACGTCAGGCTCCCTTCTGCAGAGGACCCTAGGCCGAGCAGGAAGCTCCCGGGGACATGAGTGCGGTCTTAGGGGGTGCACAGGGGTGGGGTGGGGTTCAGGACCACATGGAGCTCCAGGCGGAGGCTGGACGGGGCCTGGATGGCTACCTGGGGCAAGGCTGATGCGGGGCGGGGGCTGGGGGGCAGTGGCTGTGAGGGGCCTGCGCTGAAGAGCTGCCCTGTGCTGGGTGCAGGGCTCCTGACCCCAGCCCTCCAGCTCCCACAGGCCCAGGGACAGCCCAGGCCTCCGTCCTCAGCCCCACGCATAAACTGGGGCACACTAAGGAGGGCCTATGTGCCCCGTAGAGCATGGAGGGTTGTGCCCTCATCAGATGTCCTACAGGCCTCTCTCCAAGGCCAGGGTGAGGCACAGGTCCCTCCTCTGCCCCCCAAGCTAGGCATTTGCTCAGAGGTCAGGACAGGTCCAGGGAGGGGCAAGAGCCCTGGGCTGGTGGTTCCAGGGACCCAGAGGAACCGTGATGGGGCTCAGAGCTTGCCAAGAGTCCGGGTGGGAGAGGGGAGGGGAGGCCCCCGGAATCGTCCTTCAGTAGGCCCACCGGACCCCGGCCTTTTCCAAGGATCCCAGGCCTGGATGTGGCCTGGGGCTGGACGGCAGGCCTAGGGGAGGGGAGCTCTTCCGGAGTTCAAGACACTGCAGGAAGCACAAGAGGCTGCCCGTGGTGTGAATGAATGCAGGGCCAAGCTAGGCTGCGAAGGGAGGGTCCAGTGCTCTGGGATAGATGGATAGACGGGGACGGACACACACACACACGCATGTACGCAGACCCTCCTCCTCCCCCACTAGGACAAGTGGCCCTTTCTGCAGCTGAGTGGGGTGGCCACACACTTGCCCCTTTGTCCACCATGTCCCAGGCTATTATCCTGGAGTCCAGAGCCCCTGGGACAGGGACAGGAAGCAGGAGCAAGGGCTGTGTGGGAAGGTCCAGCCTGGACACTGTTGTTGGGAACAAGACTGGCTTGAGGGGCACCACAGAGACCAGTTAGCACGGCAGAGCAACAGTGTTTATTTCTCTGCCAAGCATGGTCAGAAGCCAGCCCTGTGCCAGCACAGTCCCCTGGGGCTCTTGTCCAAACGTGGGAAAACCAAGGCTCTTGAGGACAGGTGAGGCCAAAGACAGACAGGCCCTTCAGGAGTCGCAGCAGGCAGGGATGCCAGCCACTCAGCACCCAGCTGGGGACCAGGGCGGGACAAGCGGCATCTGTCCCCAGCCCTAGAGTAGCTGCCCTCCGTCCTGGATGCACCCTCATGGCCCCAGGGCTCCTGTGAGAGGCAGGGGCACCCAAGTAGCTCTGGGGCTGTTTGAACATCCGGGGTTCAAAGAGCTCTGAAAGGGATTGGCCAAGTCACTGGAAGCACTTCACTGTCCCCCTCAGGGTCCTGGCTATGTGACGCTATGTTCTCACTGAGATGCCAGGGGCTGTGGCTGGACCAGGGCCACGGAAGGCACTTCCCAGGGGCAGAAGCAAGGCAGATGGGCAGGGCTGCCCTGGGCCCGACTCTGATAGGAGGGGATGCAGGACACTCCCCCTTGGCCTGTATGGCCCCTAACAGGGTGGGTCAGGCCTGAGGCCACACAGCAAGAGCACTTCCCCTAGCTGCTGGCCAGCCAGGCAGCACTGGCTCTCAGGGGCAGGGGGGGCAGGGCCCGCCCCCTGAAACTAAGTGGGAACACCATCAGGCCCCTGGTCCTCCCCGTCGGAGTCCTTGCTTCCCCGCCTCCCTGCCAGTTTGGGGCCACCTGGGAAGGCGTCAGACCTGGGCCCCACCACCTACACCCCTCAGTTCAACAGGCAGAAGAGCTTGCGACAGCAGAGACCGTGTGTGGGACCTGAGCCCAGCAGGGAGTCGGGCAGGAGGCGTTCCTCCCTGGGGACCGGAGGGGCTGGAGCTGGCTGGCCCTGCCCGCATTCCTCTGCCATGGCCGTCCCCCTGGGCCCGCCCCGCCGCATTTCTAAACACAGGCCCCAGCGGGAGTCTGCTGACCATATAAGGCGGCCTCTGGCTGGGCTGCATCTCCCTGGCCTGGCTCCACAGCGCTCCCGCCCCGGGGGCTCCTGGCGGGAGGCCTCCTAGCCCGGGGTCTTGGTAGCAAAGGTCAGGTAGCCAGTGTGGCCCACGGCCTCCTTCATGGGCGTGCCGCTGCGGAAGGGGCTGGCGTCAGGGCTGGCCTCGGGGCCCAGGCTGGCTCCCAAGTCGGGTGCAGGCAGGCTGACAGTACGCACGTTGTACACCTGGGGCAGCACCTCCAGGGTGCTCAGTTCTGAGAAGCCTCGGGCTGCCAGTGCCTGGCACGTGCGCTGGACTTGCTCGATGCACGGAGAGAAGGAGCAGAAGCGCCCACCTGTGGGGAGCCAGACATGGGGTCAGAGGGCAGGAGGGTGCAGGAGCCAGCTGAGGGCTGGGGATTGCAGGGGGGAGGCGAGGCCCCCTCCAGTCCCCCCCGGGGAGACAGGCATGGGTAAAAACTGCGGTGGGGCTGTGGGTGCCGGCCAAGGTCCTGGAGGCTGGCCATGCCCTCAGGCACATAGAGCCGGACCCCAGGTGGAGGAGAGGGCAGGGCCTGGAGGGACAGGGGCTCTCCTTGAGCCACGTGGAAGGGACCACTCAGGCCAAGCCCGCTACCCCGATTTCAGCTGGCCGTGGGCAGGTATTGCCACCTTCCACTTCTACAGGGACGAACCAGGTGGGGGTCAGGGTGGAGCCTTGGCCCAGCAGCCGCCCAAGCACTGTGCCCAGAGCAGCTCTAACCATACAGCACAGCGGCGGTGGGGGCTGCGGCTGTCACAGGAAATTAGAGGCTGTCACCTGCTCTAGGAACAGGAGGCGCCTACTCTGAGCGGAGCCTGACGGCCAAGGATGACAGGGTGCGGGCGGGAGCTGACAGCCCCTTCCTGCCACCTCCCACCAGGGCCCACCCGCAGTGTCCCTCAGCCTGGCCTCTGTCCAGCCCACGTGCCTGTCCTGGCAGGGTGTGGGGAAGCTGAGGCAGGGGAAGGACGTGGCGGGCCAAGTCCTGGAATGCCCCAGAGACCTGGTCACCCCTGCCACACCCGGGGACACTGAGCCCCAGACAGGTCTTGAGGAAGGCGTGGGCTTGCAGGTGGCACGAGCAGGGTGCTCCCCAGGAAGGGACCTGACCCCCTGTGTACTCCTAGGAAAACAGGCCCCACCAGGTGAGGGCCAAAGCCTGGGAACCACGCTTCATGGAGGTCAGGCTCAGAGCAGGCGGGTGAGCCCACAGAAGACGGGAACCTCTGGGGCCAGAACCAGCAGACCCAGGGAGAGCCCGAAGGAGGGGCTTGGAGGAGCCTGGGGGCTGGGGGCGGCAGATGGTGTGGCTCCCCCTGGAAGGAACCTTGGCAGGGGGCCGGGCAGTGTGACCACCTGGGCCTGACATCCGTGGGACTGGGACAAAGCTGGAAGGTGTGGAGGTGTGGGGAGGGGTGTGGGGAGGCTGGGGCCCCAGGCTACCATGGCCGAGCCCAGGAACATGGCGTGGGACCCACAGGGAGCCGTGCCTTGGCACCTGTCTTTTGGAGGGGAGGCCCTTCTCCTGGGGCACCCTGGGCTCCCTCCCTCTGGTTGCAGAGCTCAGCGGGGAGGAGGGAAGGGGCCCTGGCTGCCTGCTCTGGCTCCTTCTCCAGAAAAGGGAAAAACCTAGGGCCTCACCAGCGCCTCCCTGGCTCAGGGCCAACCTTCCCGCCTCCTTCCCGCCTCCGCATCCAGCATCTTCCCTAAAAGGGGCCGGTGAGCTGGCTTGTGGCTGGGGGGAAGGGAGACTGCTGGCAAGGGCTGGGTTCAGGGGCTGACCTCCTGACCTCTGAAATGCCCTGACCTCTAAAGTGCCCCATGGCCTGGGTCCCACACCTCACTGAGGTGGAGTCGCCACATTCCCCAGGGAACTCAGACATTTCCCACCTCCAGGTGGGAGCGGGGTAGACCAAGGTGCAGGCGCTCAGCTGGAGCCGCTTTGTCTCAGACCTTACTCCTCCTGGCTCCAGCCCGACCCACCCTGATTTCAGGTGCAAGGAGGCCCTGGCCTGGCCATGCTGCATGGCCTGGTGGTTTCTGACCTCTCTGGGCTTTGCGTGACCCGCATCCAAAGCCAAGCCCAGGAGCTCAGCCACAGCGGAACCCTCACTGTACCTTCAACCTTGAGGGCATCCCAGGCATGGCCCACGGCCTCCCAAGGAGACGGGATGTCCAGGAAAACAGCATCTGCCACGTGGCTCACGCCAAAGCCGCTGCGGCACACGTCCTGGTTGCGCACGGTCACCCAGCGGCCCACTCGATGCTCCTGGAACTCCTCCCGAGCCTTCTCTGCCCGCTGCTGGTGGAACTCCACTGTGTGCAGGTGGCCTGTGGGCGCGATGGTGCGGATGATGGCGTGGGACACGGAGCCGCTGCCAGTGCCTGGCGGGACAGGACAGATGTCAGGCGGGACTGCTGGGGACGCTCAAGAAACACCTCCACCCTCACCCTGAAAAGATCCACACGGGGCCCCCAGGGACAGACGATCCTGGTTACTAGTGGGCATCACTCCCACAGCTGACGGGGTCTGGTTAGCTGGGGCCGCACTGGGGCCAAGTGGGGATGGGAGCAGGGATTTATTTCCCGAGGCTGCTGTGGGTCCGGGGGTGAGAGTGGCAGCCCTGCCCAATCCCAGCACAGAAACAAACCCTACTGCCCAGACCTGGAGGCCAGAGACCCTACAGGGTCTAGACAGAACAGATGGGGCGGCATGGCCTGCCCCACACCCTCCAGCTGCTGGCTGGTCCCGCGGCCCTCCTCCCTCAAGCTCCTGGCCCACCCAGGTGGGTCCATCTCCTTGCCTCTCACCCGCCTCCACCACTGGGAGTGCAGCCCTGCCCTGGCTCCGCCTGGCCTCATGGCACCATGGCACGGCAACCAGCTTGCCACATGGCTCCGGTCTTCCACGTCATCGTCCCCTGGTTCTCTTCCAACTGCACTGGCCACTCCTCAGCTGCCTTCAGCTGCCCCTCTGCTTGACTGCCTACCTGGCAGTGCCTGGCCGTGTCCCCGCCCCTACCATGACCTCCTCTTGCCCCGGGGGTTTCAGGTGCCAGCCTTGATGAACGCTCCCCAATGAATGCCATGTTCCTTCGCTCCAGACTCCTACCTAGTGGCCGGTGCACACGCACCACCTCCCCTCAACAGCCGACCAGCGCTCTGGCTCTGCGTGAAGGAGGGCAAAGCTGGATCTGCTCCAATCCCAAACCCCTCCCAGCCAAGCTCTCCTGGGTCCAGTGGAGGACACCCACGGCTCAGCCAGACACCATGAAGGCACCCTCAACTCCCCTCTCCGTCTCACATGCAACCCACTAGTAACTCATGTGTCCCCCCCACCCTGCCACCTGGCTGCCTGGGCCCTCCCTCCTGACTTTGTGCTCACCACCAGGCAGGCCACCCTTAATCCAGCCTCAAGCACAGTAGAGGGATTCTCTTCACCTCCGTCAGCCCATGCTTTCTCCTCCCCACACAAAGCAGAGTCAGACGCCTGAGGGCCCTCTGAGCTGTGTCTGATTCTCCTCACCTCCCTGCTGGGCCCTCACTTAGGGCCTTTGCATGGCCCGCCCTTGGGGTGACACCCTCCCTTGGCTGTTGGTATCGCCTCCTTCTCATCATTCCCAGCTGAATGTCCCCTTGTCACAGGTCTTCCCTGACCAGCCTAGCTGGATGGACCCCTGGGAGTCACTCTCAAACACGCAGCCCTGTTTTTACAAGCCTCACAGCTTCAACAGCACTGAAACGGTGGCACTGAGCTTACTATCTGCTCAGGGAAGCAGAAACCTGGCCTGTCTTGTTCATGGCTGTACCCACAGTTCCCAGAAGGGGAGCTGGCACAGCAGAGCCCTGGAGCATGCCCACTGCACAGATGCTGTCCATCCGCCAGTGGCACCCCATGGGCCCTGTGGCTGAGCAGCTGGCCTCTGCCCAGCTTCTGATCACACTCTGATCCACAGCTCAGTTCTGCATCTGACTCTTCCCATTTCAGTGTTTGGCTGGGCAACAGGAACCATCCAGCTGTCCACCTGGAGGGGAACAGGATGGCCTCAAGTCCTCAGAAAGCTGGAAGCAGTGGTGCTGGGGACCCATGATGACTGTGAAGCCCAGCTGCGCATCCCACGAGGAGCATGCTGGAAATCCGGGTGCCTCTGGGCCTGGGCTATGGTTGGCCGGGATGAATGCTTCACTATCCATCCCAGGTGGCCCCAGCACCTGTGTGTATGTGTGTGCATGTGCCCCGGGCTCAGTGGCAGTGGTACTGGCTGAGGATGAGCTTGAGGCAAGTTCCCTAACTGCAGTGAGCACCTCGGGGCAGCCCCAGCCTCCCTCCAGGAAGGGAGGAGTTTGCCAGCCCGGGGCCTGGGCGGTCAGGGACTGCTAGGCCCGGCACAGCGATAGGGACTGGCAGTCAGCACTTCGACCTGAGCCGAGCGCCACTCGGGCTCTGCACCAGCAAGGCAGGCAGGACTCTCACTGAACAGCAGCCCCTCCGAGCGGAATCCCTGATCCGGAACCATCAACTCTCATTCGGGTTCCATTACCAGCCTCTTAGCTACTTCCCTTGCTCCTCAGTCCCTGCCGTCAGCCCGCCCTGTTCTGGTACAACAGAAGTTGAGCCCACGCTCTGGAAGGGCAGGCTGGACGCTGTCTGACGTTGGGTCTGACCTCCACCATCACGCCAATTTTTCAGGATCGGAATGGAGGCAGCTCAAAGAACTCACCGGATTCACAGACCACAGAACCAGGCCGAAGCTCCAGCATCATGGTGAGCAGAGCAATGTCGGTGGAGTAGAGGATCTGAGTGCGGTGTGGCAGGTTCAGCGTCCAGAGCTCAGGCGTGGGGTGCAGCACGTAAACCCAGCCGCCTCGACCGCAGGTCACCTTGGAGCCGAAGGGGCGGCCGATGAGGTCTACTGAGTGCCGCAGGACGCCGTGTCGGGTCTGGGTCTGTGCCCCCCGCTGCACACGCACGGCTACCATTGCACCATGGCCCAGTGACAGGATGGCCGTGTCACCCTCTTTGATCAGCTCCTCGTACGCCACGAAGCTCATGGTGTTGCTGGCTGGCAGGTGCCTGGGACCTGGGGGCAAGCGTGTGGGCTTGAGCAGGTAAAGCACGGCGCACCGGAATCTGGGCCGAGGGCGGGGAGCCCCAGAGCCCAGGCGGCGGGCGGGGCGGGGGGGGGGGGGCCTCAGTCCTCGGCAGCGCCCTGGCCTGACAGCACGACAGACAGGCCGGCCCAGGTCACAGGTGGAGGGGCTGACGCGGGGCCCCGGCAGAGGACGGGCCCCGAGGGGAGGGCCAGACCCTGTCACCACTTGTCAGGACACTGGCTCCCATTCGGGCGGGAGGAGGGGCCGGCACAGCGGGCCGCGGCCCGGGGCTGTGCTGTCACCGGCGTGCGGACCCCCTTCCCACCTTCCCCGCGGGCGGGCTTCCAGGGGACGCGCGGCAGGGGCTGCAGGGCAGCTGAGGGCCCCCGGGAGAGACGGCGTGCGCCGGGCCGGCGCGGGGAGGGACCCGCGCGGAGTTCTCACCCGCCACGCGCAGCGGGCTCCGCTCCCCGACGCTCCGCACGTGGCTCCGCACTTCCGGCCGCGGCCGGGCGCCCGCCGATGACGTCAGAGCCCCGCCCCGCCCCGCGCGCGGAATGCCGGGACCCGCGGGCGGCCCCTCCCGCCGGCCCCTCCCGCCGGCCCCTCCCGCCGGCCCCGGCCGCGGCGGCTTCCGTGCGTGGACGGGCTCGCGCGTCCGCCGGGCCGGGCTGCTGCGGGCGGCCTTCAGGGCCGGGCGGTGCCGTGCGGTCACGCCAGGCGGGGCCCCGGGTGGATTCCCGAACGCGACCTCCCCCGCCGGGTGGCTGGGGCCGAGGCGGGGCGGGGACTCGGAGCGGGCTGCTCCGCGGCGGGCCTGCCCCCGGGCTGTCGGGCGCCCCGCCACACCCCAGGCCCTGCGCTGCCGGCCTGCGCTGGGGCTCGGATCTCGGTCCCCTGCGGCCGGGACCCCGCCTCTGCCCTGGCCCGGGTGCGGAGCTTCCCCCGGGGATGGGGATGTAAACAGGCAAGGGACTTGGGAGGCCCCGTTCTCAGTGGGGCCAGCGCGCTGGTGGCTTCTCCTGGCCGCGCTGCCCTTGCCCTCGACATGGAGACAAGCCAGCCCCAGCTCTGGCTTGCCAGCCCCCCTTCCAGGCGATCTGCCGGATGCACCTTCCTGAGTCACCCCCTAGCTGCTCCCCCTGGGAGATTTCAACTTTCTACTTCTGGGGGTTCCTCTTCCCCAGCCTTTCCGCTGCAGTGTGGAGCTGGGGTGGGGCGCCTGCTCAGAGCCTAAATTAGGACTTGGCGACTCGGTAGTGATTTCCTGTGGTCCCAACTTCCTTCCCAGTTGCCTCTCTGTCCCTAGCTGGCTGGCCGGCTCCTGCAGTGCCCCCTCCTCCAGGCGGCCTGCCTAGAATTGCCCATCTGCTCCATCTGAGCCTGTCCCAGCCCTCAGCCTGCATCCTCAAGCTCCAGCTGATTACCCACCAGGTCAGGTGAGCACCTTGCCCAGAGCAGAGTTTTTATATTGGGGCTCTCCTAAGAAGAACTGATTCTACATAAGCTCAGCTAAGTGTCAAGGCATTAAACCCTCTCCACAACCAGATGGATGGAAAGGTGGGGGTTGGAGGGATCACTTTACAGATGGGAAAACGGACTCAGAGGTTAGGTAGTTGCCTAAGGGCACATAGCCAATGGGGCCAGAGTGGGACTGGGATTTAAAGCTGGTAAATCTGACTTCCCAGAGCCAAAGGTAGGTTTGAATAAAGATGACAACAGGCAGGAAAAAGACCCTGGAGAAAAGGTTAGAGTCACCCTAGGGGAAAGGGAGAAGCTGAAGATGCCCAGTGGGGGAGGCTGCTCCTGGCAGGGATCAGGTGACCTGAGGCCCTCCCCTCTCTGACTAGCCCCAGCCTCCTACCCTATAGAGCTCTATAACCTCAAAGCAGCTGTCACCCCTCTCCTAACCCCAACCAGCTTCCCCTTTGGGTTCTTCAGAGCTCAGGGACAGGGTACCAGGAGGAAGCAATGTCTACCCTGACTGCCTTCCTTTTTTTAAAATATTTTCTTTTTGAGTAATCTCTACATACAACATGCGGCTCAAAGTCAAACCCTGATATCCAGAGTTGCATGCTCTACCCACTGAGCCAGCCCGGCGCCCCACACCCTGCCTGTCTTCTGAGCACAGGCTCTGAGAATGACCTGTGGTCCCCTGCTTGGCCCTCCCACCTGGCCTATCTCTCCGGGCCCAGGGCCCAAAGCTGGATCGCTGCTGGGCAGGTTGAGTGCCCCAATGCAAACCTGGGGACTCCACGGAAGCTCCCCTCCCCCTCCAGGGACAGCTGGTTAATGTGTAACCAGGTGTGATTTCTGAGGAACCTGGACCATAAACTATCTGGGTGACATCATCCAGCTTCTTGCCCAGACGCCGCCAAACCGGCTTCTTGGGCCCTGGGGAGAATGGAGGGTCCACAGACAAGGGCTCGGTCACTGGGGCGATGTTCTCGCTCAGATGGAGGCTGGACCGTCCTTGCTCCTCTGCTCTGGGACCACCCAGGCTCCCCAGCAGTCCCTGCCTTGTAGGGGCTGCCCCGACATTTGGGTACTGGGTATTTGGGTCTTGAAGATCTCTTCCCCTCCTCCCAACACAGCTGTTGACCATCCATGCTGTCAGTCTAGTCCAGCTGAGGCTGGGCCTCCCCCAGGGTCCCCGCCATAGGCCCTAGGTTAAGTTAGCCCAGGGCCAGGCACTCCAGGCCCACTGAGGGATTGCTGGACCTCTGACCTGTCTCTTCTGTCACTCACCTTCTGATTTTTCTTTGCTTATCTGCAAAATGGATAAAACACCCTTGTCAGAATGCTGAGGACTGCTGGAGCCTCCAGCAGGAGTATCCCCAGGGCTTGACCTTTAGCAAGCCAGCCCCAAGCCCATGGACCTCCCTCTCCAGCTTGGGCCTTGCTCCTGGAGGGAGAGGGAAGCCGGACCTTGGTGGCCTGAGGGTGGAGTGGGGGTGGTTCTTCTGAGAAGCTGCAGAGGCTGAGGACAAAGAGGAAGCCCTGAGTGCCCACCCCCATGTCTGAAAGCCATGTTGGCCTCCAGATCTCCAGAAACAGAAACTTGAGCCCATCAGGCTTTTGGGGGTGGGGAGGTGGAGAGTGCAACAACAGATTATTTCTAAAACTGGAGGAAGGGGCTGCAGGGGGGGGGCAGAATACAGGAATTCCAGTCTTAAGGGACACCTGCTGTCTGGGCAGCCTGGGCCATTGGCCTTTTTGTCTTCTTGGTTTGTTTTATGTGCCTAAGAAAACGCTGACTGGGAGCAGCTCAAAGCACGCCAAGGTGAGCGAGAGAAGAGGCAGGAGTCCCGTGTGTGGTCAGCACCCTTTGATGTGCACACTGGCAGAGGTGAAGGGACTTGCTTGTCCTTTGGGTCTTTGCTCCAGTGCCCATTCCTCAGAGGCATGGAAGACCCTGGAATTCCTCTGGGGCTCTGCCTCTGCCCTGCCCCCACCCCAGCAGCACCCACCTCCTTCCAGAGCCCGACAGTATTTCCTTCCCGTTCACGTGGCTGCTTGCTCATGGCCAGCCTTCTGGCAGCAGCGTGATGTTCACCTTGCTGTCCACGGAGCTCCCTGTGCAGGGATTCTGATTCTGTGAAACAGACACACAGCTAAGCTCTTCTCCCCCTTTCTTGCTTTAGTCACAGAACAATGGTGGACGTTGACACACAAGCTCCAATTCACCATTTCTTCTCTTTCCATTCCTTTTTATTTTAGAGATTTTATTTTTTCATGAGAGACACGGAGAGAGGTAGAGACACAGGCAGAGGGAGAAGCAGGCTCCATGCAGGGAGCCCGATGTGGGACTCGATCCTGGGTCTCCAAGATCACACCAGGAGTCAAAGGCAGATGCTCAACTACTGAGCCACCCAGGCGACCCCCCCCCCCACCTTTTTTTTTTTTTTTTAAGAAAGCTTTTATTTACTCATTTAGAGAGACAGCATGAGCCGGAAAGGCAGAGGGAGAGGGAGAGAGAATCTCAAGCTGACTCCACCCAGAGGGATCAGAGTCTGTCTTGGAGCTCAATCCCATGACCTTGAGATCATGACCTGAGCCAAAATCAAGAGTTAGAGGCTTAGCCAGACTGAGCCACCCAGGTGCTTTTCTCTTTTCCTTCTATTGAACGATGGAATTCCACTGCTCCAAGTTGAAAGCAGACCTCAAATGGTTACACTGTAGAAGCTATGAGATTTTTAAACTTATGACAAGGGACGGAAGGGAAATTCTACTCATTGCAAGGAAATCCTTACTTAAGCTTCAGTGAGTCAAAAGCAGTTAAAACCCATGAAACTGGGGCACCTGGCTGGCTCAGTCTGTGGAGCATGCGACTCTTGATCTCGGGGTTTTGAGCCTCAGATTGGGGGCTGAGATTACTTTTAAAAAGATTAAAAACAACAACAACCATGCAACTTCAGCTAGTCGTCCTTAGTTCAGTCTCTATGAGGAACTGGTGTATGTTCTCGCGCTGGTCATCCTGCAGCTGACTTCCCCATATTGCGGATGCTCAATTACATCACCATTGTAGGCAGCTTTCTTCTTAAGCACCTTCACTAGTTTCTTTTCATTGTAATCATCAGTGATGCCTTGAAAGTAGTAAGGGTCTTTCTGCCATTTCTCTGTTGAATTTGTTTTGAAAATATTTTATTCATGAGGGACTCCGAGAGAGAGAGAGAGAGAGAGAGAGAGAGAGACAGAGAGAGAGAGAGACAGAGAGACAGAGAGAAAAGAGAAGTGAAGAGAAGAGAGGCAGAGACATAGACGGAGGGAGATGCAGGCTCCCTGTGGGGGGTCAAAGGAAGACGCTCAAGCCCTGAGCCACCCAGGCACTCCTCTCCGTTGAATTTCTATGTGTATATGATTCTCAGCAGGAAGCAGGTCATCACTCTTATTTGCATTAGTCAAGGGTTCAGAAGGCTGGAGGTTCTGGAGAGCAGACATAGGATAGGATCCCTTTTCCTTGGTGGGAGTGGTCTGCAAAGGGCCTCACGGGAGCAGACAGATGGCTTCAAAAGGTGAAGGGGGTGAGGAGGAGGGTGCTGAGTCCTTGCTGGTGGCTCAGGGACTAGTGGTCTAACTCTTTTTATTTTATTTTATTGTTTTTATTTTTATTTATTTTTTATTGTTTTTAAAAGATCTTATTGGGACGTCTGGGTGGCTCGGTGGTTGAGTGTCTGCCTTTGGCTCAGGGTGTAAACCTGGGATCCCGGAATTGAGCAGGGAGCCTGCTTCTCCCTCTGCCTCTATCTCACTCTCTCATAAATAAATAAATAAAATCTTAAAAAAAAAAAGATTTTACTTATTCATAAGAGACAGACATAGGTGAAAGGGAGAAGCAGGCTTCCTGTGGGGGGCCCAATGTGGGACTCCATCCCAAGACCCCGGGTTCATAACCTGAACCAAAGGCAGACACACTCTACCACCGAGCCACCCAGGCACCCCTTTAACTCACTTTTAAAATAGCTGTGTAGGGCAGCCCGGGTGGCTCAGCGGTTTAGCGTCGCCTTCAGCCCAGGGTGTGATCCTGGAGACTCAGGATCAAGTCCTGTGTCGGGCTCCCTGCATGGAGCCTGCTTCTCCCTCTGCCTGTGTCTCTGCCTCTCTCTAACTCTGTGTGTATCTCATGAATAAATAAACAAAATCTTAACAAAAAAATAGCTGTGTAATACTCCCACGCTGGGTACATGCCTTCCTAGCCCTGGTCAGTCCCCAGGTGATGGGCATCGAGTTCTATCCAAGTTCATTCGTGCCTTTGCTTTTCCCACTGCACATTTCTATCTGCAAAGAGGAATGAGACTGTCCTTTGTGCAGGCTGGATTCCTAGAAATAGGATTGCTGGGTCATGGAGTACAAACATTTTTAATTCTAATAGATACTGCCAGATTACTTTCCAAAAAGGACGTGGCAGTTTACAGTTGCAGGGAGTGTGTGAATGCCGTCTCCACATTCCAACCCATAGCCAGCACTGGCTGGTGTCAGTCTTTCACAGTCTTGCCATCTGGGTGTGCTTGGGGCGAGGGGAGGAAGGTACAGTCCTTGTTGTTTTAATTTGGAGGATTCTGATTTTCAGTGAGATATTTTCCTTTGTTTCTAAATCTCACATATGCTTGTTGTTTGTTAGTGTTTCCTCCCATCTTTGCCGAGTCTCTGGGGACCGCCTTTGGGGGTGGGGTGATGAGATGAACTTGTCCCCCGTCCAGGGCTGGGGTCTGGAGACTCTGAGACTGTGCACTCCCCAGCGGCCTACCAGGGCCACAGTGTTCTCTCCTCTACCAGGAAAGGCTGGCCCCGGGGGTCTCTGGCTGGGGTTCCCGAGAACTGGGGGACTTGCCCAAGGTCAAGGCACCGCGGGCGCCGCCCCGCTGGGCCCCAGCCAGACTGCGCCTCCCGCGTGCCTTCACTCTGCACCAAGATCGCCCGGGAGATGCCTGCGGGCACCTTGAGGAAGGTCGGCGGCTCCGGTGCAGCTCCGACCCGGCGGGGGTAGGGTGGGGGAGGAGCGAGTACCTGCGGCGAGAGCCCGGGACGCTCACGCCTGGACCCTCGTCGCGACCACCGTGGGGGCTGGCGGGACCAGGGAAGGCCAGAGCCCGGATGCAGAGGAGCCCGAGCGTCTTCAAGCGCCCAGTGGCTCTCCTGCCTCAGTTTCCCGCCCGGACGCAGCGTGGGAGGGAATTTCCAGGACGTCCAAGGGCCTGAGGTTTCGGCAGCGGGGTCCTGGGCAGGCGCCGGACGGGGAAGGCGGGCTGCGCGGGGTCCCGGCGAGGGGACAGCAGAGGTGGGCGGCCTTGGGGGGTTGTTGGGGGCCGCGGGTGGCGGACAAAGCGGCGGCACCACCCCGCAGCGCGGGCCAATGGAATGAATGGGATATAAATAGCGGCCAATGGGCGGCTCGCGTCGCGCCCCTTAAGAGCCGCGGGAGCGCGGAGCCGCCGCTGTTCGCCTGCGCCGCGCCCGGAGCTGCCGACGGACCGACTGCCCCTTCCCCGCCCGGCCACCCGGTGAGTGGTGCCACCCGAGGCCGCCTGTGCTCGGGGGCGGGGGCGCTGCTCAGGGAAGGGCCTTGTAGGCCGCGGAGTCCTGCACGCCACGGTTCGCCGCCTGGAGCGCGCGCTGGCTGGGCCTGGGGTTGGGGTCCTGGGCGGAGCGCGAGCGCCCCGCGCGCACTGCGGCCCCTGCTGACCTTGGCCGCGTCCCAGGGTGACCAGGAGCCCGGGCGGCGAGGCCCTGGGTGGCCCGCAGGTCCCGGGGGGCCCGACGCGCCGGGTCCTGGCTGACCCCCCAGTCTCCCCGCAGCCTGCCGCCCGCCGCCGCCGCCGCCGCCATGCCCTTCTCCAACAGCCACAACACATTGAAGCTCCGTTTCCCGGCCGAGGATGAGTTCCCCGACCTCAGCGCCCACAACAACCACATGGCCAAGGTGCTGACCCCCGAGCTCTACGCGGAGCTGCGCGCCAAGAGCACGCCGAGCGGCTTCACGCTGGACGACGTCATCCAGACCGGCGTGGACAACCCGGGTACGCGCGCCCGGGGCCCGGGGTCTGGGTGCGGCCCCCTGATCCGTAAGACAGCCTTTGGGGTTAGGATCCAGAGCTAACCCCAGAACCCCTCTCAGGCCAGGGTTTCGGCGCCCCCTTCCCGCGCGGAGCTGCGGGGTCCTGAGGGCCTCGCTTAGGCCTGGCAAGTGACATCACTGTCCCCATTCCGTGTTCCCCCAGGCCACCCCTACATCATGACCGTGGGCTGCGTGGCAGGCGACGAAGAGTCCTATGACGTGTTCAAGGAGCTCTTTGACCCCATCATCGAGGACCGGCACGGCGGCTACAAGCCCAGCGACGAGCACAAGACCGACCTCAACCCCGACAACCTGCAGGTGCGGAGCGGCCCCGGGTAGCGGGGCGGGCTGGGTAGGGGTCTCCCGGCGCTCACCTCCGCTCCCGCCCCCAGGGCGGCGACGACCTGGACCCCAACTATGTGCTGAGCTCGCGGGTGCGCACGGGTCGCAGCATCCGCGGCTTCTGCCTCCCCCCGCACTGCAGCCGCGGGGAGCGCCGTGCCATCGAGAAGCTCGCCGTGGAAGGTAGGGGTCGGGCCGGCCGGTTGCCCCCCACCCCCCATCCGGCTTGTTTATCAGTCACCGCAGTCACCCGAGCCTCCGCTGCCACGCTCTTATCTGCGCGCCGGGTCCGGTTTCCCGGGGGGACGGAGGCCCAGCCCCGTGTCTGTGGCGGCCTGGGCCGGGTTCCCACAGAGCCGGGGGGCCCTGGGGGCAGGGGCTCGAGTGTGCCCTCCTGAGCGTGCCCCTCTGCAGCTCTGTCGAGCCTGGACGGCGACCTGGCCGGCCGGTACTACGCGCTCAAGAGCATGACCGAGGCGGAGCAGCAGCAGCTCATCGACGACCACTTCCTCTTCGATAAGCCCGTGTCGCCCCTGCTCCTGGCCTCGGGCATGGCCCGCGACTGGCCGGACGCCCGCGGCATCTGGTGTGTGCCCCCTTCCCCGCCCGCGGGTCCCCTTCCCTCCTCCCTTTGGCCCTCCCCCACGCCGCCGCCAAGGAGGAAGAGGGAGGGGCCGCGCTCCTGGGACAGGTTGGTGCCTCCAGGGCCTCCTCGTAGGTGACCTTGACCGCGCAGGTACGTGAAGGGACTCCAACTAGTGGAGGCCGAGGCCTCGCGGGATCTTAGAAGTGGGCGGCGGGTGGCGTCGGCTTCTCTCCTCCACTCTCCTCTTGGGAGCTGGAGCTTGTTTTGCGTCTCCTTTCTCATCCCCTTCCCCGCGGGGACTGCCAGGTGCTGGGTGACGCAGATGCTTCCTAGTGGGGGTTGGGGGCGGCGGGAGGCTTACAGCCTCCTGCCTCCAGGGTCTGCGAAGGGCGGCTTCAGCCGCCAGATGACGCGTCTCCCTGCCCCTTACCTCCTCACTGGAGCCGCCGCCCCCTCCCCCACACCTGGGTCACACCGCAAATGACTGGCAGGCTGGGGCACAGCTCAGGTCCTGGCCTCCCTGCATACCTCCAAAGTGTGGATGGCTCTGGGGTCCTGGCAGCAGCCCAAGTATCTGGGTACAGCTGGACTGAGCACCTCAGGGAGTTGGAGAGTTCCTGGGGTCTCAGGCCCCCCTAGAGCTTTTTTCTGGATGTATCCTGAGACCATAGTCCTAGGAGGCGGCCTGACTGTGCCCCTCCCCCAGGCACAATGACAATAAGACCTTCCTGGTGTGGATCAACGAGGAAGACCACCTGCGGGTCATCTCCATGCAGAAAGGGGGCAACATGAAGGAGGTGTTCACTCGGTTCTGCAACGGCCTCACCCAGGTCAGGCCTGACTGCCCCAAGCTGGGCTGGCACAAGTGGGCTTTGGTGCCAGGGAGGGGGCAGGGCAAGCTCCAGAGCTCCAGAGCTCAGGCAGGGATGTGGGTGTCCCCACCAATTTCCCTGGCTCCAAGGGTCCCAGCTGGTCCCCCCAGCGGGCCTCTCAACCAGGTCTCTCCTCTCTTGTCAACCTCCAGATTGAAACACTTTTCAAGTCAAAGAATTACGAATTCATGTGGAACCCTCACCTGGGCTACATCCTCACCTGCCCATCCAACCTGGGCACAGGCCTGCGGGCAGGTGTGCACATCAAGCTGCCCCACCTGGGCAAGCACGAGAAGTTCCCGGAGGTGCTCAAGCGGCTGCGGCTTCAGAAACGAGGCACAGGTGAGTGGGACGGGCTGTAGGCAGTCTTCTGTCCGGAGCAGGCCCCCACCCGCCTTGCTGACCTGGTTGTCTCCCCAGGTGGTGTGGACACAGCTGCGGTGGGTGGCGTCTTTGATGTCTCTAACGCAGACCGCCTGGGCTTCTCAGAGGTGGAGCTGGTACAGATGGTGGTGGATGGTGTGAAGCTGCTCATCGAGATGGAGCAGCGGCTGGAGCAGGGCCAGGCCATCGATGACCTTGTGCCTGCCCAGAAGTGAGGCCCCAGCCCGCACCTGCCACCACCACCAGCCCCGCTGCTTCCTAACTTATTGCCCGGGCAGTGCCCGCCATGCACCCCTCTGATGTTCGCCACTTGGCGGCTGAGCCCTTAGCCTCGCTGTAGAGACTTCTGTTGCCCTTGGTAGAGTTTATTTTTGTGATGGCTAAGATGTTGCTGATGCTGAAATAAACTAGGGTTTCGGCCTGCTACCAGTCTCCGAGTAGTGTGTCCAATTGTAGGTCTACCCTTTCTGCTTCACTTTCTGTAAGAAGGGACAGTATGTTCCATGAACTCCTCCCTTGCCATCCTGTCTACTTGGCTCCCTTACAGACCTGGGATGGGCTGGTGGGGAGGGACAGGGAGAGGGAGGAGGAGCTCCACCTTGAGCAACTAGGGGCATTCCGGCCTGTGGGGTGAAGCCTGGCACTTTGCTCAGCCCCATCCTGCCGAGTGGGGGAAGTATATGCTGGGGCAGTGGTGGGGGGAGGGGGTGTTGGAGGGTGAGGAGCCCAGGAAAGAAAAATGCCTGAATCCTGTTTCTCCTCTGGTCAGGGTCTCTGCCACCCCTCCTCCCCTCAGCTTCCCTTCCTCCTAGCCCTGGGGCCCCGTTGGGAGTCCCTCCCAACATGCAGCAGCCTCTCCAGGACCCTCAGCGTGCCCCAGCCCCTTGGCCTCCATGGTGGGCCCTGGATAGGAGTGTGGGCTCCTTGGTCTCTGTTCCCCAGCTACTGTCCCCGGTTGACCTCCACATGGTGGGCTGGGCCAGGGCATGGGGAGTAGAGATGGGCCTGTTGAGCCAGCCAGTGGTAGGATTTGTCCTCGAGCTGTGCAGTTCTGCAGCCAGTGCTGCCACCTGCTGGCCAGGGCCACCTCGGTCCTCCCACTCCCCCACCTGGGTCTCGGGCACCTCAATTTTGCACACGTTGGGCCAGCACCCTAACACCCCCAAGGCTACCCTGCAACTGGAGAGAGAAGCCGGGCATGGCCTCTGTGCCTACTGCATCCCTGGGTGGCAGCAGTCTTACTGAAGATTGGGGTTTCCTGTCCCACACCCTGGGGCCCAGGACAAGTAGGCTAGGGGGACAGCAGTGGAGTAGAAGCTGCAGGTGGTACTAAGCTGCAGGAGGTACGTCCTAACCATCTGCCCTAGTGGCCAGGGTGCATTTGAGGAGCCCACCCAGGTACTGTTCAGGCCAGGGAAGGGCTTAGGCACAGAAGCTGGGAGTGTGAACACCTGGGTGGGATGGTCACAGTAGGGAGTAGGCCCCCTGGTGTGCAAGGTTAGCAGGGATAGGGTCTCTGAACCCACACTTGGGGTCTGGGGCTGGCACTTGGCTCCCTCCTTGGCTGACTGGCCTGGAGCATACATCAGATAGGGCTCACCTTTTCTTAGCTTCAGGGTCTCCGGTCAGTGGGGACCGGGCCAGCCCAGAGTAGACTGCAGGATCTGGTAATTTGAGGAGAAAGGGCTGTGAGGGGGCCCTTGCACATACATGGACATTCCAGGCGAGGGCCCTCCTGCTTGTACAGTTTCAGGGATAAGTGACTGTTCCCATTCCACCCTGAGCTGGCTACAGGTACCCGGGGTCCTGTCAGGCAGGGACTTAACGTCCTATAGAAAATGTATCTACATGGTCCAACCGTTAAGATTGGGCACTTCCTTAACTACTAATGGTTACGTAAAATAGTGAGCCAAAACTTCCAATCACCCTGTGCAGGCCTCCCAACATGATCCCCTAGAAGCCCTGGTGGGCAGGGCGTGGCTCAGAACTTCTTCCTGGCAGTAAAGCTTACCTCCCCTGGAGCATTAAAGCACCAGCCCCACCCTCGCCTGTGCTGCCACATCCAGAACCTGGGCCCTCTCAGGAAGCTGGACAAACAGTTGTGCTCGCCAGAGGCCCAGAACTTTTACAAACCGTTTTTTTTTCAACCTGTAATTTTCTCTTTGCTCACTTTTATTCTTTTTGGGACAAGGTGGGGCTAACTGCTCTCCCCTCACTGGGGGTACCTCTGCTTACCAGTCCATGGACTCTCCGACCAGAGTCCCCACAACCTCTCCCTTTCCTCTGGACTCCTGAGATCCTTAAACAGGGGGAGTTTAATTTTCCTTGAAATCAGTCAAACACAGGAAGTCTGAGGACACCCTATCACACCACAATATAGAGGGAAACACACACTCGTTCTCCATCTTAGATGGATGCCACCAGTCAGCAGTTCTAAGAGCATCCATTCCTGCAACCTGGCCACAGGCCCCCAACCCCTGGCTCATCCTGCTAGGACGTGGACCCATTCCCATCGCAGAGCTTCTCAACTGCATCCTCTCACGTCAAGCAGGTGACTTGCTGGGGG
The DNA here is from genome assembly GCF_048164855.1 of Canis lupus baileyi. Lineage (NCBI taxonomy): Eukaryota > Metazoa > Chordata > Mammalia > Carnivora > Canidae > Canis > Canis lupus. The sequence continues at coordinate 72,739,843 of NC_132846.1, read as the reverse complement.
GGAACTTCTCTGGGCACTGCATCCCAGCCTCCAACCTCTAGATGCCAGTAGTGCTACTCATCCACACTGACCTGGCCAAATTTCCCCCAAGGGCCAAAAAATCTCTGCCTTTTTGAATAGGAGTTATTTTTTTTTTAAGTAAGCTCTGCCTCCAAGGTGGGGCTTGAATTCACGCCCCCACAACCAAGAGTCACATGCTCTATTGGCTGAGCCAGCCACATGCCCCCATGCTCCAACTGCCTCTTTGACAACCACTGCCCGACAGAAGTAATTAAGAGGTACAATTACTCAGAATGGGGAAAAAGTGTCCAGGACTGCCAGCAATAAAGGGCTTGTTAAAAATCCAGGCCACCTGCCTCAATGAGGCACCACACAGGCATCCCAGCAGTGTGAAGAACTCAGCGAGACGGAGGCATGCTTAAAAAAGTTGAAGTGTAAAAGGAGGTTATAAAACAGCTTGTACTCTGGATCCCAGAGCATGTGTGGAAAAATCCTGCACAACAGTAGTTAACTGTGGGTGGTGGGGTAACAGGTGATTTCCTTCTTTATACTGTTTTCCAAATTTTCTACAGTGAACATGTATTACTTATATAAGTTGAAACCAATTCTTTTTTTAAGTGGTGTTTAAAAAGATGCTCTCATGTGTCATAGTTCGTGGGAGACCGCTAAGGCAGGACTTCACTGCCACCACCCCTCATTGGATCCACACAAACTGATCACTGCCCTTGGGGTTGGAAAAAGAGGTGAGAGAGGACTGGTTCAGGGTTACCACTCTGAGACCACCCTTCCCAGGTCCTGGGCTTCTTTCATCGCTCTTTCACTTTTCAGAACATTCTAGACCTCCAGTATGTAGCCCCTGCTGCTCTCAGCAGTGGCTGCATAGGCAGCAGTTGCCTGGAAGGCACCTCATACTGCACTTCTATTTGGAGCTGCCTGGTGCCCCTACCAAAGCTGCCTAATGTACCCTGGGGCTGCACCCTACACTCAAGCAGATTCTGAGTTAACTTCCTTTTCCAAAGGTAACAAAGGGGAGTGGTTTTTGATTCACAAGTGATGTCTTTCTGGCTGTGAGATTTCCATGGAGCAGGGGGGCAGCAAGTCATTTTGCAGAACTGTGGATTTTACATGTGAACTGGAAGATACCAATCTTGATTCCCAAGTCTGTAGAGACTTTGTGTAGGGATCCATGCACAGCGTCTGGACTCTTTCCCCACTTTCTCCCCAAACCTGTCTTTCTAGAACTCGTTCTGCTTTACTGAAGTCTTTCAGAGAAGCAAAGATGATGTTCTTGGTTTCAGAAGTCCTAACTTTTACACTCTTCTCAGAGTTGGGGGCTTGTTAAGTTTAAGGCTCAACTTCTATAATTAACCTTAAGACCCTGAAAAGCTTAAAGTACTCTTAGTTCCTCCCATTTCTGATGAATGTGTGCAGACAGCTGCTTGTCTCCTAGCAGCCATTCTCCCCTCTGGTTTTTTTTTTTTTTTTAATTTTTTATTTATTTATGAGAGAGAGAGAGAGAGAAGGGGGGCGGGGGGCAGAGACACAAACAGGGTCCATGCACTGGGAGCCTGACGTGGGATTCGATCCCGGGTCTCCAGGATCACGCCCTGGGCCAAAGGCAGGCGCTAAACCGCTGCGCCACCCAGGGATCCCCTCCCCTCTGGCTTTTATAACAAAACCCTGGTTTTGAGCCTGGCATGCAGCTGCCCGGCTAGAGGAGCATATTTCCAAGATGCCCTCGAGGCAGCTACAGTGTGGTCATGGGGATAAAATGCTCCAGCAACCATCTTGGGCTGGGAGGCAAGGGCCAGCCCAACTCCTGCTGTGGCTATGGGGCTTGGGGCTGGGATGCTGCTCTGCCATTCAGAAACCCGATGTGGCCTGGCTCAGGGTTTCAAGGTCAATCTATCTAAAAATTTAGTTGGAACCCAATCCAGTGGCTCTGGAAACACCACCTGGCCCCCACCATCCCAATGTGCACTCAGAGTGGCAACATGGGAGAGCAGAGGCACAGCAGATGCACCAGCACCTCCAGCCTGGCTTTCATTTGCTGCCTTTGGCCTGATCTGGGGCTCCCTTCTGCATGCCTGTTTCCTGCTCTCCCCTGGATGCCCAAGGTCCACCTATGCCCAAATTCCAGGGGAGACCTCCCTGCCTGCTCTAGCCCACCTTTTGGGAAGGATCTCAGTCCTCACCTGTCATTTTCCTTGGGCTTTGTCCAGTCCCACCCCCTGTCATACACTTGCTTTGCTGTAAATTTTGTCTCTCAGAGCATGGACTGTGGGGTCAGGGTTTGGGGTATCCTCCACCCCAAGTGGGCTGTTCCCATTACTGGTAAAGGTGGCCTGTATTAACACATTCCCTGGGGTTATTCCAGAAATATGTGACTTAGCAACAAAAGACAACTTCCATTAAATTTTCACTAAAGTGGGATGCCTGGGTGGCTCAGCAGTTGAGTGTATGCTTTCGGCTCGGGGCGTGGTACCAGGGTCCTGGGATTAAGTACCGCATTGGGCTCCCTGTGAGGAGCCTGCTTCTCCCTCTGCCTTGTGTCTCTGCCTCTGTGTCTCTCATGAATAAATAAATAAAACCTTAAAACTTTTTTTTTCGGGGCATCTGGCTGGCTCAGTAGGTAGAGCATGTGACTCTTGATCTCAGGGTTATGAGTTCAAGCCCCACGTTGCTCACAGAGATTATTAAAAAATAAAATATAGTAAAAATTTTTTTTCTTCTCACCAAAGTAAAAAGTCTAGTTTTGTCAATACTTTTGACCCATCAACTGGTCACCACATTAAGAAGTACTTCAAATGCGTTATACTTTCAAGAAGAAATAATAAAGGTGGCACATAATGAACCACACTTGAAATTGCTGACTTTGTGCTTGATACGATCCACCTGCACTGCTGCAGTGAAAATCAGAGCAATAGTGTTTTTGTAAAAAAAATATTTTATTTATTTATTCATGAGAGACACAGAGAAAGGCAGAGACATAGGCAGAGGGAGATGCAGGTTCCGTGTAGGGAGCCTGATGTGGGACTTGATCCTGGGACTCTAGGATCAAGCCCCGGGCCAAAGGCAGATGCTCAACCACTTGGCCACACAGGCGTCCTGCAATAGTGCTTTTTTTAAAAAAGATTTTATTTATTAATGAGAGAGAGAGAGAGAGAGAGGGACAGAGAGGGAGAAACACAGGCAGAGGGAGAAGCAGACTCCACGCAGGGAGCCCAACGTGGGACTCGATCCCAGGACCCCAGGATCATGCCCTGAGTCAAAAGCAGGCGTTAAACCGCTGGGCAACCCAGGGATCCCCAGCAATAGTACTTATATTAGAGAGGAAATGCTCTGGGCAGAGGGAGGCCAGATATCCTGCCTCTTCCTCCTTGAAACCAGAAAGGAGGGCCAAGATGCTTATGGCTTGAAGCCTGAAACACAGGAGAACAGGACTTAGCTTTTCTGGCTCAGTTCCAGTGTTTTGGTACAAATTACTAATGAAGTGATACTAGGAAATGCGACCCAACAAAATTTGCCCTACACATTTAGCGATGTCAGGATAAAAAGACACATGGCACCGCCTTTCTAGGTAAAAGAACCCCTACCCAACTACAGACAGGTTGAGCTGGTATTTGATGAGACACAACACAAGCACAATAGGATTCTCCAGAGTTCAGCAGGTGGGGAGAGAGCCCAGCGACCCAGGACACGGGGCTGAGTGGGTGGGAATTGTAAAGATTGAACGGAGCAGGTGATAAATGAGCTGGATGCTGCAAAGCAACCAGAAGCTGGCCAGAGGACATAAGCAGAGAAGGGACCAGTGAGAGCAGTGCCCCCAGGGTGCACAGAACAGTTCCTGGTGTCGCATGAGGAAGTGGCTCTCAGGGGCACCATCTACCAAAAGATTTTGGGTCTCATATTAATGAACATGACTGCATATGCTCCTACTTCCCAGCTTATTTTCATGCAAAACATGTCTGATTTGAGAACGTATTCACACCTACCCACGCCTGCTGGCAGCTCCCTTTCAAGAGTGAGGGAGAGGCAAGTCAGTGCAGACCTCACTCCGGAAGGAGCTGGCATGCCAGGTGCCCCACTGGCCGGGATGCTTCCTCTCTGGTCCCTGGGACCTGGCTTCCTAGTGCAGCAGGGTCTATTTTTGTCTGGCGACAGAACTCTACCCAAAGCCTGCCACATCACTTCCTAAGAAAATACTGGACCGAGTCCTCTTAAAAGAACAGAGGTGCATTGTCTGAGACATATTTTATTGGGATGGTGACAAGACAGAGCCTTCCAACAGCACCCTGGCCCTGTCATTGCTCCCACACATGCCCTGAGTCTGAAGTAGGATGAGCCTTCCATGCCTACCTTTACACATACCACTGCTTCCTCTTCCTATCAGGGGTGCTTCAGGCTGCCCCTGTAACCTCCACCACCTCGCTCCTCAGACTGGGCTTCCTTCGTGTCGCACTGGTCATACCAGATTTCCAGACCATGTCTGTATTCCTTCCCTGTGAGAGCAAGCTTTCAACAGACTTAGGTTTTACCACAGTTCTTTTTGGATCCCCAGAGCTCAGCCCTCCAGAGTAGCTGCTCCACTCTAACCCCCCAGAAATGCACGTTGATGAATCAACATGAACAAACCACCACAAAAAATCTTCACGTCTTGTCCTGAAACAAAACATGAAACTGCCCTGAAAAGAACTGGGGCAGTTTAACTCGGGGAAGCAAATCTCAGGAAGGAAATACAATTTTTATCTTGAAGTACGTGAGCCCTGACTAGTGAAAGCTTCCAGGAGTAGGATGCCACCAGGGTGGGGCAAGGAGCTGTCAGGCTTCAGGAAAATCCAGGACCAGAGAGGACTCTCCGCCAGCTCCCTGGGGTGTGTGTACGTGCATGTGCACACCCTGGCACTGAAGGTGCCCAGCAGAAGCTGGACAAATTCCTGATGAGCAACTGCACATTCCCCTCCTGCTTGAGGGATGCGTTCTAGAGTTCTGGCTTAAAATAACACATAGAGGTGGGTTCAGTGGGTGGGAGGTAGAGAGCAGGAAACTGCAAAAGGCTCAGGCTGGGGGAAGGGCCGCAGGATGATCAGCTGTCCCTGCTCTCAGTGACGCCCCCCAGGAAGGCACCCATTTGTCAACCCACTTGGTGAGAAGATATCTCACGACGGTCACAAACCACACCAGTGACTATCTAGGGAGCTGGAAAAAGACGTGAGAACCTCAGAATTTGTAACGAATTAGCCCCACCACAGAAACAGTTAAGACAAATCAACGAAGCAATCAAACCCAAACCAACAGCAGCCAAAGTGCCTCCTGCAGCCCCAGTCTCCCCAGCCTTCCTGGAGAGATGTCATCTCACCAAGTTGCGCTCTAGTCTCATCCCAGGGTGAGCCCCAAGGACCAGCCTCCCAATCTCATGCAGGAGGCAAGCAAGCTCTACGAGCCAAGACTCCTGCTCAGCAGGCTTCACCTCCGGCTTGGTTTCTATGACCAAGCACTTGGAGCCAAGGGCTACTGTTAATACTCCCAAAGACTCTCTGACCTCCAGCTCACATACTGCGGCCAAGCCTCACATGGCTATTCTCTTAATGGACTGAAATCTAAGCACCCTACTGACTGTGTGACTCTGTGGTGTGGGACATGGATTAAGGCTCTAAGCCAAGAGTTTTAATCCCCAGTTTCACATCTAATGGCAAATGTCATATGATTCAGGACCTAATCCTGGGTGCTCACTGCACTGGCCTGAGGACCAGCATGTCTTGACTTGACTGATAGACAACACAATATAGGCATCAGCTCTATGGACAGCTCAGTGAAAAGAAAAGCACATTCCCAGCCCATCTCTAAATCTTGTCTATAATACAGGAAGGGCTCAGCTCAGACAGCTGCTGGAGACCGAGGAGGATGAACCACAAATCAAAACACAAATTCCTACGGTTGTGCCTGCCTCATCCTTGGGCCTTGGGTTATGGGGGGAACCTCACTAAGAATTGTGACTGAAGGGACACCTGGGTGGCTCGGTGGTTGAACATCTCCTTTCGGCTCAGGTTGTGATCCTGGGTTCCTGGAACTGAGTCCCACATCGGACTCCCCACAGGAAGCCTGCTTCTCCCTCTGCCTAGGTCTCTGCCTCTATGGGTGTCTCTCATGAATAAATTAAAAAAAAAAATCTAAAAAAAAAAAAAAAAAAAAAAAAAGAGTTTTGAGAAGCCACTCAAAATACCTTGTGCTTTCCAGGTATTTCTTGCCCATACTACTACTACTACCACCACCACCACTAGTATTTACTACTACTTCTCCTCCTCCATCATCGTCACCACCATTGTTTTATTTTTATTTTTTTTAAGATTTTATTTATTTATCCATAGAGACACAGAGAGAGAGAGAGGCAGAGGCACAGGCAGAGGGAGAAGCAGGCTCCATGCAGGGAGCCCGACGTGGGACTCGATCCAGGGTCCCCAGGATCAAACCCCGGGCTGCAGGCGGCGCTAAACCGCTGCGCCACCGGGGCTGCCCCATTGTTTTATTTTTATTTATTTTTAAGATTTTATTTATTTATTCATGAGACATACACAGAAAGAGAGGCAGAGACACAGGCAGAGGGAGAAGCAGGCTCCTGACGTGGGACTTGATCCCGGGTCTCTAGGACCAGGCCCTGGGCTAAAGGCAGTGATAAACCACTGAGCCACCCAGGCTGCCCAACCAGCATTGTTTTATTTATTTTTTATTATTATTATTTTAAATTTATTTATTCATGAAAGAGAGAGAGAGAGAGAGAGAGGCAGACAGACAGACAGACAGACACAGGCAGAGGGAGAAGCAGGCTGCATGCAGGGAGCCCGATGAGGGACTCAATCCCGGGACCCCAGGATCACGCCCTGGGCCAAAGGCAGGTGCTAAACCACTGAGCCACCCAGGTATTCCACCAGCATTGTTTTAAATGAATACTTACTTTGTACTAAATGGGAGGGTAGATACAGAGATAAAAAATATTTGTCAGGCAGCCCGGGTGGCTCAGCGGTTTAGTGCCGCCTTCAACCCAGCGCCTGATCCTGGAGACCCAGGATTGAGTCCTGCGTCGGGCTCCCTGCAGGGAGCCTGCTTCTCCTCCCTCTGCCTGTGTCTCTGCCCCTCTCTCTCTCTCTGTGTCTCTCATGAATAAATAAAATATTTAAACAAAACAAACAAAAAAAACATTTGTCCATGATACGGACTCTTAGCACAACAGGAAGCAACAGACGGTAGGAGGGCAGAGCTGAGCAAGCAGGCTGGGAGAACCGGTGTGGTGTTGTGTTATTTTACTTTATTATTATTTTTAAAAAGTAGGCTCCATACCCAACATGGGGATTGAACTCAGGACCCTGAGATTAAGAGTCACATGTTGTACCCACTTCTGAGCCAGCCAGGCGCTCCTGAGCCAGCTGGATTTTAAATGTGATGGCAGGGGCCCCTGGGTGGCTTAGTTGGTTGAGCGTCTGACTCTTGATTTTGGTTCGGGTCATGATCTCAGGGTTTTGAAATCAAGCCCTGTGTTGGGCTCTGAGCTCAACACAGAGCATGCTGGAGATTCTCCCTCTGCCCCTCCCCTAGCTCTTGCGCTCTCTCTAGAATAAATATTTATTTATTAAAAAAAGGATTTTATTTATTTATTCATGAGAAGAAAGAGAGGCAGACACAGACAGAGGGAGAAGCAGGCTCTCCATGGGGAGCCCAATGTGGGACTCAACCCCGGGACCCCAGGATCACAATCTGAGCCAAAGGGAGATGCTTAATCACTGAGCCACCCAGGAGCCCCTAAAATAAATCAATCTTTAAATGTGATGGCAATGGTAGGCCTAGGCCTGTTGGAGGAGAGGTGACCAGCACTCTGCAAGGGGAGTGGGGGGAGCACCATCTGCCTCTCCTACTTATGCTCTTCTAACAGACTCACACTCTTCCCTGCCCCTGGCGACATAGGCCAAAACTTGAGGCCAGGAATGGAACAGTGCAGGCTGGTTTCCTGACACTAGGCTCAGATATCAGAACTCTACACTTCAGAAGTTGGGGGGATTTTCTTATCAAGTCTCTGCTGGGAGGGCAGAGAGCACAGTGCTCAAGGACTTCAGTGTCTTGGGACACCTGAGTGGCTCAGCAACTGAGCATCTACCTTTGGCTCTGGGCGTGATCCCAGGGTCCCAGAATAGAGTCTCACGTCGGGCTTCCTGCATGGAGCCTGCTTCTCCCTCAGCCTATGTGTCTGCCTCTCTCTCTCTGTGTCTCTCATGAATAAATAAAGTATTAAAAAACAAAACAAAACAAAACAAAAAAAACCTTCAGTATTAGCTTGAATTCTTGTTTAAAAGGGCTTGTACCTGTGTGACCTGCACATTCACTAGCATCTGCCAGGCATCCTGCTCTGCACTTGCCACCTGGTAGACTCTGCCAATAAGCCAGGTGAGATGATTATTACTACCGTACTTTATAGAGGCAACAAGGTCACGATCCCAGAGCCGGGAAACCAGCCTGCTTTGATCAAGGGCATACACCTCAACTGCTAAGCCAAGCTGGCTAATTCAGGTTTAAACAGAGTTCTGATGTCTGAGTGAAGCGAATCCTAAGAGGTCCTGCCCTGGCAAAACCCATCCTACACCAGCCTTCATGGCCATCTAGATCCTGCTGCAATAACCAGCGGGCTGACCTCAGTATCTCCACCATAGCCAGGAGCTCACCTCCTGGCAGAGTATTTTGTTATTATGAGTTCATACAGGTTTTCTTACAATGTCCACTCCACTATCCTAGCTAGCTGGCTTTCTCCTTGAGAGTCTCAGACACTCTCACCCCCATCCCATTCTTCATGTGCCCAAAGCTCCCCATCTATTCCCTCTGATGGCTTCTCCTTGCCATGTGACCTTCCAAGGTCTCCTTGCCATGTGACCTTCCTTCCCTGGGGGAGGAGCCAAGCCGAGATGTCCTGCTTGAGCTCTGACTTCTGAGGAGTCCAATGCTGCTTTGACACAGATCACACCAGCTGCCCCCCTGGGGCACTACGACACCAATGGTGAGCACTACCTTTGAGGGAGTGTCACCCCTGCCTGGGTTCTGGTCTCTCAAAGTGGTAGACCGAAGACCCCAACTACAAAGTTATGAAACTGTCCTTGTTGACTGGAGCGGAGGCCTAAGGGACAGTCACACCTAGACTTACCTGTGCAGTGTCAAGACATCTGCAAGGCACATCCTTCATTCACTCCTTTCGAGAGCAACCATTACCCCCAATGTAAAGTGGGCTGCTGAGCTCTTTAAAGTGTTTCATGGCAAATCAGCAAAAGTAAACCGAAACCCCCAAATAATCAAAAAAATCCCCACAAAAAGCGAAGTTTTGAGCAGGTGGAAACACCTTCCTGTCCCCCTGCATCACCCACTCTGTGGACATGGAGATCACCATGCGCGACTCACAGAGCAGGAACTGCCAGGGAAGGGTATTCAGGGATGATTTCCAGAATGACAATAACATGTTCATAATGCACACACAGCGAGATCTTTCTTTTAAATATCATCTTTCTCTAGGCTTTTGGAGAGACATATACTATGAAAATGATCACAGTTGTGCTTCTCAAAGTTAGTCGTGTTCCCTCCCAGCTTTCCGCCTGGGTCTTCACTTTTGGAAAATAAAGGACAGCTCATGAACCAGGCACGTCGCTATGGAATGTTGTCTTAGTTCCCGTTTTGCCTGATCAGGATGCGAGTTGGCATGACTGGAATACTAACTCTACTTTCAGGAGTAGGACAACACTCTGGTTGTCAGGTAAATAAAAACCGTAGCACCGCCCCCACCACATACCTTACCTCACCTCTGAGGGACTCCAGAGGAGTGGATGAGGGCAAAATGTGGCCTTGTCACTGCATCTGAAGTGATTTTCAAGTACTCTAGAATATTCCTTTTCAAAATTCACTGTATGCGGAATAAAAACATCATATTATAAAAACATACTTATCCTAAAGGAAGGGCATGGGCCCCTTATTAATCGATTTAACTTCATGCTTTAATTGGAGTAAAGATAACACTATCGCTATTGTCACTGAAATCAAATTGATGTCAATCAGTGATAGAGGCTTTTAAATGATACCGATCCAGACGAACTCTGTGGATAAATACCCAGTTCTCAATAGATCAGTAGAGTGCATTAAAGCACAGACACACTTCTGGCAAACAAATAACTGACAACAGCTGAGCGTCTGAGTCTGCATACAGTGGTCCTCTCATCAGAGCGTGTGGGTAATGAACTTGTCTCAAAAAAGCCTAACTTCCGGTAATCAGTGTGTCCTTGAGAACAAACATGGCAAACAGAACGTGTCCCAGGTGTGAAGGTCAGGAGCCCTGCCACAGCCACACCTCTACATGGTAGAGCTCCACTTCCCCTCTATAAACTTCCACAGGGCAGCCACTCAGAAGAACCTGTGCACAATGGGCTGTGAGAGAAGCTGTGTACAAGGAAACTAGGTCTAGGGAAGGAACTAAAATGCCTCAGGTGAAAAAAGGAGGGAGACGGGACCTGTTTTCTTTAATAAGGGAGGTTTGAAAACCCCTCCCAACTTACTGCTCCCGGGCTGTGCCCCTTGTCTGGGAGCTTCTGTCCCGTATCTGCAGAGGATCCACCCATTGGCCGAGGGCTCCCGGGGTCCCTCCTGGATCTCCACATGGTATCTGAATGCACCTCAAACTCACAGCATCTAAGATTGCTCTCCTGCTTGCCCTCCCACCCACAGCAAGCTGCCCCATTCCAATGGACAGCAAGCCTTTCTGCTGTACAAGCCAAAATGTGTGCAGCCTTGGGTTTTTGCTCACTCATTCACAGTCAACCCAAGAGCAAATGCAGTTGACTCTTATTTCAAGACATACCCAGAACCGACCATGGTCTCACTGGGCCAGCATCACCTCTTGCCTGATCACTACTGACAGCCTCTGAACAGTTTTCCTGGCTTCTCCTTGCTCTCGGAGAGACCAAGCAACTGCCCCATTCCCCAAATTAACATGGCACCAACCAAACCTCAGGTCCCTAGGAATGCCTGACCCCGCTCTGCAATTCTTTTCTTGGCACTGACCACTTTGTTGCTATGACTTTACTTATTGTTTACTGACTGCCATCCTATTAGAACATAAGCTTCAAGAGGCTATGTTTTGTTCACGGATGCATCCCAAACACCTAAAACAGTGTTCTGCCCATGGTAATGAGTATTTGTGACTGAGTGACTGTCCAGACTTTCATACTCTGACCACCAACAAAAAACCCAGAACCCAAAACACCACCAATCAATATGGCCACTTCCCCATGAGACTGAAGTGTCACCCTAATTGATGAATTCATTACCCTCTCTATATAACCATGTAGGTGGTAAAAAAAAAAAAAAAAAAAAAAAAAAGCTGTAGGATTGATTCATGTTCTGAATCAAAAAACAAAACAAACAAACAAACAAAAAAAAACAAAAAACAAAACAAAAAAACCCCAAAAAAACAAAAACAAAAAACCAAACCCATAAAACCCACCAAACCAAGAGAGGAAAATTACATACTTCATGGAGAACAAACCCAGAACCGTCAAGACCTGGCGTCTTTCCACATGGGCCCGCGGAGGCTCCTGTTTCCCTTCCTCCTCAGGTCGCCAGGAGGGCAGACTTCTCCCTTTATTGCCTTTGGAGAAAAAAGATGCTAGTAATGACAAAATGCTGGGCTCCACACTAAGGACAAAGTGGCCCCAGGCCTTCATGTACTTTCCATTTGCTTTTGTTCAACTTGGTGGCGGAGGCAAAAAACATACTTTTAGTCACTGCCTTAATCTGAGTCTTAAATACAGTATTAGGAGACAATGCAAGATTTTACTGAGAAAAAGTGAATTTTTAATTATCTTGTGAATCTACTTAGAAAAACACAAGCAATGTTCACAACTATAAATTTAAACCTTTTGCACTAAAAAAAAAAAAAAACACAAAACAACAAACACAAAACCACAGGCATGAACTGTAAACCTGTATTAATTATCAACTAGTCTTAAGGTTAATTCTTAGTAGTAATTCAGTATTTTCCTCCTTGGCAATTTTAATGTTTTAGCACCAAATGATCTCCCACAGAGGTACTTGTAACAACTCTGGCTGCCAGTGTAAGGAGATGCTTCCATATGCACTACTTCACACGCACAGTCCACGCTCACACCACACAGACAGGAGGCCCGTGGCGATGATGTCACACGCTGACTTTCAGGGCAATGGAAAGAAGACAGAGGGCACGCATGTCACACATCTTTAATGTAGTGCATTCGTAGAAAAAAGGCCAGCTTCCGCTCCCAGGCGTGCTCTTGTCCTTATATTTTAATATCATGATTTAGAAGATGCAGACGTTATTACCTAAATATTATTCTATACATTTCCATCAGTGTTCAGGAAAACACTTTAAAATGCTACTTAATTTACACCGTAATTACTGGGTTACAGCTTTAGCTCATTGGCAATTTTGGAAGCAATATTTTTGAAAGCTATGGATGTCCCTGATATCCGCTTAAACCGGACCCCGTTCAGAGACAGTCTTGGCAGCTTGCACACCTCCATCTCCCACTGCACGAGGTTCTCTGCATGCCCATCACCATGGACACAGAAGAGTAAGAAGCGCTCTCTCTGCTCATAGTCGCAGTTATTGGCGTCCAGCACTTTGCGGATTTCCCGCATCATGTCATTGGGATCCATGGAACTAGTGGTTTTCATGCTCCAGGTAAAGCGCAGGGAGCGAGGTTTTGCTTCTTTGTTTTCATCCTTTTGCTCAGCAGATACGTTGCGACTGAAATGCACAGTGGCAGGTTTATTTTTAATTGCACAGAAAAACCAACCTTTTCTATTCCAGCTAGTTCAAAATCATCTTCTCTGTAGCAGAATAACTGACCTCCATACTTTACTTGCACAGACTCACATGTGGTGAGTCCTTTATCAAGAAGCATTCCTCTTTCTCACCCCCTCACCCCTTCCAAAATGTAACTCACACAGGCAAAGGTCTACCCGACTGAAAAATCTTTTACTAGCCATCTATACTTAATAACATTCAAGAAATAATTTGTTAAACAGAATCCTTGGAGACTGGGTAAAGCAGGGATCTGAGCACTTCTCCAAGAAAAGCCCATCTCTCTCCTCAAGGCTGACTGCAGATGGTAAAGAGCCAGTGGGGTCCCCCAAAGGCCCAGCTCAGGGAGGAGGAAAGGGTCAGCAGGCTAGCTTCTGGCTTTTTGACCTACATAGCTGCCCCTGTACCACCACATCTTTTGTTAGGTCAGCTCATCATAACCTTCACCACAGTGGTTACTCAGGATAGCCAGTGCTTCCACATAGTTCAAAATCACCTTCCCTGCAGATGGCCCCTGATGATGAGTATACAGCTGGGTGGGGTGTGAGCCCTTCTCTCCTTTCCCTCCACCCACCTCAATATTTTCCCTGCCATTTTGTTAAACTTCTAATTCCAGTTAAAAATAATTCTTAGATGACACTATCTTACTCTTAGATGACACTATCTTACTATTGAAGCTAAAAATTAAATGTTAAGGCTTATTTGCTGCTGAGCACTGCCACAACCAGTTAAAATGTAAGCTGTACTGATCCACAGAGGGTAAACCGTGATCCGAACGTCTATGAGGTGATGTCACAGTGGGGCCCCAGGCACAGTCCTCTTGGAAAGTCCATGACTAGGTAGGTATGTATCTACCACTGTTCAGGGCATTTAACGGTCATTGCCACAAACTGTTATTTATACTCCCATGTGTACACTGGAATGCTTCAATTAGGATGGTGAATGCCTCACACTCTTGTGTTTGTGTATTAAAAACATCCAGTATATGCATGTTATGCACTTCAGCCTATGGCATATTCATCAGAGTCGAGGGTGGGCCATCGGTTTTATTATGCATATAGTGGCCAACCTGCTGGTAGAATATTCAATTTAATTCACATCCACGCAAATTGATTGCAAGCCTCTTAGGTATAAAATGCCGTGTTAAGCGCTAAATAGGTTACAGAAAACAAGCAAAAGCTCTCAAGCTAAGTTGGGGCTGGGGGAGGGAAGACTGCAACTTAAGGCCACAGTAGTACAGGAAAGGTACAGGCAGTCCACTAGAGCGTGGTGTGAAAGGCAGGTGGGCCCTCTAAAGGGAGGAGCACAGGGAAAGGCAGGGCAGGGAAATGAGGAAATGGCTTCCAGGAGGGGGTGGCATCTGAAAAGAGCTACCAAGAACTCATGGGATTCCAATACAACGGGGGTGGGGGAAAAGAGTTCGTGTGCTGAGCAGAGGGAACATCATAAGCAAAGGCAAGGACGTATGGAAAGCACAGAATGTGTTGAGGGTATAATCAAGTGCACAGATGGACTGAAACTGGGGGCATAGCATCACCCCCACAACAGCCGCCAAGTACTTGCAGTAGGCAAACTCAGGATAGCGGGAGCCTGTTCAAGGCCGGCATGGGCAGGCCTGGGGTGGGAGGGGGGTCAGGGGAGGCCAGGGTAGTTCAGGCCACCCAGGGCAGGTCTGGCAATGGGGCCACTGCAACTTTTCATTCAGAAAAGTCACACGATCAGAGCTGTGCTTTAAAAAGACCAGAAGAAGAGCAAATGGGTTAAGGAGGACCTGTGACAACATGCTGGTGGCTGGTAATGAAAGGGCATAGGTGGAAGATCTAGTACTATGGAGGCCTGTCAGCCTATTTGGTGAACTCTCCCATTCCCAAACCTGTGTAATGAAATACAAAATGATCTATAAAATGTAAAAGCAAATCACTCAACTATATAATCATTCTTAAACTTCTAATTTAAAATATGAAAATTCTACTCAATATTCTTTCATTCTTTGAGACCAAAATCATGCAGGGGTTACGGGCACGTCAATAGTGCTCCTACGGACTTCCCAGAGCTCATTTCAGGCTGTCAGCGCCCAGGGAGGACAGGAGCGTATTTTAACACCTGAACACCAGTGGAAAGCCAAATCAGGCTGAGATACGGAAGGCTTCCACCAGCGGGTAGCCATGGCGCTCCGGCGCCCTCAAGCGGCCACTGTGAGGCGGCAGCAGTGACACACTCCTGCTTCACCATAGAATGCTAACCTCACCAAGCAATCCTATATTGAGAGCAGGGATATGATGCAGGATATTCAGAGAAGAGCATCGTTTCTGCCACACACATGAGGTAAATACCTATAAAATATTTTAAGTAAAAATCATTTCCCTCACCTTGAGCCCTCATATCTCCCGTTCCTCTCATATTCAGTTGGAAGCCTCAACGAACAGAATGCAGAAGCACAGAGAAGTGGGAAAGAGAAAAGAAATCTTACAGACTGGTACACAACCACCCATATACAAACACAGATGTCATAAAACAAACCCAAAGCACTTTGGGTCACCAGCTGTGCCTGTTAAACTCGGTTCTGTCATGGGGGTGATTCAGCCCGTGGCCATTCTTCTCCATGTGTGCTCGAAGCTGGGGTGGGAGGCTGACCTGCTTCACATATGCAACAGGTATTCCTGCTTGGCTCTGGAATTGGAGATATTCTAACTTTTAATCCCTCCCCCCAAATGTAATGGGTTTGAACTAAAAGGAAATGAATTCTATCAGTTAAATCCTATATCGAACTACAAAATTTCTTGTGCAAGGAAAAATTTGGCAACTGGGAAGATTATAAAGCAATCATGGAGAGAAATTTCCCATAGGAGGAAAGCGCTCCTCCCACAGTTTGACAAAGAGCTCATGTTCACATAGCCTTACAGTGACCCACTGATTTCTTCACCATACAGACCCCCCCCCTACCCCACAGCCTGGCCTTCTGGACACAGGTGGCCCAAATGACAGATTCTCTGCCTCTTTCTGTGTGCAATTCAAGACAATGACCAATATTTTTGTTCTTCTGACTTGTCTTCATCAAAAAGTATTCATCTGGTAGGAATAATATTTACCACAGTGCTTTCAGTAAAAATAATGAGACCTACTTCCTTTAATGGTTGATGGAAAACAGCTTTTAGATAGGAGTCTTAGTTATTATTCAACTCTCTGAAAATATTAAAACATTTCTGCTATACAGCTGCCCATATCCTTATTTCTGAAAACCTCCAAATGAGGCTGTAGGTTTGAATTTTGTACTTGTTTCCCATGTAAAAATATTAGCTAATTTCTTGGTAATTTTAAAGCCTGTTGCTAATTCAATCATGAAATAAAAAATGGCAACAGTCACCACTTACCTTCTGCAGGCTTGAGGCCAATCAGTAACTGTACATTAATATTACTGAACATCTCATTCTTCAAACAGAAGCATGCTAAGTGTTATTAGTATGAAGACAGAATTATTTGGATGCTAAATAATTCTACCAAAGAAAGAAAATGCACAGAGCATGCACAGGCCTATTGTTACATGGGTGCCACAGTCCCTTTACAAATGCCTGACAGAGTTAATCTATTTCTTTCCAAGGTTTCCTTACAAAGAAGTAAGTAAGTAGTTCACAGCAGAAAGTTTAGTTTTTAAGGAAAACAAAACAAAACAAAAACAAGGCTAGAAAGCCAAACCTGATGTTAATTGCAGGAGCCATTTTGGGGTAAGGATTGAAAAAAATAATGTGTATATATAAATCCTACCTTTTGATAAACCTGAATGACATGTTTCTAAAAGAAATTAAGCCAAAAAAAAAATTAACAAAAATGACTTGCACAAATTAAATAGAAAATCTAGTCAAGTAAAGAGAGAAAGAAAAACAACAAATAAAACAGGGCTCCTCTTCTGTCCAATGAACAATGAAACAGTAACATTTGTTGAAAAAGTAAAATTACAGGTAACTGAATATGTGATCTTTTAATTTTCTAGAATTATAAAAAAATCTATACTGGTAAGAAAAATTCAGCAGTAAACATTGTCATTAGCTCCAATTAAATTTATTTAAAGATTTTTTTTCAGATGGATATACTTTAAGATGATAAAATCCAATATCCTGTGTTAAAGAAGTGATGGAAATCATCTGCAGTACTCTAGAGTAAGAGGGTAACACCTCTCGATCCTCTTCAGAATGTCTCATGAACAAAAACCTCACCTTATAACATTAAAAATTTCATTTTAAAATGTTCAACAATTAAGAGAACCCTTAGTTATCTCAGGAAGATAGTTTAAACATTCACAGAATGTCTATTACATTGTAGGACAGAAATAACTTTTTAAGAAAAAACTAAGTGGGGTTTAAAATGAAGCAGACTTCTTAGTTTTAGATAGCAAAATGAATGGAGATTAAATGATAACAATGGGGGTGTTTCATTTTAATGTTTTATAGAATAAATTGGAAGAGCTGTATTTAGAAGGGACTTTGCTCATTAAACATTAAGGAGATGCTCAGGTTGTTCTGAACAGAATCTGACAAAAGAAATTCCAAACCCAGAGCTGGGCTTGTATGATCATGTGATCAGCATTCCGGGGCAAGTGCAGGCTGGGTTTGCCGAACTATTTCTGCAACTTCCCAGTTCTATGACTGAAAACGGAGTTCAGTCTGAGTGAACAAAGTAATGAATGCTTTGGATTTGTTCTTCTAACATGGATAATTTGACATTGCTTCAGATACTAACCAATTAAAAAATCTCCAACTACTGTAGATAACAGCCAACCACTTCATAATCAGAAGTGGTATACAACAGGGTTATATGTGACAGAGAAGATCATGCATATGACAATATTTTGTAAATAATTAAGTACTATGTAAACACAAGATTATGCAAAAGACTATTTTAGTGTAAAAGTGATTAAAAGGTCTTAAATGTATTTTCATTTCCCAATTTTCTGCCTGAGAAAAGTCAGGGTTATTGGTCAAGTACCACAGGACTGCTTTTTTTTACCTTTCCTGCCACAAGTCCCTGAAGAGGAGGTGCAGTAGGGGTGAAGCTGTGCCTGGGGCCCTGTGGACCACACAGAGGTCTGTACATGGTGCCCCACAGGGGATGAGCAACTCTGAGCACCCTATGCACACCAGGCCTGGTTCCAGGAGGAACTCAGAGCACACAGTTCTCTGAAGCCACATGTATCCAGGGCCGAGTCAGAGCCAAGAGCAGAGAGCAGGCCCTTCTGGTGTCAGCTATCTTCCTACTGGCCCTTAGCAGGTCTCTGGGTGCAGCACCTTTGTGAGAACACCAGAGCCTCTTTCAGGCACCAGGATTCTGACCCTCACAATTACTGTGAGGGCAGGATAGGCAGCCAATACCAATGGCAGCAGCAGGAATAAACAGACTACCCCTCAAGTACAGTAACCAGAGGAGGCTATAGACCACAGTTTGTAAACTTTTATAAACAGGAGACCATTATTTCTGCAAATCTTTAGGAGTGGAGAATGGCTGGAAATGTAAAATAAAATGACCCCCAAGATTTTTTTTTAAATTAAACCAAGAAAACTCAGTCTCCAATTTTAATTCAAAGATAGGAAATAAACTACATTAGAACAAGAGGGACAAGGATTGCAGCCTGTACTGTCCTTGACAGCCCTGCAGGGTAGCACACACAGTGGACTCAAGGGCCTCTTCTGGAGGCACAGACCTGGCTCAGCAGCTTTTGGCTACAGAGTCTTGAACATGTGTCTTAAACTCATGTCCAGTTTGTCTTACAAAATTGGGAAAATATCGATTATACAGGCAGACCGTGGAGATTAAATGAATGTGTGAGAAAGTATGTGCGTGTGCACACGTGTGTCTTTATAAAGGTAAAACTTATTTCTATAAATCTACACACATCTACTCAGCACATGGTAAGCAATCAATAAATGGTAGCTGACATTATCTGTAACAATACAGCATTAAGATGATCAAAAAAAGAGCAAAAAGGGAAAAAATCAATTCAAGGATATTCAGGATATGGAAGATTTTATTTAAAGAGCCCATTATAGACCAAAGTGTAAAGACACGGAGGTGCCTGTCCTGCAACTAGAGCTTAGACAGACCTGACTGCACATCTTCTCTGCACTCAGACAATATTAAGCACTGTCAGGGAACAAACAACCAGGTAAATGATACCTGGCTTTGTCCCCTACCACTTGAGTTTCAGAGGTAGACTCCATTTCAGCTTAGTCCATAAGGACGGAACTAGGGGATAGAGAGGCCTGGGACAGGCTATGGGATGACCCTGAAAGGAAGGAAGGAATTATTTTGGGGGTTATGAGACTCTTCTTGGATTGAGCTCTCTGCTTCTCTTACTGGTCCTGAGTGGGTACCCAAAACCTGGCAAAGTCCTTTAGATCATTCTACTCTTCTGCCCAGTTTGGAACAGGGGGGTCTCAGTAAAGGGGTGAGGAAGAGAGTAAGAGGCTGGATTGTAACTTCTGGCCCCCTCTCTGACCTCTAGTCAATGATAATGGATAGCAGAAATCCTCCCTAATCTGGTAGTCAGTGTCCTGACAAGCGATTACCCAGAGAAAGTTTAATGTGACTTGGTTAAGTTTAGGTGATTGATCTAAAAGAACATAACATTACTAGAGGACTTA
Source organism: Canis lupus baileyi (assembly GCF_048164855.1). Classification (NCBI taxonomy): domain Eukaryota; kingdom Metazoa; phylum Chordata; class Mammalia; order Carnivora; family Canidae; genus Canis; species Canis lupus. Next base: position 72,720,352 of record NC_132846.1, on the reverse strand, counting down.
AGGAGAATGGAAACTGGTATTTGGCTTACAGGTTAAATACCAAAGATAGCAGGAAACACAGCAGTCGGCTAGTGAGCCACAGGAGTGCAAAGTAATAGAGGAGGGGGTGCCTGACATTTGAGCTGTGCTGAGCAAATTACAGATGGTGAACAAGAGGGTCTGCAACATGTAAAGCTGCAGGATGCCCTGGGCATACTCATCCAGTAAGGCTCAATCTTTAAGAAACTCAGGGTGCTTGGGTGGCTTAGTTGGTTAAATGTCTGCCTTCATCGCAGGTCACAATCTCAGGGTTCTGGGATCAAGCCCCATTATCAGGCTCCCTGCTCAGTGGGTAGTCTGCTTCTCTGTCTTCCTCTGTTCCTTCCCCTGGCTCCTGCTCTCTTGCTCTCAAAATAAATAATTAAAATCTTAAAAAAAAAATCTTTAAGAAACTCTTCTAGGAGGGCTGAGAGAGCAAGGGTGCTCAGGCCTCCTGAGTGCAGCCCAAGCTAAGGGTGACTCTGCCTGAGTGCTGATGGTGCACAGTGGCACCTTTCCTTCTCCCTCTTATAGCAGTTAATGATTTTAGGCTGCTGCAGTCTCCAGATCAGGTTATGGAAATAAGGTTCAAAGTATCTCAAGGGAAAAAGGATTTTATACACAACCAGATACTAGTTTCTTGCGGAGAAGAAATCAGGAATTTTATCTGCCAAACTATACCATTTTTAAGCAAGTTGCCTTGTTCTTACTATAACTTACTGAGACCAATAGGAAGAACAATTTTAAGATTTACACCCTAAGAAATTTAGTGTTCCTCAATCACAATGACAGGAGAGGAGAGAAGAAATGTTTCTCTCCTCTTTGTTCAGGGCTGGTCACACCACATGCTGTCTTCTGCAGGGACTGCTTATGGAGTGCTGACCTAACACTGGAGGTAGGGTTTTTACTGCAGTAAACACATCATGTGGACAGAAGCGTGATCAAAAGGAATAGCAATTAAAGAAAACAACAGCCTCCCAAGTGCTAGAGGACTTCTAGTGCTGTGAAGACTCTAAGCTCTTTAATTCCTATTCTAAAAGGTTTTATTTATTTATTTATTTATTTATTTATTTATTTATTTATTTCTAAAAGGTTTTAAAGTATAAAGTTCTATATATAAACCAGAAGAATACGAGCTAAAGACAAAGTGAAAAGTATCTGGGCAATTGCTTCACACAACTGAAAAGATATTTCTCTTTTTCCTCTTGTATTTGATCCAAAGAATCAGCACCACCCAGCACTTACCTCCTTGTAAGTTTTGAAGTTAATTTACTAAAAAGATTAGTGGAGCCTCGGCTTCGAGTCTGTGACAACGGTGTGGCTTCATGGGACAGGCTGGGTGAGGCAGGCGGGCCATTATATGTGGCAGTCCGCCGCTCCCGGGGCTGGCCATGGAAAGTGCTGCGACTGGCAGTGCCCCGCGGGAAGCGGAGTCGGTCTGGGGTGGCTGCACTGCTGACACTGTGCGTTGAAGCAACTGGAGTCCTCGGATCAGGAATAGTGCTAGAAGGTCAGAACAGAATAGTCTCACATCTTTGTTCACAAAAGCCCAGCTTTGTGGCAAACACAGCACACAAAAATCTACAATCCCAATATACTTCTTATATACAGTAGAGAAAATCAGTTATAAATAAATCTCTAGACCCAAGAGGGTATTTTATAGGGCTCAGGACCAAAAGGCAAGCTAAATAGGAGGGTATCAAATAAACAGTATATAATGAAACACAATCTCATGGGGTTTAAGGGAGTAAGACATACATATTTTCAAGGACAAAATTAATGCAGGGAAATTCTAGGACAAAGGAACGGCTAACTCAAGCTTTTTCCCTTTGCTTTCTTCTCAAAGTGCTTACATGCAGAGAACCTTGCCAATATAAAAGAAATAAAGGCTATGCGGGTGAAATTGAAGAATAGGCAACTAAAAAGTTTTAAAGCACACAAACACAAACGGCATGTTTACTGTGAGATTCCACATGCTAAGAGCACCGTGGAGAGGAGGGGACTTCTTACACCTCTTGTAGTATGCAAAGGCATGAAGACACACAGATGACCGAGGACACCATGACACAGGATGCGCTTAACTAAAACCACACACAGGAAGGGTACTTTGTGCACAAGAGTAACGACCCGTGGACTATAAAATCCATAGCACAGCATGGAGCAGCGGCGGGCACACACGAGTCTCA